>NW_026889771.1:16770000-17080000 GCF_033153115.1 Saccostrea echinata
TTTAGTACAATTACTTGCTATTTTTTTTTTCAACCTTACCCCATCATGTACATGTATATCATATTATTTTATTGTAATATTTTTAGCTAGGTGTATTCAGACAAAGGTAGGTATTTTCATATTAGAATGATTAAAGATGGAAAGAAAGCCACCATAATTTTTATGCAAACCAGGTTTTTTACCTTTCACACCTGTATAATATACATCCACTTTGACACCTCACTTGTTAAGTCAATTGCAAGGTGCATCCCAAGATCAATATACAAGCAAGTTTAGTTTAAGTAGGACTTATAGTTATTTGAACCTGCTCCAAAAACTGTTACCTGTTCACTCATCTAGGTAAGATTCAGCATCCGCAGCAAGTCTGGTGGTGTCCATCCCTAGATGCATCATCCACGCAAGTTTAATCATAACAGCTACAATATATAGTTACAGAGCTACTTCAAAAATATTATCCTGGTCACTAGAAAATGTAGATCAGATCCAGGATCTGAAGCAAGTTTGGTAGGGCATTCCTAGATACAAGATACATGCAAGGTTGGTCCAGGTAGGGCTTACAGTTACTTGGGAATGGTCTGGCTCCAAAAACTTAAACCTGGTCACTCTTCTGAACAAGAGGCCCAAGGGTCTTAAAAGTTACCTGAGTACAATACAACAATTTAGAGGATCCATAAACTGATAAATGAAGCTTTGTTGCCCTAAAGCAAGAAAAATAGTATGATTAGCATCAACAAAATAATTGGTCTAGTGTCTATCTGTCTCCCATTTATCACTATTACCATGCAGACTATTTAACAAAATGTCTATTTTTTAACCCCATATTATTACTTCTCACATTGGCCTCTCTCATTTTTATTCATCTATTATTTCCAAGTCTACATGATCATTAAAACTTAAAACTATGAAAGTACTTTTTGTATTATACAATAAATATTCTTGCATAATTCTTGTATTCTATTAACCTTTCAAATACATTGTTTACAGTGATTAATTATCAAAGGTGAATGGCAAAGGGGAATAACTTTGCTCAGCAGAATACAAGTTAATAGAGTACTGACCAGGACCAGAACACTTGACTAAATGGTCCAGGTGTTCAAAATTCTGGTAAAAATACCTTTGCATATTAAAACTTCTAATCTGTTTGCCTCAAATATGCCCAGAAGCATAGAAGATTTTCAAAGAAATGCATTTTCACTATATTATTAAATAAGTAAAGCCCCACCCTTACACCAGAACATCTGACCCAGGGGCCATGAACTCACAATTCTGGAAGAAGCACCCTTGCTCATAACTATACATAACTATACACTTGTTTCTTTGCTTTATAACCAGTAAGGTTTTGAAAGAAATTATGCATTTTCACTATATAATAAATAGAGTCCCTCCCCCTCTTCACCAGAACCCCTGACCGAGTGGCCATGAATTTCACAATTTTGGAAGAGGCAGTCTTCCTTATCATAACCATGCACTTCCTTTGTTTGAATAATACCAAGGAGCAGAGAAGATTTTGAAAGAATTTATGCATTTTCCCTACATAATCAATAGAGCCCTGCCCTAACACCAGAACCCTTGACCCAGGGGCCATGAAATTTACAATTTTGGAAGAGGCACTCTTGCTCATCATAACTCATCATCACTATGTACTTAGTTCATTTAATATCCAGGAGCACAGAAAAAGATTTTCAAAGAATTAATGCAATTTTACTATATAATCAATAGACCCCCATCCTAACACCTGAACCCCTGACCCAGGAGCCATAAAATTCACAATTTCTGAAAAAGGCAGCCATGCTTATCATAACTATGTTCTTTGTTACTTTATTCAATACCCAGGAGCAGAGAAGAAGATTTTCAAAGAAATAATGCATTTTCACTACATAATCAATAGAGCCCTGCCCTAACACCAGAACCCTTGACCCAAGGGCCATGAAATTCACAATTTTGGAAGAGGCACTCTTGCTCATCATAACTATGTACTTAGTTACTTTATTTAATACCCAGGAGCAGAGAAGAAGATTTTCAAAGAATTAATGCATTTTCACTATATAATCAATAGAGCCCTGCCCTAACACCAGAACCCCTGATCCTGGGGCCATGAAATTCACAATTTTGGAAGAGGCACTCTTGCTCATCATAACTATGTTATTAGTTACTTTATTGAATACCCAGGAGCAGAGAAGAAGATTTTCAAAGAATTAATGCATTTTCACTATATAATCAATAGAGCCCTGCCCTAACACCAGAACCCTTGACCCAGGGACCATGAAATTTACAATTTTGGAAGAGGCACTCTTGCTCATCATAACTATGTACTTAGTTACTTTATTTAATACCCAGGAGCAGAGAAGAAGATTTTCAAAGGAATAATGCACTTTCACTATATGATCTATATAGCCCCATCCTAGCACCAGAATCCCTGATCCTGGGGCCATGAATTTCAAAATTTTGGTAGAGGGCTCATTGCTTATTACAATCATGCCAACAGTTTGACTGTTTGATGTCCAGGAGTAAAGAAGAAGATTTTTAAAGATTGCATTATTTTTGGTGGTTTTAGCCCCATCTCTCAGGCCCCAGGGGGGCAGGGACCATGAAATTCACATTTTTGTTCCCCTTCACCCATAGATGCTATATGCCAAATTTGGTTGAAATTGGTTAAGCGGTTTCAGAGAAGAAGCTAAAAATGTTCAAATGTTAACACATGACGCACGCCGACGAACGAAAACGGATAGCAATAGGTCACCTGAGTGACTCAGGTGACCTAATTATGATTCTGCAAAAAATCATGAATCAATGAAACTATTGTAAGTAGTTATCATTATCATTATTATCATTAGCACCTTCAAAATTGGGCTTCTCGCTGTGTCAATCATCTATCCCCTTCAGGTGAACAATGCTATCAAGCATGGAGATCAACCTTGCAGACAATACCTGATTATGTTTATCAGTTATCCAAGTAACTTTCCTTCAATGTATGCATGTTTTTTAATATGAATAAAATGCATGAACACCCCACAATCATTTATTGAAGTACATTCACAAGTCATAAAAGTATATTGTGTTGATAAAAAATCTCAATTGCCACGTCCATGTGCTTGCAACACCACGGAAAAGTGAACGAATTTTTACCTGTGTACAAGAGTTAGAAATCAATGCTATTGTGTTTGCGTGCTTGAGTGACCACAAAATCAAATATGGGTGTGGATCAAATGAAAATATATAACATCTATATATTTCAATGGCAAGCACAAGCACCAAAATTTATTTTCGCCAATGCATTCAAACTTGCATTTGTGCTAAAATAAGTACGTGCCAAATTTTCTCATTTTACAGTATATGTAATAATGTCGCACTAAAGTTATCTCCAATGTGTAGTGCATAAGGGCAATTGTAAACAAAAAATTTAAATATTTTTAGCCATGGTATGTCATGATAAACCTTTGAAATAGACCTTCATTAAAATGGCTGACATGTGAAAATGTATATGTTGACATGTCGGAGATATGTGGTGCTTAGTGATTTCACAGATATACGATAGATGCAATATATTAAGTGTATTAGTTGTTATTTGTTTTTGACACACGCTTGAATTTGACTATTATAATAACTGTGCATTTGACTGTATAGTGATTTTCAGCATGCAAAAAAATGACATCACAATCGCATTCATTTACAAACAGGATGGAGTTTTCCGAATGTGACAGAGTTAGGGTAGTGACAGAGTTAGGGGGTTTGGCTATATATTTTGAGACATTATAAGAAAATGCGAGAAATCTAGAAAAGATGTGCATGTACATGTTCTGAAATCTGATTGGCTAATTCTTATACATTAAGCCTTCATCGTTTTCCATGAAAACTTTGGAAAAATAAAATGTAGATGTATCAAACTATTGAAGAGGCTTATTTAACAAAATTTGCAAATGTAACAGGCGAGAGACCTGCCAGGGAAGAGCCCCAGGGTTGGAGTCTTTGGGGGGCCAAAGACCTTTAAGGAGGGAGGAATGTGGCTGTTAGACGGGTTCGATCGCCGGTGGCCAGATAGCTCAGTTGGTAGAGCACCTGACTGGAGATTCAGGGGGCCCGGGATTGAATCCCGGTCTGGTCCGCTGCATTTTCTCCTCTCCTGTTACACATTAAAGAAAATTTTTAGTGGCATAATATTTTAATATTCACAGTAATGCAGCGTAAGACAGCCAACGAGAAAAGGGGGGTAAAACCTACAAAAAATTAGGTAAAAACCATATAAAAATCTTCCATGGATTGTTATTGGATTAGAGTGTATTATTATCATTATTATTGTATTATCCAACTCATTGTTTTCATCCCCTAACCAACTCTCTGGAATCGAAATTCTAATTCGATTTCAGATCCTTTGTACGTGTCTGATGTATAGTGAATCTGAGAGGAAATTCGAAATGAAAAACCCATATGCAAACTAAATCTAATTTGAAACCAATGTTCAAGAACTCCTTACAATGGCATTTGCTACACCCGTCTTTGCCGCTCCACCGCCACCAGCTACAAGAAAGTGACGTTCATCTAGGGCTTTAACTACATACAGAGGAAAATCAGAACGTGCCAACAATCCACCTTTGGCAGACGCCATCACTCTCTACAATCCCTAAGCAGAGTTGTCGTTCGTTTCTCTCTCAAACTGGAGAAACGAACGAACGACAACTCTGCATAGAGATCGATTTCAGGGTCGGGGTAAAAATAGGGATGATGAACAACTCGCCATCACAGGCCCGTAGTACGGTAACGCGGAGGGGGAGGGAGGAGGTAGGGTTCCTTTTTCTTTACCGTCTGAGCTACCGTGACGGACGTCCCTGATTTGAACAATACCATATACATTTCAAAATTGATATTTTCTCTTAATATATATGCAAGTTTATTATTATCAGGGACCTATATATAGGTCCCTGTTATTATATATAGAATGTACCTCGGGCTCATTGCCATGATGCTCTCTGTGGCGAATACGCACATTTTACTGATAAATTTATTAGCATGACTTATTCATAGTCTTTTCCATATATAAATATTTTCACAACTTGAAGTGTTTGTAAATTGCTTTACCATTATTTCCATGCCTATTCGTATCATTTTTTATATTCATGTAGCGATAATCGCCTATAAATATTTTCACAACTTAAAGTGTTTATAAATTGCTTTACCATTATTTCCATGCCTATTCGTATCATTTTTTATATTCATGTAGCGATAATCGCCTCGTGTTTCTTTTTAACGCCATATGACCATGATGACTTAATAGAAATTTCCATCAAGACTAAAATCGGGGACTGACGAAAACGATTTGCACATTTTTTAAAAAAATCAGTTAGCACAACTTATTTCTTCTATGACACTTCAGGCCCGTAGGAAGCAATTTCAGTTGGGGGGGGGGGGCACATCCATACATTTTCAGTTGAGGGGGCACTACCAAAAATTTTCCGACAAGCAAAAAAAAAAAAAAAAAAAGAAAAAGAAAAAAAAGGTCATCAACTGCCACAAATTCCATGACAAGCAAAAAAAAAAGGTTATCGGACGTTTTTATTGAGGGTGCACAAGCATATAGTGTCTAAGCTTACTATAGTAAACTATATATCGGCAAAATTATGAGGGGGGGGGGGGGTCCTACGGCCATGCACTTAAATACATTTGTTAATCAAATAATTAAACGATTGCTTGTTGTCAGAGTTGTTTGTTGTCAGTGTCATTAAAAATTGCCAGTAACTTGATCCACCAACCCTAACCACCAACGATACTCTCTTTTTTGCTATATCACGGCTGTTTATCGAAAACGAAAGTTGACTTTTAATTAGATAAAGGATAATTACTATGTAGTAAATCTAAATATAGTTTCGGAGTTTATTTGCAAAGGAGATGAGTGAACATGACGAGCGATAAGCCTAGATAGTATGACAAACATGAAGATGAAAAATTAAATTTCAATTATTTCAAAATTTTCCTTGATATTTCCAGGGACCTTATTTCGTCTAACATTAAAATATACTTTATGTAAAATCTCTACAATTTGCAAAAATCCCTCAAAGATTGAAATATAAGACACACACTAAAGCGGGCAAAAAGAGTCATTTTCGCATACTATAACACTATTCTTCGATGTGAGTGGGTCTTCGCTCCACCTTTTTGAAAGTTAATTCTCAAAGTTTGCATAAAAATATACATTTTTTGGTTACCAAAAATATGGAGCAATGACCCACTATACCTTAAAAAATAAACTTTTATGACATAACATTTGCATCTTTTCGAGAAATACTTGAAGTCCATTAAGTCAAGGGTCATCTCACAAACATGATTTAAATGCCACTGTTCGTCAGGACTTGGGTAGTCTAGTGGTTAGCGTGCTAGTCTCGAAAGAAAATGATACTCAGGATTTTTAATTATTGCTAGTGTTCGAACCCCACGAATACCACATTAATTTTTTTAATAAAAGAATAAATTTTTCCGAGAAAATTTTCCTCAGAAAAGTTTTGTTTATCACAATTTCATAAAATTCAATAATGAGAACTTTACTCTAAATATTAAATTCACAAACTGAACATGATTTTTATATTTCTGAAGCTATAGGCTTTCTGCATGCTATGTTCGCCCATCTCCTTTATTAATTTGTAAGTATGGATATTTTGATCATAATATACTGTTTAATTGCGTTCCTTTTTGTTCTCATTAGAAAACTTTTTAAATGGGGGAGGGGTCCTGTCCTCAAGCACCCGTGTAACTAGTACCTGTACATTTATCTGTTATTCCTCTTTCACTATCCAAAACTAAAAAAGGCTCACTGGGCCAAACCTCACCTGAGTCTTTTTGACCCTGATGTTTTTCATCAGCAGAATTTTTGAATTTCCCTCTTGAGTTTCTTTTTTTTATTTATTTATTTATTTTTTTTTTTACTTATTGTGGATCAAAATCTAGCCCTAGGGGATCTATGATTAAATCAGAGTTGAATCCACGCGACATTCGGATGCTTCAATATCAATACGAACAACATGACCCTACTGCTCTGGAGACACATGAATTATGTAAAATTTGGGCCTACCCTAATTCCAGGGCTCATTGCTCATTAAAAAATTATTCCACAAAACTTAGTTATTTTTTGCTTATTAAATATGATTTAGGGTAGTCTTGCCACTCTTGAAAAGATTTCTACCCTTTGAAAAATTCTGATACCCCATTGGAACCTTAACCTTTTCCCGAGGACCCGGTCCTAATCTGAACAAACTCGAATCTAACTACCTAAGGATCCTTGCATATCGCTGTAACTAATACTGTACAGCAGGAAATTAACTCGCGGAGTTAATTTTCGCTATATTCACGGGAATAAAAATCCCTCGAATTCAAAATTCAGTGAATAATTTATTTAAAATACCAAGGATAAATTGAAATATTACTGTTATATATGATTAAATTTGTTTACTCTATCTGTTTCAATGCAAACATAAAACCAATAATTAATATATATGAGATGTAGACTGTCTTCCTAATTATGCATGTGTACGGATCAATCATTGACACGTAGCTGTTGTTGTTTTTAAAGCTTAATTGATGAATAAACTTCTAACTAACATTTAATTCTGCCATCCGGTAGAGGTGCGATTTAATTACGTATAAAACATGCATAGTTAAATTTCAACGGTGCGTATCACTCCTCACCCTTTTCCCGAGGACACGGCCCTAATCTGAACAAACTTGAATCTAAACTACCCTAGGATGCTTGCCTATCGGTTTAACTAATACTAGTAATGGCTTTTGCTCTCCATTGCAATGTTATGAAGCTTTCGTATAAGTTTCGTCCTTTCTGGCCCAGTAGTTCTCAAAAAGATTTTCAAAAGATGCCACCAATTTGTTTACAAATTTTTGATTATCTCCACTTGAAAAAGTGCAAGACCCTTCATTTGAACTTGAATCCCCTTCACCCAAGGATGCTTAGTGGCAAGTTTGGTTGAAATTATCCTAGTAGCTTAGGAATAGAAATCGAAAATGTGAAGTTTACAGATAGACGAGAGAACAGACAGATGCCGGACACTTTTTCATCACAAAAGATCATTTGAGCTTTCAGCTCAGTGAGCTAAAGATACGCACGGATCCCCGTCTTGACAGAGGAAAGGTAATGCGTGAGAAGCTAGCATGCATTTCCACTGTTTCAAGCATATAAGATTGAAAATGTATATACTCTTCACCTAGTTGTTACATGTACAACCATCATAGTTTGCCTGTGAGGGGACAGTCATTCGAGGGGGGGGGGGACAAATTCTTACATACTACTTTTTTATCTATTTGAAAATGAAAATTCCCATCCTCTTTCTACTGCTTCTCACAATCATATCTAGCTGCCGAACTGTAGCTCTCCAAAGAAAAAAATTGACAGACCGGTCTGTCAATATTTTTCTTCGGAGAGCTACATTTCGGCAGCTAAATCACATCAATCAGGGAGTTGCATATCCCAAACTTTTGGTGATAGAGTTTTAAATTTGATCATTAAAAACCCGATGAAGGAAGGGACGCAAAAGCTCCGCGAAAGCTTTCGGATGAAATGTATGGAGATAGCGAACAGTATTCAAGCTCAAAAGTCCATTAAACAATAAAAGATTTGGAGCAGAGCAAACACGGACCTCTAAAACATCAGAGGTGGGATCAGGTGCCATGGAGGAGTGAGCATCCCCTGCTGACGGGTCACACCCGCTGTGTGCTCCTTGTCATGATCGGGAAATAACGGAAAAATCCGTCGACAATTCAGTGTGTAAATAATGGCCTAACAATTAATGTGAAAAACGTCAGTCAGCATTTGACTCAGTGATAAATTGTATTTGCTGACAAGGTCATTGTATCCGAAATGACGACTTTAAAGGAGACTGCTGATATTCTTGTTTCAGCAACTTGTTTGTCAATAACTTATCTCGTTTTAGAAATTGTTCATACGTAGAGCATGCTCTTGCGTATCGAATCAACTGAGAGATATAAACCCCGTATACAGGTAATGAAGGTATATTGCTGCATAAGTAAGGGAAGTTGTCGATTGAAAAGTTAAAGTCATCACGTTTATCACAAAGCTTGGTTGTTAGAATACCATTAACGTCATTTTCTAGTAAAATATCCAAATATAAAACAAATGTGTCAGTCTCTGTGGTATCTTTTATTTCAAGCTCACCGGGATATATCGTATCGACATAAGAAAGGAAATAACCATTGTTAATTGACAATACGCCATCGATATATCTAAATGTCGAGTTGAAGGCCACAGCAAGTGTTTTCTTCTTTTCACGTATAAGATTTTGAACAAATATTCATATGCATACAAAATTAGGTCTGCTAATAACGGGGCCGATTGGTATCAATGTGAATTCCAGTAGATTGTAGGAAGACCTGGTCTCCAAAAACCACACAGATATTGTCAATCAGAAACTCAAGCATCTTTTTAATATCAACTTCAGAGTACTTGTGTGTACAATCAGAATGTTTTTTAACAAAATAATTTTGCATTTGGATTTCAGTCTTTACCAGATTTATTTTTGAGCATGGCATGTTATATCTGTTTTAAATTTTTAAATAGTGTTTTTAAGTTGTCGATCGTTCCCGATTCAAAGCTTTCTGTATATTTTCTGTTATTTATTATGTCGCCCCGAACGAAGTCGGGCGACATATTGCTATTGTACGCCTATAAACGTTGTCCGGGGACTTTCTCGCAGATGGCTGGGGCATTGTTGCTGGAACTCTCCATAAAGGATGATGACCAGCTGTATATATGTGAGAAAAAATTTCAGTTTCAACTTGTCTACCATTGCCATGGAAACGTGCGAAAAGTGAGGAATTTTATCCGGGAGTGTTCTCTCTGGTCTCTTGAACATTCATCATGAAACTTTATAGAATTGATGATCAATAATTGTAGTTGTGCGATTTGCATTTAAAAATTTCAAATTGTCAATTGTTGCCATGAAAACAGAGAAAAAGTGAAAATTCTTTAACTTCGATTTTCTCAGTAAATTATCAAGCAATCATTTTGAAACTTTAATGGATGATTCCTTGCATTGTGTCAAAGTGATTTCTACTTTTAAAAAATACTGGAATTGGCCGCACACAGTTACCATAGAAACAAAACAGAAAAAGGGTATTATGTTCACATATGTTCTCAGAGGTGGCTTGGACAATCTTGATGAAACTTTACAGAAATTATAATTAGAAACTCTAGGTGTGCAGTCACCAATCAAATTTTTCTAAATGCATACCGTTGCCATGGAAACGGACGAAAATTCTTTAATTTCTATTTTCCTCAGTAACTACGCAAGCAATCTTTTGGAAACTTTAAAAGGTTTATTCCTTCTACTAGATCAAATTGTTTTCCGCAAAAAAATTGGAGCACGTCTATCGCTTCAGCCACTGGAACGAAGTTGTATTTTGGTTCACCTTAGTTTTGTACTCGAGCGGTCTCGTACATGGCTTTCAAAATCTTATGAAACTTTACAGAAATAAAAATCACTAATCCTAGCTTCGCCGCCTCGGGAAATAGTTTCCTCCCTCGGGGAACCATAAATTTGCTATTTCCCTCATACCCATTCCATAACTGTATAATATATTATTTGCACATTTCAAAAGTAAGATTTTGTCGGTAACAAATCTTCCATTTAAAACAGAAAAGAGCTCACATGTATGATATACGTCCAGTAAAATATCATAAAACGCATATTTGTGTCGTAGTAACAAAACCGACTAGACATCAATCTCTCCTAATACTTGCTTATAACTTTTTAAGGAAACATTTGCCTACTTCTTGATTTGCACATTTCATTTATCGCGTTAGTTTTACCAAAACAGCTTGTTATTTAGAAAGAATTCTTTACTAAACATTCCATTGTCAAAATCACGGCATATTACCGAGTGCTACCATTTTTACGAACAGTCGGAATCGGCCAGTATTGGAAATTTATTAATGGATTTTGTACGACATCGTCACAGGAGGTTGTAGATGCTTTATGCACAGTGGCAGATAAAATACATGTAGCCAAAACGAACAAATGAAGTTTACAATGCAACCCAAGAAACAGTTTTATATTTCAAAAACGAAGTTAAAAATCAAATAACATGGAATATCTGCGTAAAAACCGCAAGAAACTATTTATGAAAAAGTCAACTATGAGTAGGATAAATCCTTATCAGGTTGGATCTTATAGCCCTAGGCCGGGTTCTTCCTTTGAAACCGTCTAATACCAAATCCTCACAGCTCCGACTTCGACGGAACTCAATACGTGGAATAACGCGTTCATCCACTTCAAGACAACTAGAACCTTTGTCTGTCAATGAATTCTTGTTATTATTGTTATTGTTGTTGTCATCAATCGAGTTGTTGTTGTAATTGTAAGGGAAACTGTTACGGGATTCTCTGAAGGCATAGAAATGCTGGGGCTGATTGTTCTGTTGGTAGGTGGAGGACAATAGTTGCTGTGGACCGAATGTATACTGCGGTACTACGTTTGTTGTCGTATCACGAGGCAACATATTTTCTGGGGAGTTGTAATTTATAACCCCTTGGTTGTACGGATAATTCTGATTGTATGATTGGTTGTTCGGCACAACAGAAGGAATCAATGTCGCTGGGCTTTGAAGAGGTGGCTGGAATTGATAACCCTTGTAATCCAGCGGATGCATGATACTGCTGTCGTTAAACCAGTTCGCATTTTGGAATGCTTCTTGTGGACTGTGATAATTCTGCTGGGCACTGAACGGGACCAAACTGTGAATTGGTGGGGGCGGTATGTTTGTTGGAATATACATACTCTGTGATGGCGGTTGTTGATACGAAGCGGGCTGAATGTTGGAGAGGTAGTTGTTTTGTGCATGCGGTACAAGGTTTTGGGTGTAATGTCTTGGCTGAAAATCCTGCAAAGCAAAAAAAAAAAAAAAATCATTAGGATTGAACGTACATTTATGTTTTTCATATTTGACTTATTAACAAAGAGTGAAACTGTTAGTTGAAAAAAAATCTTACCCTACCTCGTGTAAAAATAAAGTTGTGTTTTGAACTTGCAGCGCATTGTTGGACTTTGAGGCAAGCGATGGTGGAATGAAAGGTTCTGAATTTGGCCTTAAATTGGACTTGATCGCCTTGGATGCTTTCTCTGTCATTTTTACCTTGTTATTGTCAAAGCCAGATTTCCTACAACATAGAAATACATTGATTTTTGTATTTGTTTTCGACAATGATGTGAACCTGATATGGATTTGAATGTAATTCATGTGTTGTTTCTAACAGTCTTTGTTTTCATTTAAAGTGACATTCCTACCCTTCTTTGGAACTTTTTTCTTTTCCATTTACATCTTTGTAAAACAGCTTCTCAGCCCAACTGAAATACATATATTTTTGGGTATGCATATACCGGTATGTGTAATGTTTTGAGTAAAAAATTATAATAATGATCGATCAATAAAGTAGTTTGCAAAGAGGGAACAAAAAGATGTACCTTGAATTGTTGGATTCTTTGGATGCTGAAGCCGTTCCTTCATCAACGTCTGATAAGTGCTTCATTTTTTTGTCTTTCACTTGCTGTTCTTCTGTGGGTAACTGGACTTGTGGTTGAGCACTCGGTAACTTCTTGTTTAGTTGTTCACTCAGTAACTTCTTGTCTGGTTCTTCACTCGGTAACTTCTTGTCTAGTTGTTCACTCGGTAACTTCTTGTCTGGTTCTTCACTCGGTAACTTCTTGTTTAGTTGTTCACTCGGTAACTTTTTGTCTGATTTTCCACTCGGTAACTTTGTGTCAGGAGTTTCTTCAGGGATGAGTTTTGCTACCGCCTCTTGTAAATTTCTGGACACTGACGAGGATGAGTGGTGGATTTTTTCTGCTGCTTTTTGTTCCTTTAGTAAATGGGATCTATCGTCTGTCATATGTTTATCTTTCGTCAAAAAATCGTGACAATTTTTTTTCTCTTCTAGTGTTGACTCCTTCATGACAGTTTCGTTGATTACATGTGTGTTCTCAAAAGAACCACCATCGTTTGCTGAATTCTGAGAGGAGAACCCCGGAGGAGACTGGAATTTACGTGTAGTAGGGGTCAATATCTGGCCATTCTCTTTAGCCTTTCTAGCAATGCCGTCGCATATGTTTTCAAGTAATTTCTGCGATAAATTTACACCTGCGTTTTCTGTGTGATACTTTGAAATATCTGCAGATGGGTTTAAACAGAGCTGATCCATTCTGTCAGGTTGGCTATGATTTTCTGCTAATTGGCAGTCAGTCTCCGTGAGAGTCTTCTCGAGGGCAGGATTTTCCCGAGCTTCATTTTCCATTGGAAACACGGATCTTACGGACTGTGACTGGATACGCTGAAACAGACGCTTGCATTCCTGAGATCCATCATCGTGTACGATGTCGCCTGTGTCATCTCCGGACCCAATGTGAATTGTGGGCAGGCCCGATAGGTTTTTGAGGTACTCTCTATATCCGTATAAATAGTCATTCATTACAGCAGATGGGTTGTCAAGAGCTAAGAAAACATTTTCTGTTAATCTGGCTTTTGTTTGTTCATTGTCTTTCTCATCTTGCTGTTTGAAGATGCAACTTTCAAATCCCTGGAAAGACCTGTCAAATTATTAAGAATCCATTGAGTAATAACAATGTTAACCAAAACCAATGTTCAGTAACTTTTTTTCGAAACATCTGCGCAAAGGAATTAATGGGTGAAAACTTACATTCTCGGGTCAAACGAGTTGTTATACAAGGGATATTTTTGCGAATCCTTGCGGCCAAAACCTACTGTTTTAAAATCCTCAATGTAAGCACTGGTGACCTGCAAAAAATGTTTATGAATGTAGTCTTCTATTTAAACGAAAGAGAGAGAGACGGAGAGGACTAAAATAGGTTGTACTTGCTGCCCAATTATTTTGTGAATAAAATATTCTTTTAAAAAAATATTTACAGCAATATTCGAACAGTTTATTTGGTGTACCTTGTTTTGTTCATCGCCAAGCAAGGGGTATGGTGAATTGTTTAAGGGTCCAATTTTAAATCTGAAATTAAGTAAGATACCTAAACACTAAGCAATCTATATTCCATGGAATAAATGAAACGTTTTATCATAACTCAAAGTAGCTGCAGAACTGCAGCGTTATTGTTTTATATTTTAGTCTTGGACTTATGGTCAAAAAGTAAAATATAAAACCATAACGATACAGTTCTGCAGCTATTAAAACACAAAGGCGAAGTCGTCATTCTATATTTAGAGGTCGCGTCATCAGGCTAACACCAATATGATGTGAGGATCACGTGACCTGGATCCGGGGCCATAAAACTTAGTCGAGCTCACTTTTGATCCAAGTCTCACTTTTACCAAAGGAATTAAAAGTGAGACTCAGATCAAAAGTGGGCTCGTCTAAGTTTATGGCCCCGGGCATTGGTGTACACATTGCGAAGTCGTAATCATGTTAGTCTCGTTCGACACTCGGCTGTCTCCGTAAAGTCCGACCAGCAGAGTCGGAGTCAAAGTCGAGTGTCTGGTTGAACGACATTATGATCATGTTAATTAACACACACAAGAGTATAACTATATAGATAAGAAACCGTGATACAGGCAAGGGGGCTTGGAAGGGGCAGTATATACACTTTATAGTACAATCTGAATAAAATCATGCTTCTAGCTTTTTAACGATATATCGCTTACCTCATAAGCGACATATTGTTAAAAAAGGAAGTCCGAACATCGAGGATCTGATTTTAATCAGATTTCTTTTGATAGAAAATAAATTCTAGTTAACGGTAACCCTCCCCCCCCCCCTTTCGATATTAATGTCTGAAGATTTTTTTTCCTTCACAGAGAATTTATGTTCCGTAAAGGACATATGGGTATACTGATAAAGACTTCAAAGATAGTGTGGATCACTTTTGTGCAGACTGTTGCAATGGTACCTCTTCTAAAATTTATTAAATTTATGGCTTCTGGGTTAGGTGTTCTGGTGTAAGGGCGGGCTGTCGTTAACCCCCCCCCCCCATTGCTTAATTTCTACATGTATGTAAAGTGATATCAAATTATAAATAAGAATGTGTAGGCTACTATGGCTTATACTTCTAATCAAAATCTACAAAATTATGTGCTACTTCAAATCAGGGACCTATATATACTAACGTTAGTATATAGGTCCCTGTTCAGATAAAGACCCGTTTTGACACAGTTTTCACTTTGCATACTATTTATATTATATATATGCATACAGATAAGTATATATACACACTTACTTTTCATTTGCAGATTCAAACATTGTAGACAGGAATTCCCAGCGTTGCAAAAATCTCCAAAATCTAAGACTGTGACCAAAGTTTTATCAGTCAGGAGGTAAATTACTTTTTCATGCCCCGGGTAAACCATGCATTCTCTTCGACTATACTAACTTCTTGACATTTTAATTATTATGTTTTACATTTTGCCGTTTCCAAAACATGTTTGTTTACCACGTTAAGATGTTGTTACGTCACTAACGTAGCAAGAAATTCAGTCATTTTGGTGCTAGATTCATTATGACGTCATAATTACATGTATTTCCCCCGCTTGTTTAGGAGTGAAGAATATTCATCCCATCTGGTATGTGGATACATTTTCTAATATGAAAAGACTCTCTCTCTCTCTCTCTCTCTTACATTAAAAATGACAGTTTAAAAGATGTTTTTTTCATAGTGTCCTACAAAAAAATTCAAAGAGAAACCAATAGATAAGTCCCTTTTCATTTATTATTATTTATGCATATCTCTTCTGTGTAAAAAGTACATATATATATAAAATATTATTACTTATTTAAATTATTTATTTAATTTTCGTAGATTTCCAGAAGAAAAAAAGAAGACATATACATGTATCTCCTATTCGAAACTATTTTGAACGAGTTATTTAAAACTAGTGTCGCCCTAAATAAACATTATGAGAAATGGACATGCAATATTTTTACAGTGTTCATTGTATGACGATATATGGTTTGTATACAGAATTATTTGTGTTATTGATAAAGCAACAACAGACAATTAAGCCATCAAGAACACAGGCACTTGTTTCGTATGTATACAGGGCACCCCCTACTTATTTTTACCGTAAAAAATAAGTACGGGGTGCCCCGTATACGAAACAAGTAGGGGTGGGTATTGGTTGGAAATTTCGTATTACGATATATATATATATATATATTGCGATATTTGGAACTGTATTGCGATATGTATTGAAATATTTTTAATAACAGTTAAAATGCTCTTTTCTTATTTTTATTAACCTCCATTTATAAGCAGAGTGTATAAAACTTTTATAAATACCAGAGACCTGTAAATACGTTGTAGGAAAAAAAGTTCTAGTTGATTTCACTATTTGGCAACGAAATGCAACCATACAATAGAAACCTTTACCATTTAGTTCTGTTTTGCACGATTGAAAACGTTTCTGACATCTTAAATTTCATAATTTGCTTTATAAATCTAAAGCATAAGCATTTTGCTGATATATCTAGAAACAAGTGCCTGTGATCAAGAACCTATTCATATCAAGCCAGTACAGTATCAATTATAAGTAAAGGACAATGAATCAAATTCTTTCACCTCAGGTTATAACCTACTCTCTAAGGACAACTCAAGTTAGAATAAAACACAGTACCTTAGAATGCAGTAATGTACAAAAATGGAGGAAAAGGAAATCACAAATGTATTTGATGAATTATTAAAGGGAAAGTCCTTCATAACTAAAGAATTTTACATTGAGCCTGAAATAGAGGAGGAAAAGTGTGAAGATTTTAAGTATGTCCCAGAGAAGGAACGAGCAAACAAAGTGGAAGAGGTGAAGCCCGTCCAAGGACTTAAGGAGGCACTGTCATCAATAGAAAACACAGTGGTGGGGCTTTTTTTCTCTGCTGGATGGTGTGCCCCTTGTCAGGAATTTGTTCCTTTACTGAAGGACCTATATGAAGAACTACAAATGAAACGCTGTCCATTTCAAATTGTGTTCATCAGTTTTGACAAGACAGAAGAAAAGATGAAGGAGTATTTTATGGACCATCATGGAGAATGGTTGGCCATTCCTTTTAATGACAAAACACTTCGAGAGTAAGTATATAGCTTTGTTGGTGTCAACTATGAACCTTCAATTTCTTGTGTAATGGTTGGGCCATGGATTTTGGCCAGGATTATAGCTCAGTCGGTAGAGCATCTGACTAGTGATGCAAGGGTCTCAGATTTGATTCCTGGTCCAGCCATACTATTTCTCCTTTCCTGTTACATACATGTAATTTGGTGCCATTGACCACCCCTGGAATTATAGGTGAAAGTCCTGCCAGGGGCAAAAAGAACTTGGGTTGAGTCTTTGAGGCTGAAGACAATTGAAGGAGGGAGGAATGTAATGGTTTGGATCGGGATATCCGCCTGGAAAGCTCAGTCGATAGAGCACCTAATTAGTGAGTCCAGCCATACATATTCTCCTTTCCTGTTACGTAATTAATCCCTGACAGGTCTTGAACCTGTCACTTCCAGGGCATGGCACAGCCATGGTTACAAATGTAACATGAAAGGAGAAAAATGCAGCGGACCAGACTGGGTTCGAATCCTGGTCTGGTTCATTGCATTTCTCTCATTTTTCCTCTTTTCTCCTATGAAACTTTGATCAGCTAAATTGGCCCAACGCTAGTCCAGGACTTCAGGGGCTCACGATTTAAACAAACTTGAATCTACACTACCTGAGGATGCTTCTATACAAGTTACATCTTTTCTGGCCCAGTCGTTCTTGAGAAAAAGATTTTCAAATGATGCCATTAATTTTCTCTAAATCTTAATTATCTCCCATTGGAGATTATGGCTCTTCATTGGAACAAACTTTAATTAATCCCCTTCACCAAGAATACTTATTGGCAAGTTTGGTTGAAATTAGCCAAGTGGTTCTTGAGAAGAAGTGAAAAAATTGAAAATGGCCCTAGGGCCTCTTGTATATCTATCAAAGTTTTGCTTTTTTATTTTGCATTCATTTAATATATCGAAGGTTTGCTTTTATTCATCACATCTTTATATATATATATATATATATATATATATATATATATATATATATATATATATATATATATATATATATATATATATATGATGGGTTGCAATGAAGAGTATTAATTCTGCTGAGTATATGCTACATAACAAATCCTGAATCTCTCTCTCTTGATATTTTTATGCCCCCATAATCGAAGAATATAGTAGGAGTATATAGTTTTTGCCATGTCCATCCCTCTGTCTGTTTGTCCACAAAAACTTTAACATTGCCCATAATTTTTGATTGGTTGGAGCTATGGCTTTTATATTTCACATGTGTATTTCTTGTGATAAGACCTTTCTTTGAGCACCATTTTGCAAAATTTTACCCAACTTTAACCTTGGCCATAACTTTGAGCAATTGGTGCAAGGGCTTTCATACTTTATTTGTGCAATCCTTCCGATAAGACCTTTCTTTGGATACCAATAACTTTGACCCTTTTGACCTTGACTTAGAAGTTTGACCTATTTTTGAAAAACTTTAACCTTGGCCAAAACTTTTGAACGGTAATCCTTGTGACAAGACCTTCCTTTGGATACCAACAACTTTGGCCCATCAACCTTGACCTTGGAGTTTGACCTACTTTTGGTAAACTTTAACCTTGGCCATTACTTTTGAACAGTTGGTGCTAGGGCTTTCATACTTCACATATGTTACCCTTGTGACAAGTTTGGATACCAACAATGTTGACCCTTTGACCTTGGAGTTTGACCTACTTTTGCAATCTCCTATGCAGAGTTGTCATTCGTTCATCTCTCTCAGACACCTCTGCAATGGGTTCGCATCAAGATTTTAGACATAAGATTAAAAACATTATATTCCTAGGATCATTTCAAATTAAACTAATATTTCTAGATCTACTTAGTATATATCTACCTTAGAAGACAAACATTAATACAGGAATTTAATTATAATGAATTAAAACAAACGCACTATTTCTCGTGCTTATCACTGTGATATACGTGAACCAATGACAGAGGTGAATGTATGAGCCGATGGTAGAGAGTGCTACTTTTAAAAAATTTTTACCTTGGCTATAACTTTTGAATGGTTGGTATTAATAGAGCTTTCATATTTCACATGTGTATTTCATGTGAGGTCTTTCCTTGGGCACCAATAATTATGCCCCCATAATTGAAGATTCAGGGGCATATAGTTTTAGCCCTGTCTGTCTGTTTGTCCAAAAAAAAATTAACCTTGGCTGTAACTTTTGATTGGTTGGACCTTTGGCTTTCATATTTCACAGTTGAATTCCTTGTGACAAGACCTTCCCTTGGGCAGGGCTCAAAATAATTGATGGCCCACTGGTCTGGGGCCAGTGAATTTTCAATCTGGGCTAGTACATTGCAGACGGCATGTGCCCTTTTGGTCAGCATTTTTTTATGCATAATAAAATTCATTCACAGTCGGGCTAGTTAACTTGACAGGTTTGTGTGTCCCAACTTCTGCTGTTTCTTGTTTTGATAAGTTGTACTTCTAAGTATCACAATATAAAAAAAAATATTACTATTATTATTATGGTTTTGGGCCAGTCTTTTTAAAATCTACTGGTCCAGTGGGATAGTGAAAGTAGTAAGCTGACCAGTAAAAATTTAAGGTGATAGCCCGAGTGACCAGTAAACAAAAATAATTATTTCTAGCCCTGCTTGGGTACCAACAATTTTGACACTTTGACCTTGACCTTTGAGTTTTACTTACTTTTGAAAAACTTTAACCTTATCCATAACTTTTGAACGTGTGGTACTAGGGCTTTCATATTTCACACATGTATTCCTTGTGACAAGACCTTTCCCTGAGTACAAACATTTTGATCTCTTGACCTTGACCTTTGAGTTTGACCTTTTTTTGAAAAAAATTAACCTTATCCATAACCTTTGAATGGATGATGCCAGTGTTCGAAACAAGTTCGGTCCTGCGCCGACGTACAAACGGAAGGATCCACGAATAGTATGAGTACATGGGTCCTTGAAATAAACACACAATTGTTTTTTTTTTTACCGCTTGTCGGAACGGAAAAGCCCAAGAAGTTGTAGTTGAATTTAACGTATGTTGGTTTATGCATAAACTTGTTTATCTTTCCTGCATTTTGATTGAATATATTAAACAAACTGATCAATGAGCATTTTTAAAAGAAATAATATTTGAGATGGGCAAAATAGATATTTGTATCAAGATTGTATCAATTCTTCTTTTCATGTGCTTTTTCAGTAAATACTGAAGATTTGATTTTTTTCGCGTGGTATAAATTCATGCTATATATGTACGCCGTTACAAACTTACCGCGGAAAATTGTCCCAGTGTACTTAAAGCACATTTTATTAACATATCGTGGCAATCTAAAAAAAACTTGTGTAATTTTCTACCCGCGGATTTTAAGAACAGAAATTGTAATTCCGCGGAATTTGAGCCCATGGAAAAAAGTACGTTTACAGTAATATAAACACATTTTAAACCCGTTATATATGATCAAGTAAGACTGTGTGACTTTTAATGTTTTACTGTCAGTGCTTGCGAGTTTTAGGTACCCTTTGTTAAATTGACATATTTCATACAAAATGATAAACTTACGGAGAACATCAATGAAATATTATTTTTTCAAAATATTTGATGGTATTATTTTTGGGCTTACGCTGCCCTAGAAAGACTCGTGTAGCCCCTTTATCTGTGGGTCCTTTGGATCCATAGAATATAATTCTGAATTTCGAACACTGGTTGGTGCTATGGCTTTCATGTTTCACATGTGTATTTCTTGTGACAAGACCTTCCCTTGGGTACAAACAATTTGACCTTTTGTCCTTGACCTTGGAGTTTGAGTAAGTCAAACTTCAAGGTTAAGGTCAAAATATTGAAAAACTTTAACCTTGGCCATAACTCAGGGGTTGTAATTTTCTTGGAAAACCAACTAACCCAGGGGCTACTGATCAGTAGAAAAATTACTAGCCCAAACCTCAAACTAACTAGCCCAAAAATTTCTTATGCAAAACGAAAACATAACAAGTTAAATTTCAAATGCTGTGGTGATTGACAGAAACAAATTAGGAATATATAGGAAAAGACTTTAAAAATCTTCATCTCAAGAACAGAAAAGCCATATTTAGTCATTTTGATATGGAAGCATACTCAGGTAGTGTATATTCAATTTTGTTCAAATGATGACCCCCGGGGGTTGGGTGGGACCACAATGGGTGATCAAGTTTTTACATAGGAATATATAGGAAAAAATCTTCTTCTCAAGAACAGACAAGCCATGTTTAGTCTAATTGATATTGAAGCATCCTCAGGTAATGTAGATTCAAGTTTGTTCAAATGATGACCTTTGGGGATAGGGTGGGGCCACAATGGGGGATCAAAGTTTTATATTGGAATATATAGGAAAAAAAATTCTTCTCAAGAACGAAAAAGCCATGTTTAGTCTAATTGATATGGAAGCATCCCCAGGTAGTGTAGATTCAAGTTTGTATAAATTATGAACCCCTGGGGATAGGGAGGGGCCACATTGGTGGATCAAATTTTTTACAAAGGAAAAAATCTTCTGCTCAAGAAGAGCAAAGTAATTTGTTATACTGATATGGAAGCATCCTAAGGTAGTTTAAAATTCAAGTCACCCCCCCCCCCCATGTAAACTTTTCAATATTGAACTGATTTGTGCTTTTTCCTAGTCAATGTGCTCAGGTGAGCGATGTGGCCCATCCTCTTGTTTATAAAAATCTGCTGATGATAATAGATGCATTTTTCTAATCATGTATAGAGCATTCCGCACCAGATATGATGTTAATTCCCTTCCGAAGTTAGTGATCGTCAAAGATACAGGGGAGATAATAACAAACCAAGGCAGAAAAGAAGTACAAGACAGAGGGTATATTGGCTACAGAAATTGGAGACAGGCAGCCAATCTACGGGACAACGGAACACTTCACTTCAGCTCAATATCAAAAGCCAAACCTACGCTCTGATGCAAAGGACAGTGATGTCTGAAAGACTAGAATCTATGGACTTCTGTTAAATTGTATTTATTAAATAAAGTTGCCAGTATATATACATATAGTTGTATACAGAGAGACATTAAATTTTTCAATCAGCTGGTGAAGGTAACAGATTAGTGCCTTGGTTATTGTTTACTAATTTATTTCTTAGGTAACTAATTTCTTAAAATAGTGTAATGAGATGAATAAATTATGTAATAAAGGTACCAGAGGACAAATGGATATACCTTTATATTTCTAAATATATTACAACACCCTTACATTGAACATGTTTATAATGAATTGATGCCTACAGAGATGTGATTTTCATTCCTAGTGGCTTTAAAATATATTGTGATTGTGAACTTAATGGATATAATGAATTAAATAATAACAAATCAAAACTGTCCATCCCCGGCACTACATTATAAGTGTGTTTCACTGTAACAGTCTGTCATCACATGTAAGCCATGTGATACTTCAGTTTATTATATGTATATACCCATCATTACTCTGTATTGCTTTGTTGATTTCACAAAGGCTGTGATTTGACTTTTAAGATCCTCAGTCATTTTCTTAATATGTATCTCAACTGTGGCCATGCAAGTGGTTCTGGAGAAGAAAGTGATTTACAAGGATTCCAAAGACAACACAGGAGAAAAAAGAACTTATTTTGATCATAAAAAGGTCACTTGAGCCTTTGACTCATGTAAGCTTAAAATATTGATACACAGGAATCTGTACTGCTGATGAGGAGATTTGGTAAGGGTATCGTGTCATTTAAGCAAAACTGTAAGTCCATTTAACTACACAGATAGGAAAGTATTTGTTTTGCGGCGGCATCAAAATTTATTAAATGATTTTTTTAATTGTGTCACATATGGCGTGTAAAACGTTGCTTTATTCGATAATCTTGTGATGTATATTCAAAATCTTGTGATGTCACATGTTCAAAATCTTGTGATGTTTATTCAATATCTTGTGATGTATATTCAAAATCTTGTGGTATGTGCAATATCTTGTGATGTATATTCAAAATCTTGTGATGGATGTTTTATAATCTTGTGATGTATGTGCAAAATCTTGTTATGTATATTCAAAATCTTGTGATGTATGTTCTATAATCTTGTGATGTATGTGCAAAATCTTGTTATGTATATTCAAAATCTTGTGATGTATGTTCTATAATCTTGTGATGTATGTGCAAAATCTTGTGATGTATATTCAAAATCTTGTGATGTATATTCGATAATCTTGTGATGTATGTTCAATAATCTTGTGATGTATATGCAAAATCTTGTGATGTATGTTCTATAATCTTGTGATGTATATGTAATAATTGCATTGTGGGTAATATTCGACTTAATTTCGATAACCTTTGTAAGGACTTTTTTTTCATTGGTCTCCAAAGTGAAAGTAGAAACGCTGTGAAAAGGAGAGTCCTCAGTCCGGGCTTGGGGTCTGTAACTTTATTTTACACTGATAAAGTCGATAACTTTTGCGCAATTCTTGAATCCTGTTACCAGTGAACATGTCCTAAAGTTTTTGTACAACGAGGAAATTCTGCATGTCCATCCAGGCGTAGATGAAAAGAAAGTTGTACAAAGTCACTGTAGGTACATGTAGGTACGTATAGGAGTGCACTTTTGATAAAAAAGGAATCATCATGATCATAAACATTTTTTTTATGAGAAAGTGATTGTACGCATACATGATTTCGCATTTTAGATTAAGCCTTTTAAATTGTAAATTTACTTTTCCATGACTTTTCCATCGAAGAAATGAATGTGGCCTAATATTTTTTCTTTGACCGAAGTATCAAACAAAAATTTGGATGGAAAACTTTTTCATCTTACGCGCATTGATGACGTTTTCTGTCCAAATTTTTGTTTGATACTTTGGTAAAAAAAAAAATATTACATTCATTTCTTAATTTATTTTAACCCCCCCCCCTGCCCCCGGAGGTGGGTGGATCAAGGCAGGTCTTTACTTCCAAATTTTCACTATGATTTTTATATTTTTTTTATTCCAGTCAACTCTAGTTACGCAGTATCTGCTTGTACTGTGAATGCCCATTGGATAACTTCATATGACATCATTTTGAAACAACCTCTGCACCTCTGTTGTGTGGGTAATTATGAAATATGCATTAAGATTTACATGTACAGTACTTATAATTTAAATGAACATCTACAAGTTTCTGTTGTAAAGTGAAATTAATTTGATTTTTTTTTCCTCAATCAGTTAAGAGGTTAAAATGGAAACTGTATAAATTAACGGAATCAGTTAATTATTCTTGTGTATTCTGTACTAATTTGTTTTAATGAAATTAATTATAATTATTATACTCCCCAGTTGAAAAGTGGGGGGGGGGGGGGGGGGGGTTAATGATGGGGGTGTCCGTCCGTCTAGCCCTCCATCTTTCTGTACAACCATCCATTAATATATACTTTGGGGTACCATTTCTTATCAGCATCTCCTCTTATACCACTGAATGAAATTTGATGAGACTTTTACAAAATCTTTGTTACATAGTGTCATTTTCAACCCCTATTTTGCTTTTAATCGGACACATATTTCAGGTTTCCCATAGCAAAATATGGACTGCCATTATAATAACATGGGAGGCAGGGGGTATCATTTTGTGAGCTCAGTGCTCACAGTGCCTCTAGTTTATTTTTATTTTCTTTTTCAGATATAAATGTATGCTGTGTATGTAAAACATATGTAAAGTGTTGGTGGCTTAAAAATCTGAAGACATCAATGGAACACAAAAACCATGGTGCATAAGATATGTCCAATAAATCCTTTAAAATACAGGTAAAAATTACAGTACATTAATGAACAAAAATTTCTACTTTTAAGGATCCTTCAATCACTTTTCAACAAACAAACAAATTATCCTTGCTATTTTTGTCTCACTTGCAAAGCAGAGTGACACTTAGGGATCACTTTACCCGCTGTCCGTCTGTCACACATTGGATTTGATATTTTGCACAAATTATTTGCATCGCACAATGACTTTTGTAAAATACCATAGTTACAAACTTTGAGACCATTGAATGTGACCTTTGACTATACTTTTTTTAAATAGTTCATAATGAATGTATCCGGTTAGGCTTTTGATATTTAAGAGGTAAGTATATGCTATTTAGTATGTGCACTGATTGTTGTCAATACCAACATTATGTGAACAGTCTACAACTCTACATGTCCTTGATCTTTGACCTGTACTTCACAAAAAATACTCCAGACATTTAATTTAACATATGTGTATGCCTTTTAAGTTTTGAGAGGTAGGGTATCGATAATTAATTAGCATTTATACATGTTTATGAGCTCATGACACTGTACTTGCTGGATTATGTATAGTTACCATACACATTGAAATTTAAATACTCATGTATTTCTATCAAAGTCTTACACACTTTACTATTCATGGATTTTTTTTTCTTAGCAGGCAATAAGAACTATAATGCTAGTAGGAAATAAATAGCTGACCACTCTTAAGATTATTTACACTTTTAATGATGCAATATAGGGAAGGTTACACTTCTTTGAAACACTCTAATTATATTATTCTGTATATTTTAAAATAAAAGAGCATTAGATATGTCATTTGATAATAAGTACAGGATTTTCCTTAGAAAGATATTGGCAAGGCTTGTCAGGTTTATTGTTAAAATTTGGAACATTGTATGAATGATTTATTTTTTTTTAGCTCACCTGACCTGAAAGCTTAACTAAGCTTCTCATGTTTTGTGATGAGGTTTTGAAATTTCTAAACTGTACAAATCATGACCCCTGGATGGTAAGATGGGGCCTTTCAATTGGTGATAAAAGTCTTTAAAAATCTGCTTTTACTGAACAACTTACTAGGAAAAAAATGAAACTTTATAGAAAGCTTCCTGAGGTAGTGTAGATTGCAAACATTCCCAATTTTTATACTTTTTTTAAATTATGAACCACAGGTTATAGAGTTAAAATATTAATTGGCATCATCAACTAAATGTTTTTAATATTTTCAGCTATGGATTGGATTCAGCTGCCAGAGTCACATGAGCACCAGATCCTTCTTGCTCCTATGACAGAGGATCCTTGACTTGTCTGAAATTTACTGAAGCAGATGCTCCATTTGTCTGGTTATGCTATGCAATGATTTTGTCTAAATACTACAAAGGTACCAAAGGGGTATTGAACAAATTTTATGGGGGAAGTCATGAGGACACAAAGAATAACTGTCTCCAACTTTGAAGCTGTGCTTAATTTTAATTGAAAAAAGTAATGCATTTGCACATCTGCAAGTGGGTGTCTGAACTTATATAGAAAAAGTATGTGTAGCCATGTACAAACATTTTAAGAGCCCTCTATACACTGCACACTAAAGAGTTCTGATTTGTGGTATTTTTATGCAGATAGAGTAATCTGCCCTTTGATCTAGAATAAGATAAATTGATGTGTACAGTTTATTTCTTAATTTGTGGTCAAATAAAGCATTTACAACATTTTAATAGGCTAAGATGAATAGATTGAACACTTTAATTTGCTGGTATTTTGCCCATTGAAGTAAACAACAATGATTTTTGTTCATCAGTACTTCATTGTCTTTGAACATTTTTCCTGGGGGTAAATGCAAGGTACACTATGTTGAATATGTAATGGATAAGCTCAACATTTACACCTTTACACAATATAATTTTCTCGATGTCCAAAAAATCTTTTCCTTCAGTGTATGGAGGGTCCTTAATGCAAAGAAATTTAAATTTTAGTGTAATGTTATATATTTAAATGTCTATGAAAAAAATCAATGAGTTAAATCAGATAAAACTGTTTTGTTTTATGCAAAAACTAATTAACTGCAGACTAGCTGTTTTTTACCTTCTTTTTGACCTTACTATTTTAAACTCAATTTAAAAGAAACCATTAAAGATATTTTTATCTTTATCACATATAATAAAACTTATTGGTTAAAAAATTATCAACTCTGTCCATTATTTTTTACCTTGTCGTTCCCCATGACATTTTGACTTTACTAATAGTCTTGTTTTAATATTAGTTTGAAAGAAACTATTCTCAAGATTTTCTTTAAACCTCATTCACTAACACAAATTGGTCACAGCTATTCAACTGTGTCACATCTTTCTGACTTAACTTTCACTGTGACCTTGACCTCAATATCTCTCATTTACCTCATCTTTAACAAAGAAGCAAAGCACATTTCTTTTCATGTTGCATTACAATGAACACTGGGCAGGGCATTCACGTACTATGGACATGGTTTTAGTTTTCAATGATTGAAATATTTTGGTTTATTTTTCAGGAATTTGGCTCAATGAATTGATTGGGTGCTTAAGGTGTTTCACTTAATTTAGTTCTGCATCCTCCTCTCTGTGAAGTATCTTACCAGACTCTATGCTAGGACAGCAATTTCCAAGTTTGTGAAAGTCAAGGGTACCTACTCTGCTGCATTATTAAGAGCTGAAGATGCAGTCCATTATCTGAAAGACTTATACTTAGGTACATGTTATTGTTTATAATATTATAAAAAGGTTTATTACTCCAGTGCTCCTTTGGGCTATCACCGACTACTTGGCGAAATTTATCTGTAAAAAATTTACCTTAGTTTGCATAAATTCTAATTATATTTTCATATTTCAGAATACGGGGAAGATTCTTTACATCTGAAAACTGACTTTGCCCACTACCACCAGATTCAAGGTCAACACATGTGTAACAAGACATGTTGCATCTTCTTGGTTGGGACCCTGGTCAACAGTGTCATTATCATAAGAATTGTGTAGGATAAGGAATGTACTAAAAATATTGCACTGCTATAAATTTTTACTACAGTACCTTTATTCCAGAACCAAGAGAAAACTAGAAACTTTGACAAACTATGTTGGTCTCTGTTCTGTTCAGTAATTGATATGACAATGTAAATATGAGATACATGTAAATAAAGTGAATGAGATTTTGTAAAAAAAATAATAAAATTTCAATTCAGTACCTTTTTAGTGCATGGACATACAAAATTTGGTAGTAAATTCCATACATGTGTAGTTCAGTGACATATAAAAATACACTTTCTGCATAATGTCTAATTTTTAATCATTCATTTGTAAAACATGATCATTTAAATATTGCAACAAGTAACCTGTGTATTTAAAACACTTATATTGTCAAAGGAATAAGTGAAGTACTCATTGCCATTGATTGCTCTCCAACTGATAAGTGTGTTTGTATGTTGTTTAATGTCCCTCTCGAGTGTTTTTTACTCATATGGAGGTGCCACCACTTGCCAATGGAGAGCTGCAAATTTTGTCCTATGCTCGGCACTTAGGGCCATTGAGCAGGGAGGGATCTTTTTCATACCAGCACCTACTGTGACATGGGACCTCGGTTTGTACGGTCTCATCTGAAGGACCCGCCTCCACGTCCCACAGTGGGATTCGAACCCACGACATAAGGATCAACTCCTTACTTCGGGACTCTAGAGCAGATGCTCTAACCACTGCGCCACGCAAATCTAGAGCAGATGCTCTAAGCACTGCGCCACGTGGGCAACCTGATGAGTGTAAGAATTTTTTAAAACACATAAAAGGGTCAATTTCACTCTTAACCAATAACGAATCTACGAAATACAAAACTTCCATCAGGAACATTGGGAGAACATAGACTTAGTACATGTATATAATAGTTGAACAGGTGACAAAAGGATAATATTGAAGTTAAATTATGCAACTTCTTTCAAAAGAGGGACTTGCAAGTTAACAAGATGAACATAGTTGAAATATCTGTGAAAGTAAACCAAAAATGAAGTATTTCAGTATTTGATAGTTTTATTGGCACTTGACAGTGATGTTGTGCACTGGCAATTTTAAAGCTCAATGCAGCCTCTAGTTAAGTGAACTGACCTCTGAATAAAAGAAAAGCAGGTATATTTAGACACAGTCCTGATTCAGTGAATGATGAATCTTTCATCAGATACATGTAAGATAATTAAGGACTCCTGCACTGATTTTAGAATTTGAACCTCACTATGTAGGACTATGACAAACATCTGATGTTGAGCCAGGACATATTAGCTTTGAGCAAAATGTTATGAAGTATGATGATTTATGTAAGAGATAAGTAAGCCATTGCAAGCATATCTATATGTGATGGAATGTCTCAATGTGTCATTTTAGTAGCATCTATCAAGGCTGTAGCTGATACAACTCTGCAGAAGATTTAGACAGTGATAATTTGCTTTTCAATTGACAGGGAAAAACAGGGGTTTTATCTGACTTCCTCTAACAAGTTACAACTCTCCATGTGAAGCATGCATGTACATTGTATATTTAAAAATGACTGGAAGGCTTACAAAAAATCTTTGAGATAAGTTTAGGTCACATGGGTTTAAACATTGGGTTGCATCAAGTTGGTCATCAGTTTTAGCAATCATGATTGCAGGTGACCAATCACCATATCTCATGTCAAACCTAATCAGCTGTCCCACTGCATGTGTAATACACTGAGAAAATCATATGAAAGTGATCGATGTATACAGTAGTTGCGAACTGAAGAAAAAAACATACAAAAGATAGAGTGTAGTTGACACTGTAATTAGATAAGCCTTAAACTTCTATATACTCTTCAAATTTATCATGAGTATTCCAAATATAGAATTATGCTGGAAGTAATCACCCTAATTAATATGACAAGAAGATAATCTTTTTGTGTTTTCAGTATTACTAGACTACCGATCAGCTCTTTTACAGGAGAAGAAAAAACTTGATGAACAGCTATTGTTTTTCTTAATTTAGAAATATTAAGATTTTCGATGATTTGAGGACTTCACTCTCTTTATCACGTTAATTACATTTATATCTTCCTCACTGATATACCTGCATATATAATCCATATCTTATGTCTCTGTTCTTTGTATCAAAACGAGAGACTGATTGATAATTATTTCTTAACGCCGAGTCGGCAATATTTCGGCGATCAAAACGAAAGAAATGAAAGTCCAATTGATCTACGTATGCATCACCCCGCTACTTTCGTTATTTCCAACCAATGAAAATTGTCCTTACTTAACTAGAACATTATTGCGTCATATTACCCAAAATGCAATTATTGCACATACATCACAAGATTATTGCATATACATCACAAGATTATCGAATATACATCACAAGATTATAGAACATACATCACAAGATTTTGCATATACATCACAAGATATTGAACATACATTACAAGATTTTGAATATACATCACAAGTTTTTGAATATACATCACAAGATTTTGCACATACATCACAAGATTATAGAACATACATCACAAGATTTTGAATATACATAACAAGATTTTGCACATACATCACAAGATTATAAACATACATCACAAGATTTTGAATATACATCACAAGATATTGCACATACATCACAAGATTATAGAACATACATCACGAGATTTTGAATATACATAAAAAGATTTTGCACATACATCACAAGATTATAGAACATACATCACAAGATTCTGAATATACATAACAAGATTTTGCACATACATCACAAGATTTTGAATATACATCACAAGATATTGAATACACATCACAAGATTTTGAATATACATCACAAGATTTTGAATATACATCACAAGATTTTGAACATACATCAAAAGATTTTGAATATACATCACAAGATTATCGAATAAAGCAACGTTTTACACGCCATAGTCACACATATGTATGAAGAGTGTGATATTCGGGTTATATAGCTCCAGTGTAGGACAATGTTCTTAAGAAATAGATCTGTAATTGATTTCAAGCTATACTTCTCAATTCAAAATAAAAACGATCGGCGACAGTAACGTAGATATAGATTTCTGCTATAAAATGAGATTTTCTTCTAAGACAGCCGATGAAGTTACAACAAACAAATGTATTTTAATCAATAACCAACAATTGTTCATATAACTGGCAAAACAAAAATAATAAATAAATAAAATAAAATTTCTATAAAATCATTTAATATAATGTTATATTCCTTAAAATAATTTGAGAATCGGCGTACTGCGTAAAATAGGAGTTTTGGGAATCAGGATTTCATAGAAAAACAACTCCCATTAGGATAATCAGGATAAAAATGAAAATCCCGAAACCTTATTGTATACAGCTACATGACACCAACATTCATAAAATGGCCTTTTTCTACAAAATCCTGGTTCCCAAAAGTTGAACTATTGTTACCTTAAGCAGTTGTATGATTTGAGAATTCAATTGACATAATAAAATTCTTCACAGGTAGAATTGTGATTTAAAATCTGAGTGTTTCTATTTTGGGCTATATTTTACTTTGTGAAGATTTATCTAAGTATTATCGTTATTAAGCGTTTTTTTTTCTTCTCATTTTCTCGATAAGATGTTGAATGACGTCGACACAATCAAGAGCAACAAGCATTCTGAGAGTATTGCATTAGCAATACTAGTCCCCTACCGGCAAGTGTAATCTGGTTCCAGTTGAGAATTGAAAATGCCATAATTCCGTCAAAAATTAATGAAGCGGGAGGAAATGCAAACTTGATCTATAACTAATCAAGGTAAAGCCACATACCAAAAATCAGCTCAATATCTACAAGCGTTTAGAAGAAAATTGCGGAAAACCCGTAAAAATTGAAAAGGCCGTAATTCCGTCAAAAATCAATGAAGCGGAACGAAATGCAAACTTGATCTGTAACTCATCAAGATACACTCACATACCAAAAATCAGCTCAATATCTGCAAGCGTTTAGGAAAAAAGTGCGGAAAACCAAGTGGGACAGACAGACAGAGGGACAGACAGACAGACAGACAGACGGACGGACAGACGGACGGACAGACTCAGAGGAAACCTATAGTCCCCTCCGGTTTCACCGGTAGGGGACTAATAATGCAGACAGAGACAAGCTCCAGACAGCTAAATACTATATTCATTATTCGGAGGATATGTAGCCCGGAGAATCACCAATGGCACTGCATGGGGAGAGAGAAAGGACTAACACTTCGGGTAAAAAGACGGCTCTGGATGTTGAATGCCGAGAAACGGGTCAAAATGTAATCCATTCCCTTTCTATTGCTTGCAAGAAAATTACCAGCACCTGTACAATGGGATTACGTGTAACAAGTATTCACATTCTGCTTTCCTGGTTTAAATGAAAGAACCAAGTCAGTATGATGCTACGTCGAACAAGGGTTCAAAAATCGATACATGATTATCCCAATTTCCCAAGAATAATATTTTTGTCAGTCGTACCTATAAAACAAAATTTCTTCTCCAATAATTTTCTTACCTTTTTTATTACTTTTTTCCCATTACATAATATATATTATGTCCTGCAAGGTGATGAAAATAAATACTTCGTTATCTAACTGGACGAAATTAATTTTGCCAGCACCCTTCCTCCTTCAGAATAATATGATCATTGCAACGTCATGACATTGTGACGCTCCTAAATATTTAGAAGACGACGCAATGACGTCATAATACATTTGCTTTACAACAAAATGAGAGGCGTAGAAGGTAAGTTTTCATAAGCTAAGCCAAAAAGAAATAATTAATGTACGTCATGTTGTCTTCTGTTAATTTATTCTCAAAAACTGCATCTTAAAAACGAACATATACTGGGAATTCGGGGTTATCGAATCCTTTATAATGAAGGTTTTAAAATAAAACCACTTGTGTTTGATTCTGAATTTTTGTAGACCATTCTTCGTAACGTCATAATACTGCGACGTCTCAAAGGTCTTTGACGATGACGTAATGACATCACAATATCATTTGCTTTGCAACCAAAACAAAAGAAAGGCGTACAAAGTGAGTATTACAAATGTGAAGTAATTTTACGAAGTCGTATGCTTACAGTTAAATAATATCGCTGTTTGCTTTCTCAAGGGAGTTAAATCTGGCTATTTATTAATTGATAAGTGTCCTTAGTACGTTTCCCTACCATGCATATACATTAATAATTTAATATTGTACGGACAACGTCTGGGTCTCTTAAGTTTATACCTTACTGCGTATACTGATACAAGGCTTCAGTTATTTATTTGTATATGTGGTTCAAATATTTCATGATTGAATAAAAGGAATCTTCATCAGTCGAGCCTTAACTACACGAGTAGACATGCCTGGAGTGGTATAAGCCCTAGGATCTGCTAGTAAAGCTGAATTTTAGTTTTTAAGTATTTACACAAGGAACCATACCCTATGTAAATGAACCTCATCCTGAAATCTGCATCCGCAGGGAAGACTGTGATATCAATGCTATTGTTATGAATGTGACAAATATAATAAACAAATCTAGAATGTAATATGAGACAGTATGGCATTAAGTATAATGGAACCATACAAGGTTAAAAAAAAAGCAAAGGTTTTTTTATCTATGTGTAACAAGGTTCTGCTTCATATCCATATTTTATGATAAATTATTGTGTTTATTGACAATAAAACAGCAATTACTTATGAATTGTCATCTTTCTTGTAGATTTCAGAATGGCATTAAAAATAGATTACGAGGAAGTGCTAGATTTTGGCGAGGAGGCAGCGAAGGATGTAGTAAGATTTTTTTAATATATTTATTTTTTTTTACTTATATACATGTATTTATTTTATTTTATTTTTATGTGGAATCGATAATCATTCACGGAAAAAATTCCCTCCTCCCTCCTATCGTTTCATACCTTTATAAGATAAATTTTATATTTCATGTACGATTTTTAAAATAAATAACAATAAGATTTAAATAATCTACAGAATATTATCAAAAAAAGTACTGGATCTAAAACAATGTTCCAATGACTCTCAAGTTTGCATTTGTATGTGTATCATACTGTAGTTGCTTTCACGTTCCTTTAAGGATTTAAAGAACATGAAAAACTTGTAACTAATTGATACTGCCACAGTACCCCCAAATTTTTCTATCTTATCTTTTTTCTAGGACGAAAAGATGAAAATATTGAAGTTTGAATACAACTGGGCGGATGTGATGGAAGAGGCAGATAAGCAAAAAGAGGTATTTTAACAGAAATAATCGCAACAGCAATATACATTACAAACATTTTTTTTTTAAATTTACACTGTATTTATCTTTCAATGGTGATCATCAAATTAAGAAAATTAAATTTATTTGCAGACGAAAGTTGAATTAATAAAAACACGTGACCCACAAAAAATACTGAAACGGAATCACGCAAAACGACTGGTAAGAAAAGAAATTCACACATTTATTTATGTCAGTTCAAAACAGTCTCCCGTTCTGTTTATGAATTGTGAGCTTTTAAAAGACAAAATGTGTTGTTTTTTATTGTAGAGAGAAATCGAAGATAGGAAAAAACATTCCTTGGGATTAAACCAACTCCACAAAGAATTGCTGGTAAGCATATAGAATAATATGGATGTAAAAATTATGTTTAGAAAGTTGTAAACAAATACTATTGTAATTAAACCAGTGTTTTTCAGTAGAATTAAGTCCCATTTTTCAATTACAGGAATTCTTTAATGTTAAAAATGAACCAAAAGCAAAAAGAGATCATCAAAAAATATTGAAGGACAAACATGAATTACTACTGGTAAGAAATAATACTCAGACGACCTGTTTATAAACATTTCAGAAAAGAGCAGAAAATCATCGTCTCAAACCACGGTTCGGAGTCCGCATTTATAGCTCTCTCCTACATTGAAAGGTCGCGTGAAAGTTCATTTTCCGACTATGCTTTACTCGCATTGGTCAATATTTTAATGAGCTACGAAATATTCTATTCTCATTCAACCACGGCCAGAATGGGAGAGGATCGTATATTTTGGCAGTGGTTTGCAACGATGGCAGAAAATAAGCTTATAATTTATTTAAAATCAAGTTGTGTTGCTTTTTCCCTTGAAGAAAAAGATTGAAACGAAACGTGAGACTGAAAAACTGCTCATCTCTGCACATGAACAACTACTGGTAAGAAAACGAATCTCTCGATAAATGTACGCAAAATACTCACAGTATTTTTGGAAAATTAATAATAGCGACTGTGTGGTTTTTCTCTTGTAGAAAAGGATTGAGGCCAAACAAATACGTAGAAGTTTGCTGATGAATGTCCACAATCAACTACTGGTAAGGACACATTAATATTTACATTTGACATTGCTGTAGATGGTGTAATTATAGTTTGCTTTATTTAATATCTATCCTTGATCGTAAACTTCTGCAGATCATATATACCGGTATATATATAGTATTAAGTTCCAAATTTCAATCTTGTTAGCTTCAAACTTCTCTTCTATAATTTAGAATGTAATGAAAAAAGAAGATACGGTAACGGCTTTATCTGGAGGAAGGAGACCGCTGTTCAGTACCTTAAAGGTACAATTTTGATACAGGGAATATAAATTATTAATATATATATATTTTTTCTGACATTTATTGGATTTATTTATAGAGGAATTTATTACTTTTTCAGGTACTGACAGACAAAGGAACAAGGATGACTTACGGAATATTGAAGTATTTTGGTTTCATATGAAACGTTGCTTGCATCCATAGAGACATTTTATTTTATTAGACTTAAAATTATACTTTTTAGGATTAAACGTAATTAACTTTTAAATTTTTTTGTTTTGTTTTGTGTTGTTTTTTGAAACATCTGTTTAATGTATAACGAGATGGTAATCTACAGAGTTATCTATAAAATAAAATATACAATGTCAGTGTGAAAACGAGATATTTTACAACAGCTCATAGAGGCGAAAGTAGTATTTGGATTTGAAACTTTGCAATAAATAGTGATCCTTGGTTTAGTATCTTTTTTTGGCAAGATTTACTTCAATCTTAATAAAACTGCAGGAGGAGTAGCCTTTTGAAAGAATTTTACAGAATTTTCTATTTTTAGTAACCATGGCAACACCATTCACTGAAATAAAAAACTGATAAACAGAATTATGTATCTTAGTGTTGTGTACTTGTGTGCCAAGTTATATTGAAATCAGACTAAAACTTTAGGAGGAGTGGCGTTTTGAAAGTATTTCACAGAAAAAAATTATTTTTAGTAACCATTGCAAAACTGTTCTTCGAAATAAAAAGAAACAATACATAGAATTTTAGTATCTTAGTGAAGTCTACCAAGTTATATTGAAATTGGACCAAAATTGTAGGAGGAATGGTGTTTTGAAAGTATTGCGAAGAAATTCTATTTTTAGTAACCATGGCAACATCGTTCATTGAAATCAAAAGCTGTCATACAGTAGTCTTCTTTTTTGCCAAGTTTAATTGAAATCAGACAAAACTGAAGGAGTAGCGTACTGAAAGTATTTCACAGAAATTTTAATTTTTAGTAACCATGGAAACATTGTTCATTGAAATAAAAAACTGATATACAGAATTCTGTATCTTAGTGTAGTCTTCTTGTGCCAGGTTTAGCTAAAATCAGACAATAAACTGTAGGAATAGTAAATTGTTTACAGACAGACAAACAGTAAGACGAGCGGAGAACAGACACCTTACCACGCATAAGCTCTTCTGATCTCTGACCAGTAGAGCTAGGAAAAAAAATAAGAAGGGGAGGGGGTCCATGCCAAGTGCCTTTTGGTCCTCGCTGCTAAGAATAAGAATAAGATTTTCTAAGAATTTTCCTACATGTATCTACTTTTTCTTACGTAAAGAATTGAATTTTATTGTAGTCTTGGAAACAGGTGCTGGAATGTGTTCACATGCATCTGTAGTCATAGCAACTCATTACAGGTGTATAGCTCTGTGGCTTTTTTTTTAATATTCATTATTTCAACGTAAAAGATTTGAACAAGATTAATGTTTTGTTTTGAACATATTTTATTGACTAAATCAAAAGGATTGGAAACAAGTTCTTACAACTTACTAGTTCCTCTCCTTAAATATATTACTACATGTCATGCAATTGAAATAGTACACAGAAATATAGATTTAAAAAGTGATACAAATGAAATATCTGTTCAATAACATAGCAAATTTAAAATCTACAGGTTTCATCAATAAATTTATGCACAGCAGCAAAAATATTTGTATTGGTTTGTAAAGGCAAATTTACATCACCCCATAATAACAAATTTGTGTCAATAGTGACCAATTCGTCAAGAAAAAATAGGCGGTTAAAAAGATTATTCCTAGCGTTTGGGTAATTTCTACAGGCAAAAAAGAAATGATAAACATCTTCATACTTTCCACATGAACATAAAGGACTATTAATAATATTTCGTTTGTGTAGATCATAGTTAAGTATACAATTATGTCTAAGTTTAGTATGGATTATATTTGTATAACGTTTGCCAAATGAAAAATAGATTGGGGGATTTTTTAGTTCTGTAGTTAAGTTTTTACGAAATGCATTGAGTGAGATGGCTTCTCTTGTTTCTATCTTTAATAAATTCCACTGTTTCACAGCATCGGGTATAAAAGACCTTTTGTATAATTCTAATCTGCATCTTGGAGCAGTGAATTGTTCTTTATTACGGGTATTATATTTTGATATTTTTTCACGCTTGTGTGGAACAATATCATTCAAGTATTCAGGTACACAACCATTATGAATTTTGTACATAGTCGTCATTTTTGCGACATAGCGCCTAAATTTCAACGTTTCCCAGCCAGTTTCAGAGTAAAGTATTTCTCTTGACACAAAAATTGGAAGTCCTGTAACAATCCTAGCTGCAGATAGTTGAACTCTTTCAAGCTTTTCGGCATCAAGGTTAGAACAGCCATCCCAAACAATAGAAGCGTATTCGAGCGAGGGTCTGATAAATGTGACATATAATTTTGAAAGGTGTGTCCTACCAATTTTAAACTTAAGTTTTTTTTAAAAGCCCAAGTTTTTTATAAGCATTGTTTACAGTGCTATCAATGTATTCTGACCAGCTAAGGTTTTGTGACAACAATAGACCTAAGTGACGATGAACTGGGACACACTCCAGTCTGTCGCCTTTAAAAAATAATTTAGGCATAACAGAAATATTTTTCTTGTTGAAAAAAATAACTTTTGTTTTGGAAGGGTTGAATTTTAGAAGCCACTGATTTGACCAAAGTTCCAGAATATGTAAATCGTGATTTAAATTATATTCAATATCAAGTATATTGTATGAAGATTTTTGAAGCGAATTATCATCAGCAAAAAGTCTACACATTGATAACATATTTACAGCAACATCATTTACATATATCAAAAATAAAAGTGGACCTAAAACAGATCCTTGGGGTACACCTGCAAAAATATCTAGTTTTGATGATAACAGATCCTTATACATTACTTTTTGTGACCTTTTATACAAATAACTAGAAAACCACTGAAGAAGATCACCTGATATACCGTAAGTTTGTAATTTAAAAAGAAGATTAATGAGCAGTGAGATCTTGAGAGGGTGTCTTGTTCATAACTTTGAAACTCGATTGCGAGTTCAAACTTGAGTATGTTGTTGCTTTTACCAAAAGAAAATATGGGTTTTTCCCCATTCTAATTCATGAATAACTATTTGAAAACTTCAATCTTGTCTAAATAAAGATGTTTTTTATTTTAACCGGACACATTGTCACCTTAATATAGTCATATGTTTATCTTATTATTTTGAAAAACTTTTTTTTGGTGAATAACTATAAATATTCGTATCAGTATTTGTGAGTTTCAGTTTCATTTAAGTCAGACTAATTTGGATTTGAGTTCTTCCAAATTCTCAAATTTAGTCTGCATATATTCTCTTTGTAAGGTACGTCTTAACTCCCTTAATTGTTATATTTGTGTAAAAATGTTGCTTAGACGCAGAAGGAATGATTATGCCTTTAAGGTACTTAATATTTACGTTGTATGTAGAGTGTATATTGCTGTATAAAAAAAAATACTCGTAACATGCAATTGCAATTATTGACAGATTTTTTTTAGAGGGACTTGGGGGTGGGGTTGAGTTTTTGATAAAACTTTTACAAGCATTAAGCATTTGAAACAAACGACAAAGTAAATGGTGGAAGGAGAGACATAAATTAAATCAATTTTCAATTTAATCCTTTGTACAAAAACACATGCACAGAAAATGAAATTCAAAAAAATCCACTTGAAATAACTTCTTTTCTTTTTGGCCAAGATACTTTTTGTGTGTTATCTATGTGCTACATGTAATTTACACCTTATTTTCAGTACCGTAAGTAAAACAAAAATGGACTTCATTTTATTGATTGACATTGCATTGTAGTGCAGTGCAATAAAATGCAGTTAAATTCTTATTATGGTAAAGAGTATGAATTCTCTTGCAAACAAAAAAATCCACTCATCAGTCAAAAAGGAGTGTTCATTTCTTTTGGATCTTTTGCGCATACCCAAACTAGTCATTCGATTAAAAAAAAAAAAACCAGCAACACATAACTTTGCGAAATTCCTTCGACTTAATTACTGATTGTTAATTTGGATTCATATTGAAGAAAACAAATATTTAAGAATATGAGAATAAAAAGATTTATTAGAAAATATGTTAATTTACACCTTATTTTCAATACCATAATGTAAAACAAAAATGGACTTCATTTTATTGATTGACATTGCATTGTAGTGCAGTGCAATATATAATGCAGTTAAATTCTTATTATGGTAAAGAGTATGAATTCTCTTGCAAACAAAAAAATCCACTCATCAGTCTAAAAGGAGTGTTCATTTCTTTTGGATCTTTTGCGCATACCCAAACTAGTCATTCAATAAAAAAAACAGCAACACATAACTTTGGGAAAGTCCTTCGACTTAATTACTGATTGTTAATTTGGATTCGTATCGAAGAAAACAAACATTCAAGAATATGAGAATAAAAGAAATGCTCTCTAGTCTGTTTATGAAGCCTTTTTTTCAAAGCATAAAATGAAAAAAAAAGTGTGTGTATTCAACCAGTTTTTAAATTCAATGAAGGAAAAAAAATTGACAAAGTTAATTTTGATTGGAGAATAAATTTGGCAGGCATCACAATATATCGCATTGTATTGCAGCAGAGTGCAGTATGGTGCAATTCTACTTGTATTTAAACAAGCAGAATTATTTTACTTATCAATGTATTAGAAATATTCCCCACCATCCACCCTCCAAAGACAGCCTTTATATACAATTTGTCCTTGTGATTGAATGTTTATTTGGAAATTTGCATAATGTAAGTTTTGTTTCAAAGTTCGATAATCAAATTATGTCCCTTTGAACAACGTAGACAAAACTATCATTGATTTCTGCTTTATATTATGTAAATGTTTAAGCAATGCTAACGAGTAACAGGCTTGTATACTATATATAAGACGGTAGAGAGACATTCACAAATGACCATGTGTTAGTCAGAGTAAATAACGGTAATATCGCGTGTAAAGGACTTAGCGTGAGCTTATCTCACTAAACAAGTACTGCTAAGCAGTATTGAAAAGCGTCTTTGATTGTTCTACAAAGTCATCGGCGCTTTCTTTGAGTCTCAAAATATTCACTCATCGGTCAAACAGGAAAGTTTATATTTTTTCACTGTTTTGCCTAATAATAAAAATTGACCAAGTATGTTTTAATTAGACAGTACATCAGGCATTACAATGCAATGTATTGTAGGACAATTATATTTTTATTTAAAAGCAAAATTAATTAGCTTGCAATTAAAGAACTTCACTCGACACTCCAATTTTCTTCGGGATGTTTCGCATACATCCATATCAGTATTTTGGACTTTCAATAAAAAAAAAGCAAATGTAACTGTTCTTTGATGAGAACTTAGCTCTAAGTAATGTTATCTGCTTATCTGCACCACTCTCAAAATTTACACTCATCAGTCAAACACGAGATTTCTCTCTTTTTCAATCTTTCATATACCCAAACAAGGTGTTGCATAAAATAATAAACAGTAATGAAAAAATTTGACGAAAAATCCTTCGACAATATTACTGCATTGTTAATTTAGATTCACATGAAAGAGAACAATCATATAAGAAAATGTGAATGAAAATATTCCATCCAGTCTCTTTTTCAAAACTTTTTCAAAAATAAAAATTTATTAGAAAATATGTTAATTTACACCTTATTTTCAATACCATAATGTATAACAAAAATGGACTTCATTTTATTGATTGACATTGCATTGTAGTGCAGTGCAATAAAATGCAGTAAAATTCTTATTATGGTAAACAGTATGAATTCTCTTGCAAACAAAAAAATCCACTCATCAGTGAAAAAGGAGTGTTCATTTCTTTTGGATCTTTTGCGCATACCCAAACTAGTCATTCGATAAAAAAAAAAAACAAAAAAACAGCAACACGTAACTTTGCGAAAGTCCTTCGACTTAATTACTGATTGTTAATTTGGATTCATATTGAAGAAAACAAATATTTAAGAATATGAGAATAAAAAGATTTATTAGAAAATATGTTAATTTACACCTTATTTTCAATACCATAATGTAAAACAAAAATGGACTTCATTTTATTGATTGACATTGCATTGTAGTGCAGTGCAATATATAATGCAGTTAAATTCTTATTATGGTAAAGAGTATGAATTCTCTTGCAAACAAAAAAATCCACTCATCAGTCAAAAAAGAGTGTTCATTTCTTTTGGATCTTTTGCGCATACCCAAACTAGTCATTCAATAAAAAAAAAACAGCAACACATAACTTTGGGAAAGTCCTTCGACTTAATTACTGATTGTTAATTTGGATTCGTATCGAAGAAAACAAACATTCAAGAATATGAGAATAAAAGAAATGCTCTCTAGTCTGTTTATGAAGCCTTTTTTTTTCAAAGCATAAAATGAAAAAAAAAGTGTGTGTATTCAACCAGTTTTTAAATTCAATGAAGGAAAAAAAAATTGACAAAGTTAATTTTGATTGGAGAATAGATTTGGCAGGCATCACAATATATCACATTGTATTGCAGCAGAGTGCAGTATGGTGCAATTCTACTTGTATTTAAACAAGCAGAATTATTTTACTTATCAATGTATTAGAAATATTCCCCACCATCCACCCTCCAAAGACAGCCTTTATATACAATTTGTCCTTGTGATTGAATGTTTATTTGGAAATTTGCATAATGTAAGTTTTGTTTCAAAGTTCGATAATCAAATTATGTCCCTTTGAACAACGTAGACAAAACTATCATTGATTTCTGCTTTATATTATGTAAATGTTTAAGCAATGCTAACGAGTAACAGGCTTGTATACTATATATAAGACGGTAGAGAGACATTCACAAATGACCATGTGTTAGTCAGAGTAAATAACGGTAATATCGCGTGTAAAGGACTTAGCGTGAGCTTATCTCACTAAACAAGTACTGCTAAGCAGTATTGAAAAGCGTCTTTGATTGTTCTACAAAGTCATCGGCGCTTTCTTTGAGTCTCAAAACATTCACTCATCGGTCAAACAGGAAAGTTTATATTTTTTCACTGTTTTGCCTAATAATAAAAATTGACCAAGTATGTTTTAATTAGACAGTACATCAGGCATTACAATGCAATGTATTGTAGGACAATTATATTTTTATTTAAAAGCAAAATTAATTAGCTTGCAATTAAAGAACTTCACTCGACACGCCAATTTTCTTCAGGATGTTTCGCATACATCCATATCAGTATTTTGGACTTTCAATAAAAAAAAAGCAAATGTAACTGTTCTTTGATGAGAACTTAGCTCTAAGTAATGTTATCTGCTTATCTGCACCACTCTCAAAATTTACACTCATCAGTCAAACACGAGATTTCTCTCTTTTTCAATCTTTCATATACCCAAACAAGGTGTTGCATAAAATAATAAACAGTAATGAAAAAATTTGACGAAAAATCCTTCGACAATATTACTGCATTGTTAATTTAGATTCACATGAAAGAGAACAATCATATAAGAAAATGTGAATGAAAATATTCCATCCAGTCTCTTTTTCAAAACTTTTTCAAAAATAAAAATTTATTAGAAAATATGTTAATTTACACCTTATTTTCAATACCATAATGTATAACAAAAATGGACTTCATTTTATTGATTGACATTGCATTGTAGTGCAGTGCAATAAAATGCAGTAAAATTCTTATTATGGTAAACAGTATGAATTCTCTTGCAAACAAAAAAATCCACTCATCAGTGAAAAAGGAGTGTTCATTTCTTTTGGATCTTTTGCGCATACCCAAACTAGTCATTCGATAAAAAAAAAAACAAAAAAACAGCAACACGTAACTTTGCGAAAGTCCTTCGACTTAATTACTGATTGTTAATTTGGATTCATATTGAAGAAAACAAATATTTAAGAATATGAGAATAAAAAGATTTATTAGAAAATATGTTAATTTACACCTTATTTTCAATACCATAATGTAAAACAAATATGGACTTCATTTTATTGATTGACATTGCATTGTAGTGCAGTGCAATAAAATGCAGTAAAATTCTTATTATGGTAAACAGTATGAATTCTCTTGCAAACAAAAAAATCCACTCATCAGTCAAAAAGGAGTGTTCATTTGGCCAACATTTTTTTATTTTCTGTTTTACGGGAATTTTTTTCAAAAATTTGAGTCGGGGGGTCGAAATAAAAATAAAAATAAAAGCTCGAAATTTAAGCAGTCGGTCAGAAAATTTAAAAATAAAATGAAAAAATGCAATAAAAATTTTTATTTTTAATTAAGGTTGGAATTTTTTTTTGTATGACCTTAATTTGTTAGAAAAACAGTGTTATTTGAAAAACTTATGTACTCAAAACATAGAATTGGTACTGTTAATGGATCAATGAACTATTTTAAATTTAACTTTCTCTTAGATATTTGGGGCAGGGGTGCATTTCTAGTATAAAGCTTGCAGTTTCTAACATTAATGCAAATCAAACATACAAAACTATAGTCTTCTCTCAGTTGTCAAATATCATATTGTCACCACAGTAAACCTATAGGACTTACGTCACACCCCTCATAAACTTTTCAGAATCTTTTATTTTTCGGTATTCAGCAAATTACAAGATCTGAGGATTTTGGACTAGTTCTGGCAAAGTTATGGAGAAAATACAGTGAGACATTCAATGGATCAGCTAAAATAAATTAATTCACAGAAGTGCACATGAGACATGATAAAAAGAAAAGTTGTATAATATTTTCAACGCACTTCCATTTAATATATACGTAGGTGGAAAAAACGTACCACAACATCTCTATTGAAAACATATTCAAACTTCCTCAATCTGTAGTATATATGATATCTTTTTATCCTTATATTTTTCTCTCTGAGCATGCTAACTTTCAACATAATTGTAGAAAATACACATCTTTCCCATGGTATACACATGTAAAATACACATGACAATATTCTGTTTACTGCAGAATTTAAAAATTTAATTGTTGAAAATGGTTCTAATCCACAACATTTGAATGAAAAAAAAAACCAGGTCTTGAACTGAAATAATATTTGTAAGGGCGTATCATTTACAACAATACTTTTCCCTAATGGTAAAAAAGAAGTTGTTTTACTAAACAAGAGCTATATATACATATACACTACATCAGCTGATATGAATACGCTGATCAATCAATGTACATTAATTTGTTACATAGCTCGCAAAATTCCATAAAGCGATAAAAAAGGAAATAATGTCTTGTATCAATCAAGCATATATACTGATATATTTTCGTAGGTAATTCTGAATTCCAATATTTGTCATAAAACGAGTGAAAGTTGTGACTCGAATTTCCTCAGTCACGCCACTTTCTACCAGTTCTACAGTGTTCTAGTGTTCTGTCGTTACTTGTAAAAGAAAACATGTCTGTCTTAAAATTAAGTTTAAAAAAAATCTTCAGGACGTATTTCAATGTATTGAAGCAATTGTCAAAGATAATACGTACTCAAAACTTTTCAAAACAAGCGGTTGACAGAACCTCGATTTCCACGTGGCCCTCCGCATGACATCTGATCAAGATTACTGTTTCGTCTATTTCATTCAATCTTTCATTAAAATTTATACTTATTCTAATATAAAACATTAACACGTCACTTTTTAAACTGACTATTCAAAAACACGTGAAACCCTCCGATTCTGACATTTTGGCGCTATGCTGTGCATTGACTATTCACGCTTCGAATACTGTGATTGGATGAATCTATTTACCTCAGCCAATGACAAATCGCATTTTGAAAGGCTTGTAAAAAGGTTATATACATTTCTTTTATTTTTTCAGTGACTATAAATAAACTATCGGCGGGAGAAATAAAAATAAAACTTGAATTGGGGACTTTTATTTTTATTTCATTTTAGCCCAAATTAGGGTCGGCACTCCCGTAAAACAGAATATAAAAAAATGTTGGCCTTTCTATTGGATCTTTTGCGCATACCCAAACTAGTCATTCGATAAAAAAAAACAGCAACACGTAACTTTGTGAAAGTCCTTCGACTTAATTACTGATTGTTAATTTGGATTCGTATCGAAGAAAACAAACATTCAAGAATATGAGAATAAAAGATTTATTAGAAAATATGTTAATTTACACCTTATTTTCAATACCATAATGTAAAACAAATATGGACTTCATTTTATTGATTGACATTGCATTGTAGTGCAGTGCAATATATAATGCAGTTAAATTCTTATTATGGTAAAGAGTATGAATTCTCTTGCAAACAAAAAAATCCACTCATCAGTCAAAAAAGAGTGTTCATTTCTTTTGGATCTTTTGCGCATACCCAAACTAGTCATTCAATAAAAAAAAAAACAGCAACACATAACTTTGGGAAAGTCCTTCGACTTAATTACTGATTGTTAATTTGGATTTGTATCGCAGAAAACAAACATTCAAGAATATGAGAATAAAAGAAATGCTCTCTAGTTAGCTGCAGAACTGTAGCTCTCTGCTTGAGAAAATTCGGACAGACAAAGCAGAGAGCTACAGATGCAAGCGTTGTAAAAACCTTCGATTTACGCCGCCTCTTTTTTGTCGCTCGCTTCGGCTATTATTTCTTGTATTTAATGCTTTCCCCTCCTTTAAAAGTGGTATCCAATAATTATCCATATACATGTATTTTACTCCTATTCCTGACACTTTATTCACCTTTCAACAGTTCGAGACGACCGTAATATCAGTTTAAAAAATGCATTCCGACGTCGACGTTGGTGTCATCCTGAAACTGATAAAGGGCTGTTTGAGACCGTTGAAAGGTAAATAAAGTATCAGGAATAAGCATCACTCTCAAAATTTACAGTCATCAGTCAAACACAAGATTTCTCTCTTTTTCAATCTTTCATATACCCAAACTAGGTGTTGCATAAAATAATCAACAGCAATGAAAAAAATTGTCGAAAAATCCTTCAACATTATTACTGCATTGTTAATTTAGATTCACATGAAAGAGAACAATCATATAAGAAAATGTGAATGAAAATATTCCATCCAGTCTCTTTTTCAAAACTTTTTTAAAAATAAAAATTTAATAGAAAATATGTTTATTTACACCTTATTTTCAATACCATAATGTAAAACAAAAATGGACTTCATTTTATTGATTGACATTGCATTGTAGTGCAGTGCAATAAAATGCAGTTAAACTCTTATTATGGTAAACAGTATGAATTCTCTTGCAAACAAAAAAATCCACTCATCAGTCAAAAAGGAGTGTTCATTTCTTTTGGATCTTTTGCACATACCCAAACTAGTCATTCGATAAAAAAAAAAAAACCCAGCAACACGTAACTTTGGGAAAGTCCTTCGACTTAATTACTGATTGTTAATTTGGATTCATATCGAAGAAAACAAATATTTAAGAATATGAGAATAAAAGATTTATTAGAAAATATGTTAATTCACACCTTATTTTCAATACCATAATGTAAAACAAATATGGACTTCATTTTATTGATTGACATTGCATTGTAGTGCAGTGCAATAAAATGCAGTTAAATTCTTATTATGGTAAAGAGTATGAATTCTCTTGCAAACAAAAAAATCCACTCATCAGTCAAAAAGGAGTGTTCATTTCTTTTGGATCTTTTGCGCATACCCAAACTAGTCATTCGATAAAAAAAAAAAAAAAAAAAAAAAAAAAAAAAAAAAAAAACCAGCAACACGTAACTTTGGGAAAGTCCTTCGACTTAATGACTGATTGTTAATTTTGATTCATATCGAAGAAAACAAATATTTAAGAATATGAGAATAAAAGATTTATTAGAAAATATGTTACATGTATATTTACGTGACATTTAATTTACACTTCAGTTTTTGTAATAAGGTAATATTGAAATATTTTACTTAAAAAATATATATATATATAATGTGCATTTCTTTGACTTGATAAATACAGAATCAAATAATGAAGCATTTTGGAGAATTAAAGAGTAACTGTCCTCTTATTTCTTATTTGCGACCGTTTATGCTGATTTAACGGTAGCAAACTGAGTTTTACCGGCGTCGCGAAAGCAGAGAGGGCGGCGTTTTTCCCACTAAAAACGTGGTTTACAGAACTCATAAAATTTTACGGAGTAGCCATATCAACTTTTGGAATATTATTGTATATCTACGGGGCACCATAAATCACATTTCAAAGGATGAATCTTCCAGCTATATAGAAAACCTCCAAAAATACCGGTAAAAGACAATTTTTTCTTTTTGTCTCTGAACCAGTAAGAAAAAAATTCAAGTTTATTTTACTGTATTTATCATCGATGCTTAATTTTTATCAATATTATGTTAAGATTGTTTATTTGAATACCTCATGCAAACAGCATCATTGTATTGGGTTGAAAAATGATGTTACCATAAAAAACAGTATTGGAGAAATTATGAATGACATTTTGTAATAAAATGGGCTAAATTTATCACTAAATTTGAGCTTTGTAGGCACTTAGTATAATATCTGCTGCTTTCTCTGCAACCATTATAACTGGAGCATTGGTGTTAGAGGCGGGTACAAAAGGCATTATGGAGGCGTCAACAATTCGTAGTCCGGTCACGCCCTTTGCTCTGTATTAAAAGAAATTATAAATACTCATTAAACATAGGTAATCAGAGATTACAGAGCTCACAGAGCTTACAGAGCTCACCTCAACGAATGTTTGATAAGTAAGACTAGGTACCAAATTAATAATCTAGTAGTGTGCATCCTCAGATGTAACATTTATGCAATCTTGGTCTGATAGGGCTTGCAGTTACCTGGGAATGGACTTACCTAAAACTTTATACTAGTCACTCATCCAGAAAATGTAAGTGAAATCCAGCATCTGAAACAAGTTTGAAAGTGTTCATCCCATGATGCATCATCCATGCAAGTTTGGTTCAGTTAGCCCTTATAGTTTCTTGGTAATGGACCTGCTCCAAAAACGTTAACCTTAAAAGAGCCAAGCAATGAGTATACTGCATCCTTAAAATATTCACTAGGAATACTTTGAGTAGGATTACATAAAAACCATTAAAAAGTCACATGGTGTGTATCAAATGATCTTATGAACAAGGTCAGCAACACCCTTCAGATTCACAATTATCTATAAACTAAAGGAAAATTTTGAAAAAATTCCTTATTTTGATTGATTTTTGGTGTATCTATACTATTTATATGAAAATTTTCAGCCACATCTTTTGTACAGCATTTTCATTTGTTACAGATGTTAGCCATGTTTTGCTTTCCTATGTTGTTCTTGCTTGATATGATGAATGTAGGGAAAATGCCTTTTGGTATACAAAGGAACATCCTAAAGTAATTTCAAGAGGCCCATGGACCACATCGCTTACCTGCGCACTTTGGCTAGGAAAAAGCAGAAATCAGATCCGTATTCAAAAGTTTAAATATAAAAGTGGGGGAAGGGGGATGATTTGAACAAACTTGTATCTACACTACCTGAGGATGCTTCCATATTTCTTTGGTTAATCATGGCTTAATATATATATATATATATATATATATATATATATATATATATATATATATATATATATATATATATATATAGATTTTTCAAGAATTTTTCCTATACTTTGATCTTCTATTGTGGTCTTGCCCTACCCCCGGAGATATGAGTTGAACACACTTGAACCTACACTACCTGCAGATGCTTCTGAATTAATATGACTAATCATGGCCTTGCTGTTATTGAGAAGAATTTTTATTATTGATTTATCCTTTATATTCCTTTGTATAACTTTGAAATACCCTGTTGTGGCCCCTCTCTACTCCTGAGGGGACATGATTTGAACAAAATTGAATCAACGATAGCTGAGGATGCTTCTATATCAATACGACTAATAATGGCTTTGCTGTTCTTGAGAAGTTTTTTCCTATGTATTCCTATATAAAACTTTCATCGTCCATTGTGGCCTCACCCTACCCTCAGGGGTGATGATTTTCAAAACAAACTTGAATCTACACTACCTGAGGATGCTTCCATATAAATATGACCAATCATGGGCTTTGCTGTTCTTAGGCCATCATTAAAAATATCTTTGTTTCCCCTAACCCGACCCTAAAATCTGAAGTTGGGTAGGTAGGTAGGTAAATATTTTTTTTTTTCTGAGAGCAGCTTTGAAAATACATATTTAAGTTCTGATAAGAACGGATTTTGGTGAAATTGTATTTTATAAAAGTTGACAAACATTAAAAAAAAAAATTTGAATAATCTTAAAAAAACTTTTCAGTCGGCGGGATTTAATTGGGTCGGTCGCGTTAGGGGAAACAAAGGTATTTTTTATTTTGGCCTTAAGAAAAAGATTTTCCTATGTATTCTAATGTAAAGCTCTGTTTGCCCATTGTGACCCTACCCTACCCCTGGGGGTCATTTGAACAAACTTGATTCTACACTACCTAAGAATGCTTCATTATGAATATGACCAATCATGGCTTAGCTGTTCTTGAGAAGAAGATTTTATAAGATTTTAAAAAAAAAATATTTTTAAAAATTTGATCACCCATTGTGTCCCCTCCCTTCCCCTGGTGGAATGATTTGAACAAACTTGATTCTACACTACCTGAGGATGATTCCACATAAGTTTCATACTTTCTAACCCAGTGGTTCTTGAGAAGATTTTTAAACCATGGAATTAATTTTTCACTAATTCATAATTATCTCCCCTTGGAAGAAGGCTTGGCCCTTCATTTGAACAAATTTGAATCCCCTTCACCATAGGATACTCTGTGCCAAGTTTGGTTGAAATTGGCCCAGTAGGTCTGGAGAAGAAATGAAATTGTGAAGTTAACAACAATGATGCAGACAATGGGCAAATTTTGATCAGAAAAGCTCACTTGAGCCTTCGGCTCAGGTGAGCTAAAATCCTCACAGAAACTATAACAGCTAGTTCACAAAATTCAAGAGGCTGCTTTGCATTACCAAAAAATGATGAAAAGTGTCTGACAGTTATCATTACCAAAAATTATTTTCTCTCATTTCTGAAAATTCATATAAAATGAAACATTTCACTGGAGGTTTGAAGCCCAAATATTCTCACCCAAATATTTTTGATATGGACAACAAACATATCTCAGAATATGAGCACTAGACTGTGCTTTGTGAATTCTCATGTTGACATTTACATGTTCATATTAAGCATTTTAATCCAGTTTCAAATCCACTTTGTAAATACCTTTCTTTTAAATAGTGCTATTGTTATTCAAGTTTATTTAAGTTATCCTTTCCAAAGTCCCCTACCACTTCCCCTAGTGAGAAGGGGACAACACAACAACCAGACTAATGGAAAAGGGTTTTTAGCTCACCTCAACGAAGTCGACCCCGGCGTTGGTGTCCCGGTTAAAGTTTTAGGAGCAAGTCCATTCCCAAGTAACTATAAGCCCTACCTGCACCAAACTTGCTTCGATGATGCATCTAGGGATGGACACTATCACACTTGCTTCGGATGCTGGATCTGACCTAGATTTTCCAGATGAGTGACTAGGTTAAAGATGTTAGAGCAGGTCCATTCCCAAGTAACTATAAGCCCTACCTGCACCAAACTTGCATGGATGATACATCCATGGATAGACACTACCACACTTGCTTCAGATGCTGGATCTGAGCTTGATTTTCCACGTGAGTGACCAGGTTAAGATTTTGGAGAAGGACCATTCCTAAGTTACTATAAGCCCTACTCTGACCAAACTTTCATGGATGATGCATCTACTGATGGACACTACCACACTTGCTTCAGATGCTGGATCTGACCTAAAGAATGAAGGCGTGCAAGGCGCGGACGATCCCCCGCTCTGAGAGAAGACATTTTTCAATTCTAAAAGTTCATGAAATATTTTTCAAAAATTATATTGTCAATATAATCTTTTACACATTTGTTTCCTATATTTTATTTAATAAATTATTGACAAATAATTTATTTTTCACTGATGTTTTTAAGGTATGTGAAAAAGAAAACAAGAGGCCCATGGGCCACAACGCTCACCTGAGTTACTTTTGCCTTGCTGTTCTTCACAAGACCTCCCCTTTGTAATATTTATTGCGGCCCCGCCCTACCCCTGGGGGCTATGATTTGAACAATTTAGAATCAACAATACCCCAGGATGCTTCCACATAAGTTTCAGCTTTTCTGGCCCAGTGATTCTTAAGAAGAAGATTTTCAAAGATTTTGCCTATATATTTCAACGTAAAACTTTGATTCCCTATTGTGGCCCCGCCCTACCCCCAGGGGCTATGATTTGAACACACTACCCAAGGATGCTTCCACATAAGTTTCAGCTTTTCTGGCCCAGTGGTTCTTAAGAAGAAGATTTTCAAAGATTTTGCCTATATATTTCAATGTAGAACTTTGATTTTTTAGTGACCCCACCCTATTTTTGTCTTCTCTTGATTATCTCCCCTTGTGAGGGGACTTGGCCCTTCATTTTAACAATTTAAATTCCCCTTTACCCAAGGATGCTTTGTACCAAGTTTGGTCAAAATTGGCCCAGTGGTTCTTGAGAAGAAGTCAAAAATGTGAAAAGTTTACAGACGGACGGACAGACAGACAGACAGACGGACAGACGGACAGACGGACGGACGGACGACGGACAAAATGTGATCAGAAAAGCTCACTTGAGCCTTCGGCTCAGGTGAGCTAAAAAAGCTTCATGTATGATTCGAACTCTCTCCAAAGCTCACACTTAGGCGTAATACTGAACGCATTAACCACTATGCTACAAAGTCTGCTTTTTTTGTTTGATGTCATTGTGATTTAAATAAACGAGTTTGTTGAAGCGTAGATTTTTTTCAGAAATGTTCAATTTTCATATAGAATGGGTTCAGACTCCATTTATTTGTAACAGGAAAAAGATTTTACATTTACTTTTCCGTCATATAAACGTTAATGAGGAATGGAGACTTGACCCATACATATTCAAAAATCATTTTTTATGGCCCTTTTTCCACTAAATATGCTTTACTGTCAACTTATAAAAAAAATCAAAAAGTCATTCAATAAAATAACTGAATCAAATGTATTAAAGATGACATTACAGAAAACATTATTTTAGAAAAATATAACTTTTCCGTGAACTTTGAAAATTGAGAAATACATTGTTTCAGAGCAGAAGATTGTCCTCGCCTTGTATGCCCCCTTTCTTTTCCACAAGTGAATTTTAGCCATATTTTAACCAAATTAGCATGGATGATGTATCTAGGCATGAACACCTCCAGACTTGCTTTGGATTCTGAATCTGACCTACATTTTCTAGATGTGTGAACAGGGTAATTTTTTTTGGAGTAGCTATATACTAGTAATACTATGGCCTGTTATAATTAAACTTGCATAGATGGTACATCTAAGGATGAAAACTTCCAGGCTTGCTTCGGATGTTGGAACTTACTGACCAAAATTTTCTTGATTATTAAACAGGTTAAAAGTTTTTTGAGCAGGTCTATTTCCAATAAGTCAAACTTGCATGGATATTGATCTTGGGATGTATACTAACTAGAAAAAAAAATATGATGGGAAATTTGCCTTACTTATACATAACATTTGTCGAGGTGAGCTTCGTAATCTTTGATTACCCATGTTTGAAAATGCTATACATTGATTCGGATATTCACTTATAAAAGTTTTTTTTAGCAATGATATATAAATTAATATTATTAGTATTGACAAAAAAAACTTTCAATAGTACATAAAATATCTTTTTTTGGTAATGCAAATCTGTGATTCAAGTGTCTTAAATGTTTATCACAAATAGCTAATTTTGAATTCTAATGAGCCAAATAGGTTTAAATTGGAGATGGTAATGAAATACATGTAATACTATTTCAAAATTCAAGAGTTGTTTCTTATGAATGTACTTTGAGTTTGAGCATACTTTTTTATGTAAGACAATGCCTATAACTTCAAGAAAATCAAACATTTAGCATTATACTTTTAATATTTACAAAACTTATTCCATAACAAAAGGTCATTACAACAATATAAAATTATATATTTTTTTTAAATGGACAAAAATCAAAAACATCTGCTTAAAATACATCATCTATAAACACTCACTAACAACAAGTATACAGTATCATTTGCATGGTCAAAATTTTAGTGCTATATGTTCAAGAATTTTTCAGTCCAGTGAAACATACACTGAATTAAAAGACAAAAACTGCACAAAAAAACATCAGGCTGCCTCCACCAGTGTTGCTTGGTTTTAGAGTCTGCCTTCATTAAGTCTTCAAGTCAGAAGATGCTCCATCATGTGATAAATACTTGAACAGACTGCCAGAAACTGTTTCTAAAATTTTAAGCACACATTTCTTCAAAGAGCCTTTTTTAAATGTCACCAGTATGAGGGGAAGTCTTTTTCAATAGTCTGGAAAATAAAACATAATATATATATCAGTACGCATGCATTAAATTTTCAAGTTCTATCAAAGTTGTTATTAACACGAAATCTTGTTGCAAAACACCAGAAATCATTGACGAGACTGTAGCTCCACTGGTTTTGTACTTTAAAATAGCGGAAGAGGAAAGTTACACCTAAAATTCAGAGAATTTTTTAAGCTCACCTGAGCCAAAGGCTCAAGTGAGCTTTTCTGAACAAAATTTGTCCGTTGTCTGTTGTTGTTGTCTTTGTTGTCCTTGTTGTAAACTTTTTACATTTTCATTTTCTTCTCCAGAACCACTGAGCCAATTTCAACCAAACTTGGCACAAAGTATCTTTGGGTGAAGGGGATTCAAGTTTGTTCAAATAAAGGGCACTCTCTTTCCCTAGGAGAGATAATTCAGAAATACTGAAAATTTGGTGATATCTTTTAAAAATCTTCTTCTTAAGAACCACTGGGCCAAAAAAGGTGAAACTTAATGAAACCTTCTTTACATAGTGTAGATTTAAATTTGTTCAAATGATGACCCCTGGGGGTAAGGTAGGGCCACAATGGGGGGATCAAAGTTTTACATATGAATGCAAAATCTTCGAAAATCTTCTTCTCAAGAACAGCAAAGCCATTAATGTGGAAGTATCCTCAGGTAGTGTAGATTCAAGTTTGTTCAAATAATGACCCCTGGGGTTGGGTGGGGCCACAACAGGGTAGCAAAGTCATCGAAGTTATATAAAAGAATATAAAGGATATATCAATAAAAATGTTCTTCTCAAATACATCAAAGCCAGTCTCATTAAGAAGCATCCTCAGGTAGAGTAGTTTCAAATGTGTTCCAATCATGTCCCTGAAGTAAGACAAGGCCTCAATAGAAGATGATAGAAGATCAAATGTCAGAACCACAATATATTTAAACTTTCAATACTGTACTGATTTCTGCTTTTTCCTAGCCAAAGTGCTCAAGTGAGCAATGTGACCTATAGGCCTCTTGTTTTAGTTTCCCAGCTACATGCAGAATTATGTACCATTATAATTTCGAAACTTGTCCCAAGATTAATTGAAATTGTACCAAAATTATACATTGTAGAAAGATTACCATTTTGAAAGATTTTCAAGGATTGTTTTTTTTTAGCCAGTAAAAAAAACATTCAAATTATCTGAAACCCATACTGGGTATGTACAATTATGAGCAATGATATATCGACTACTTGCATACCTATTTTTATTGAAATCAGACAGAAACCGTAGGATTGATTGATTGTATGTTGTTTAACATCCTATTTGATAATTTTTCACTCATACAGAGATGTCACCTGCCATAAATTTTTACCTTTTTATGGCACTTAGGCCATAGCAGTATTGAATCTTCATCATGTCAATGCCTACCATGACACAGGACCTTGGTTTTTAAGGTCTCATCCAGTGATATTCATCTCTAGTGCCAGGTGCTTGACGAAGGAACAGTCACTACCTGTGTTTATATCTGAGGTTTGATGTGACACCGGGAATGAGAACCAAACCCGGGACCACCCAATCACAAGGTGAATGCCCAATCACTAGGCTACAGTGAATGATCAGCAGTGTACAAAGAGTAACTATATGAAACTGTAGGAAGAGTAACTTTTTGAAAGAATTCAATGCTTTAATCTAATTTGGGTAACCATAGCAATAAGGTTCATGGAAATCAAAACCCATAAAGAGAATTGTGTTCCTTGTTGCATTATATCTGTGTACAAAAGAGCTAAATCCACGAAGGGGCTAAATCGGCCCAGTCATCAAAATAAATGAAACTTTCTCACATAAAACTCTAAGATTTGTATGTTGTAAAACAATTTATTTTTTAACAATAACTTTTCTGGTTTTCTTTTTACATTCGTTTAAATTTGGTACTTATTTCCTTATTAATACTATCACGTCATTACATTGACGTTACATACTTTAACGTCGTGACGTTGACATTTTGTATAAGAAAGTAACATATGTACGTTAATGGAATAAAAATAACCAAATGAATATAAGCTCTTCTTTAAAATTTTGGGGAAATTTTACTATGAATTTTTCGAGAAGTTCTGAAAACCTAAGGTTTATTTTTTAATTAAAGCTATTTGTACTCTAAAGAAATGCCAAATATTTGTTATATACAACGGTTGTCTGGTATAATCGTTGATACATGTAACATGTTTTAAATGATAATAAGAGACACGTTAAGCTGGAAAAAAAAACAACGTGTTAATCCGTCATATTTGAGTAAAACTGAATTAATGGAGTAAAATATATACTATAGAAGCCATGGGTAAGGATTTTATCATTCTTAAATGTGTTATTGTATGGTCATACGGCGTACATACACAAAAATAGGCGTTTTTTTCTCCAGAAAATACACAAGTACTCTTTAATAACAAAAACATAAAATGAAAATGAAAAGTTGCATTAAAAATGAATACGTTTACCATCTATTTTATTGTCATTTTGAGAATTTCGTTGCACTTCCATAATTTATGGCATTTCCCGGACATTTGAAATGAAATTGTAGTTCATACATGTAATACACGTAAAATAATAATGTTTGACGGTAATCCTGTGCACCACAGTTTGACAGGAAAGAAGCCACTACAGACTTTTAAACAAGAGTGATGCAAAGCATCAAATCGGCCGCAAAAAAATTAAGAGTCCAACGAAAACACAAGATTTCCGAAGTATTTGAATTTCAAAACGGAACCTGAAGTTAAAAAAAAAAAAATGATAAACGGAAATGGCAGTATACCAATTTACTCAATGTAAATTACTTAATCAAAATAATGTTCACTAATTATGATAAATATGTTATATCATCAAACAGAAACGTTTTTTATATACCCACAATAGGTATGAAAAGAGATTTCAGATGACAAAAGCGATCGAATTTATTATTGCTAACTAATCGTTTTCTTATCATATTATCATATCTTACACACTCTCATTTTGGGGAGTACCTATTATAAACCCTTTTAATAAAATCATAAAGTAATGATTATCTGGTGAGAAATGAAAATTAAATTGAAACATAACAATAACTAAGACTTTCATATAGTTCAAAGCCAGTTTTAACATTTTACTTATAATTTTCAAATATTTAAAATAACATTTCGTTTCTCCATGTGCAATTTCTAACACAACTACAAATAGATAGCCGATAATGAGTACATGTACAGAAGAGGATGAACTAATCATAATATCGTATACTTATTGCATATATGAGATTTTTAACTTGGACGTCTTCGGATCGTTACTCTTTGTAATTAAACAAAAATATACGAAACACAGCTACTGGCACTAGTAAATGGCAATCATTACAGACCGTATAAAAAAAAATTATAGACCACATGTCGAGCGACATATAACCATCCCCCCCCCCCCCCCCCCAAAAAAAAAATCATGTTCAAATGCCCGATCTGTGAAGTTATATTCTATATAGACATCCTTTCAAAAAAAAAAACAAAAAAAAAAAAAAACAAATGATAGACAGGCAAAATTAGCAGTTATATCTGTTAATAATAATAATAATACATTCAGGATACATGGCCATGCCCCCACCCAATAATTTTGCCGATATATAGTATACTATATAAAACAAAGCTACTATATGCTTGTGTCCTGTCAATAAAAATGTCCCCCCCCCTTTTTTTTTTGCTTGTTAAGGAATTTTGGTAGTTGATAGTGCCCCCAACTGAAAATGTATGGCTGTCCCCCCCCCCCCCCCCCCCTCCAAACTGAAATTGCTACCTACGGGCCTGAGATCTATAATAAATTTATGCAATGACCGAGTTACGAAAAATCAATCGTTTTTAAATTAAATTTTTATCAAGGAGATTGAAAAGAAAAATGAAAACTGCTATTGAACTTATTATTTTTTTTATACTATATAATATATACAAGGACTAATATAATTGGCATTATTATTTATTCACTTCACTTCTTTCTTGTTTAGATGGCAGCAGTAATTGGTCGAACTGTCCCACGTATTTAATGAGTGAGAGTGGGAATCCCGAAACCTCTCTCCTCCCAGTAACCCGTCTTTTTTTTTTTTTTTTTTTTGCTTCTTATTTTATATCAATGCTCTAATCCCCCTTTATGAATTACACTACTACATGTATAAACATGCTTGCTAATATTGGTTGCCCTCTCTCACTTGGGCCTGTTACATTTAAGCGGAGTAACTCAAAATAGAAAGAGATAGCAAGTAGCCTCCCTTTGACATTTTTTTTTTCATGTGTTGGCTAGGTCACAGCATGCATGCGATACTGAAATTACTTAAAACCATAAAGAGTTTTCACTTGCCTTGGTAGTAAGTTATTCGTTTATACAATATAGGACATTTTTCTTATAGAGGCCTATCACAAAAATTACATGCGATCTGTAAAATCAATCTATTGTTTATTTGATCTGTCAACTCGAATTTTCTAGGTTCAATACTTCGTAACATAATTTATGCTAAGAGGTCTCGGATCAGTGAAGTTTTTCACTAATAAATATTAATTAATCTTTTGTCTTAAAATGCCACTGGTGATTTCTGAAATGCATGTTGGGTATGGGTTATAAATTATAACCCATACATAATTAGCCTATAACTAAGTCTTATAATTATAATACATGTATAGTTATAATAAACTTTATTGCGTAACATTAACCATTTGTATGCTGTCGATGCAGACTTCACGACATTAATGTTTTGTAAGGTGGCAAAAAAAAAATCATTATAAATACGTCTTGTAGTTGACTCTGATGTGAATTGTTTAATATTCTAGGCTATTCCGACACGGCCACTCAGGAGGAAATAAAGATGTAGCCTACATGTTTCTCGGGTGATCTCCCTTTGATTACATAGTGACCATGGTGACGAGGAGACGGGAGTTGAAAAACAAATTCAAAGCATAAATGAATAGGCTGTCAGAGGAAAAGAGAACACATTATTATTTTTTTTTTAACATTTCAGCATAATGATGAGTTATAGATCAACTTCTTGAAGGAAAAGTCTTGGGTCAGGACTGAGGCACGTAGTACACAAAATGTCGACATTATTGCATCTACATGCAGTCATGCTTAGCGAGAATTTTTCGTACTTTTTTGCACCACAACACAAAATAACTTATAATAAATATAACATTCGCATTTCGAAACTTTTTGATACTCACAAAAACAATATAGAATCTTTTTTCTTTTCTATTAATGTAGGGTAACCCCCGCTATTTTCACAGTGCGAGTCGGTGCAAAGGTATAAGAATCGAACGAAAAGTATTAATTTCGATGTGGCCACACCCCTCGAACAAAATAAAAATATACTTTATTTATTCATATTTTAATCCTCTTTTCAATGGTATAAATTTTATTTTGTATGAAGGGTGTGGCCACAGCAAAAATTTGAACCAAAGACGAAAAATGCTTTATTTTGATAAAAACTAGCAAAGTGCACGTGTTTAGACGTTTTCTGTACAAATATGACGTCATCAAATAAAAAAAAATTGGCATAAACTTTTTAAGTTTGATACCCAAGGATAATATTTCTATTGTTAATTTTCTTCTTCCCCTAAGTTTAATTTTCCTGAAAAAATAGGCCGATTTAGCCCCTTCGTGGATTTAGCTCTTTACTGTAGATCACCAAATTTTCACGACACCTTATTTTCACAAGTTATTTAGGTTGTTGGCCGTTGCTTCAAATACTGTAGATTCCTTATATTTGCAAGTACTTATAATTGTGAAATGGCTCTTTAATGTCAAATGTTGAGAACAATAATTCGCAAGTGAACAATCGATGAAGAGATTTTACATGGATTTCAGCACCATAAAAATAAAAGCCAGTAGTACTTTTATTTCACAAGTGATGCATCTTATTAATATTTACAGGAGTATTCCTTGTAACAAGACCTTCTCTTGGGCACAATTTATTTTTGACTTTGACCTTGGAATTTGACCTACTTGTGAAAAACCTTACACCTGTCCATAACTTTTGAACAGTTAGTGCAAGGGCTTTCATATTTCACAGATGTATTTCTCCCTTTTGACCTTGGAGTTTGACCTACTTTTGAAAAACTTTCACTTTGGCCATAGCTTCTAAATGGTTGGTGCTAGAGCTTTCATACTTCACATGTGTTTCCTTGTGATAAATATTTTTGATGTTTTACCTTGGAGTTTGCCCTACTTTTAAAAAACTTTAACCTTAGCCATAACTTTTGAATGGTTGGTGCTAGGGATTTTATATTTTACAGAGGTAATCCTTGTAACAAGACCTTTTCTTGAGCACAATTTATTTTGACCCTTTTGATCTTGACCCTGGAGTTTGACCAAATTTTAAAAAACTTTAAACTTGGCCATTTTTTATGAAAATTAATCAGGGATAGTGATACCAAGTAGATATCTTAGCCTATAAGAGAAATAACATGATTTAAATTATGAAATATGTAGCTATTTCTTATTTCCCAGTATTTCCCAGGAAATACCAGTAATTCTGGGAATAATCAGCATTTCCCACTGTCCTGGGAAATATGAGTATTTCCCAGTTTTTTTTACCAACCCTGACAGATTTATGTATCTTAATGGTTTTGTCTTTTATTTCTATGTTGCTCTGATGTAACTAAGGTTTCAATGCATGATCATTTTATATATTAAAAAAACAAGTTTTACTTACAAAAGGTTCAGTGTTAGGTGCATATCTTTTCACAGGTTTTCCATTCTTGTCAACCAGGAATTTGGTAAAGTTCCATTTAATAAAGCTGAAAGATGACATTGTACAAATTATTTTTATTCAAGAGACTAACCTGCCACAACTTTTGCCAGATTTGCAAGTGTAATATTTGGGAATCTGGTGAACATTGTGGCACATTCTAACAAGAGACCCAAGGGCCTTAATGGTCACCTGAGTATAATACAACACTGTAAAGGATCTATAGAAGTATTAAACAAAATTAACTGATAGCAATATTGCTGAGAATTTGAAAAAATCTGGTAAAAATATCCTTGCTTATTGTAATGTGGGAGACCCGAGTGATCTCCATACTTGGTTTTCCCAAGTCTTACAGGGATGATAATGAATGCAAAATATACAAATACAATGGACATCTGACTAGTGTGTAAGGTATTCAATATATACATATATGTTTTTGTCACTTGCCTAGTGCCACAATTAAGTACACAAAGAGAGACTTAGCTATACAATATAGCTATTTGCCACATGTCACTAACTACAACATGTCCCCTAGTCACTCTGGCTCTCTATGATCACTTGTTCAACTTGATAAGGTATAAAACAACTTCATGCAGTCTCTTGCCACCCATGACTTAACCTGACAATGTCTCTTCAATTTTGAAACAGGACACCGCTGTATATACATCCTGAAAACAACTGGCCTTTATGCAACATACATAATCTTTGTGTCAATCTTTACAGGCAAGAATCTGACTTTGAGCATGCTATGCTCATTTAAACCAAACATTCAACTTAATTTTGTTTCTATATACCGGTATATAACATTCTTTCTTGTATTTTCAATCAATCATTCAAATAACCTGTAAATTAAATTATACACAAGGATTTCTTGATTAAAATAATTTAGCAAAGAGGAGTAACTCTCATTTGCCTCACTCATTACAATTTTGTACTTAAAATACCAAGGAGCAAAGAAAAGGCACATTTATAATTATAATTATACATTTACATTTATATTATTGGATTTAATTTGTTTGCTTAAAACCCAGGGGCAGAGAGATTTTCAAAGCATTAATGCATTTTTTCCTAGATAATCAATAGAGCTCTCCCCCAAACAACAGAACCCCTCACCCAGGGGCCATGAAATTCACAATTTTGAAAGAGGCAGCCTTCCTCACCATAACTATGTACTTAGTTTATCGGCTAAATACCCAGGAGCAGAGCAAAGATTTTTAAAGAATTAATGCATTTTACTACATAATCAATAGAGCCCCACCCTAACACCAGAACCCCTCAACCAGGGCCATGAAATTCACAATTTTGGAAGAGGCTTCCTTGCTCATCATAACTATACATTTAGTTTGTTTGTTTAATATCTAGGAGCAGAGGAGAAGACATTATAAGAAATAAGCATTTTAACTATATGTTTAACAGAACCCTGCCCTAGCACCAGAACCCCTGTCCCTGGGGCATGAGTTTCACAATTTTGGTAGAGGGCTCAATGCTTATTACAATCATGCCAACAGTTTGACTGCTTGATGTCCAGGAGTAAAGAAGATTTTTTAAGATTGCATTAATTTTGGTGGTTTTAAACCCACCCCTCAAGCCCTATGGGGGGCAGGGACCATGAAATTCATAATTTTTGTTCCCCTTCACTCATAGATGCTATATGCCAAAATTGGTTGAAATCTATCTAGTGGTTCCAGAGAAAAAGTTGAAAATGTTCAAATGTTAACGCACAATGGACGATGGAAGATGACAGACAAAAAACGGATAGCAATAGGTCACCTCAGTGACTCAGGTGACCTAAAAATACATAATTACTTTTGGTAATATACACATATATGTAAACATAAATTGGCCAGAATATAGACAAATTTAACTCGGTGAACATGAACATGTGTGCTATTAAACAGACAACTTCCTTTTTTTAAACCAAAAATATATATAGGTAACCACATCCAAGGAAGAAAAAAACTAATAGTGAACAAAGCCAGATCAATATACTAATGTGTAAGAACAGAGAAAATCTGATTAGAACTAAAATCTGTATATTCGTCAAGCAAATTCTTGTGTAAAAAACTTCCTAGAATTCCTTTGCTACCAGCATTTCATGCAATTATGGTGAATATAACAGACCCCCAGTTATCATTATATAAATAGTGCACGTTTTTGAGGGTAACAGTTGAAATTGACGCCCCAAGGAAAACCATTGTCAACCGACGCGTCAGCGGAGGTTGACAATGGTTTTCCGAGGGGTGTCAATTTCAACTGTTACCCTCAAAAACGTGCACTATTTATTTTATTATACTGAATGTCTTATTGATTTCGGATGTCATAAAAAAAAATTTGATTTGGAGATCGTCGTTGAGTTCACGCTTAGAAAGCTTTCAAACTCCCCGCTTCTATTTTTCTCAATAAGAAAGCTTCGGAAAAGATTTACCAACCTCTTTATTGTTTGTTTGCTACTCAAAAAGTCCTTTATCATCTCAAGTTTGCACTCGCAAGGATGTTTCGTCTGTCGTTTGTTGTTTTCAAGTAAGCTACATCGGACGCAAGCTTTTACTGACGTCGTTTATTCGGCTTCTTTCAAACGCACAACTGACGTTTTGAGAATTCTACGGTGAACCGTACGCGCATAATTTGAACGCATGTGATATTTTCGTAATGTTACCCGTTGTCAAGTGTGTTGCTAACGCTGAGGGTAACATTACGGATTGTTAAACGCGTCTAAACCAATCAGATTTTAGTATTTAACATGAAAGTATAATAAAAATATTTAGTTCTTGCAGAGACAACGTCCTGTGACTGTGTTTTGTAGAAGTTTGAAGAGACGGATCAAAATTTACAAGTGTAAGCTGTGTAAAGTTTTTTCATGATACAACTGCGCTCGCCCAAACTGTCTCACCATAAAACATATTATTTCTACCTTGAAAAGCTAAATAACATTGTTTGATTGTCCCTTAATTACACTAGCCTAAGGGAGAATAATGTCAAAGTGACAGAATTCAATATTTTCTTTCTTTCTTTCTTTTTTTTTTTTTTTTTTACAAATGGGCCTTCATCTTCTACTCTAAAAAGGTGATCAATAATGGTGCATTTTTTTTTCTTACTGGTAATTATAGGTGATTCACTTGTAATATACTCTGTCAGTATCAAAGACTTCATATATTTAGTATTTTTTTTAGGTTACTTTAAATTACTTATGCAAGGAAAAATGTAAACAAGGACAATTTACATCAGTACAGGTACCAGAAAAATTGTCTTTCAGAGCAAAAAGAAATTCTGTCTGGTAAATTTCATGCTTTTTTTGTAATTCTCTCTTTTAGTTGTTTATTATGAAATTTCTTCTTTTTTAATGATATTTAATTAAATTTAATGAGTTTATAATTATAGAAAAACAATCACCAATTATCAAATCCTTACTGGTTTCTATCAATATAGTTTTAAATTAATTAGCATAATTAAAATAATTTTGATCTGATAATGAAATAGGAGTCATCTTTTTATCATGGCTAACCTAAGAATAAAGTTGGATGAGAATGAAATATATGATACTACCAGTAATTGCAGTCGGACACCAGAGTGACTCATGACCCAAGGACTTAGGCTCATTAGTAACAGTAGCAATTAAATATACTCATTTACTTGTATTTTAGAGGTTAATCGTTAGACTTGTTAGTAACTGCAGCAATTAAACTGTATACTCACTCTCCTAAAGTGCCTCCTTGTTTTGATTTCAAAAATTTGTACAGTGGGTGGGCATTATTTCCGTTCACATCTATTTTGCTGAACATGTCAAATTCAACACCATATCTCTCTGTAGCAAATTTCTTTATTTCCTCTTCAGTGCCAGGTTCCTAATACATGTACATAGTATTCAAAAATAAATGGGTTATATAATACATAACACAATAATAGTTATATATCCCTGATAAGAAAAGGCCGGCCAATAGGCAAAACACTCAACTTAATGACCTTGGCCCTGTAGTTTTCAAAGATTTTTAACAAGAGGCCCTTGAGCCACAATGCTCACCAAAGTAACTATGACCCTTCCTGTTCTTGATCAGAATATTTTTTTCCTATATATTCCTATGCAAATCTTTGATTGCCCATTGTAGCCCCACCCTAGCCCCAGGGGGTCATTTGAACACACTTGAATCTACACTACCTGAGGATGCTTCCAAATAAGTATGACTAATCAGGGTTTAACTGTTATAGAGATTCAGATTTTTTATATGTATTCCTATGTAAAACTTTGATCATCCGTTGTTGCCCCACCCTACCTCCTTGGGTCATGATTTGAACAAATTTGAAATTCCTGGGGTCATGATTTGAACAAATTTTAATCTACACTAAGGAAGCTTTTACATCTTTCATCATTTCTGCACAGTGGTTCTTGAGATTTTTAAATGACCCCACCCAATATTTACTAATTTTTAATCATCTCCCCTTGTAATTGTAAAAAGTTTACAACAACTACAACAGACAAAGGACAAATTTTGTTCAGAAAAGCTCACTTGAGCCATTGGCTCAGGTGAGCTAAAAGGTGTTTTCCCTTCTTTATTCCCAAGAAAACTATAATGTTCCAAGGAATGCATGTGTCGCCTGCTTTGTTGCTTCATTAAAGAAGAGTGGTCAGCTTCTTATTTACTATTAGCATGATAGTTAATGCATTTGCCTGTAAAGAAAAAATGGCTTCCATGGATAGTATATGACTGAGATAGAATCTGATAATCAAATAAAATATGGTTCCCTAACCCTCAAATGATTAATTAAATTGAAATTATAAGAAATAACTATTTATCATTTTATTAAAACATGTCTCCAACAACCCCCCCCCCCCCCCCAAAAAAAAAAAATTTTAGTTTGTCTTTACTGCAATTGTTAGTCTACACAATCCATTGTGGAATACTGATCCCAGTGTATTTTCATAGTATTTAATTATAAATTTGCGTGGTAACTGAATATCACACAGTTTCAAAGTAAAGTATCTTGAGCTCATAAACATATATAAATGCTTATCATTAAAATTCTCATAAACATATATAAATGCTAAGCATCAAAATCCTGCCTCTCAAAATTCAAAAGTCATATTAAGTAGAATTAAACTGCCCAGGTCATTTTTTGCTATGTAGGACAAAGGTCAAGTTCAAGTGGATTGTAATGCTGGTATTTTTCATAATGTCTTATGACAAACAGTGCACATGTTAAATAGCATAGACTTACCTCTTAAATGTCAACTAGAAATATGTTCAAATATGCCCCACCGAGGGTATATAAGTAATGCAACATGAAAATTTGTATAAGTGTATGAAATTTGATGAGAATATCTTGAATAGTTAAAATCTTTAAAATTGAAATATAAAATGTTGGGTATAGATAATAAATTCTCACCAAATTATGTACAAGTGCATAAGTTTACATAGATATATCTTAAATGATTTCTTTAAAACTAAGCAAAATGCAAACTTAATAAAAGTTAGGTCAAGGTCACAAGAAAGTTCAAGGTCAATCATTTTTGATGTTGTTGAATAGTTCTCACAAATACGTATCAGCATATTTAAGTTTGATAAAAATATTTTGAATGGTTTATTTAAAACTGAGCTAAACACTAATTTAAAACAAGCTAATTCAGAGAATTTATGTTCCCCACTTAAGGAAAAAAGAAGAGCATGCGCAGTTTTGGGGGGTGGGGGGTGTCACACTGCCCCCCTATATTTGTAGAATTATTAAATGTATACATGTATATTGAAGCAAATTAAACAAGCTAATTCAGAGAATTTGTGTCCCCCGCATAGGGAAAAAAGAAGAGCATGTGCAGTTCTGGGGGTGGGGGTTGGACCCCCCCCCCCCCCCCCGGTGTTGTTGAATTATTAAATGTATACATGTATATTGAAGCAAATAAAAAATGCTAATAAAGATTTGATTGCTTATTCTTTAAAATGTGTATAGAAGATTCTTTTTATACAGAATATTTATCACACTGTAATAATGATTTTATGAGTTTGTACACACCAGACGTCATAACTTTTTCATTTCACATGTTGAATAATATCATTTAGTTAATAGAAAAAAAAAATTATAAAAAAAAAAAAAAAGGATCGTCTGGGAATTGAACCCAGACCTCTCGCAGCAGATTAAATGCAAACAGTAGGTCACATATAATGTTTATATTCACGTAATAACTCTCCACATGCCCCTGTGCTAAAAATAGTGCCAAGCGACTTTTAATACAATAAATAAAAAAAAAAATGGGGCGGGACACTTTTAGAGGGGCGAGAGGGAGTTATGGAATTAAATTTCATTTCAAAAGCTTCTTGAGATATTGCCCGGAAACGAAAGTGTTACACACAGATGGAATTTATAAATTAACGACCTTGAACTTTGACCTTTTGACCTCAAAATCAATAGGGGTCTTCCTTAGGCCACAGGGTGTTGTTGTGTAAAATTTCATTGCAAAAGCTCAAAGAATTCGCGAGAAACAGCACAGAAACGAAAGTGTTAAAACAGACAGAATTTATGAATTTATTACCTTGACCTTTGTCCTTCTGACCTCAAAATCAATAGGGTTCTTCTCTAGGCCGTAGGGAGTTGCAATGCAAAATTTCATTGCGAAAGCTCAAAGGGTTCTTGAGATATTGCACGGAAACGAAAGTGTTACAGACAGACAGAAATACAGACGGACGGATGGATAGACAGACCAAAATTAATATCCCCCACTTTCAGTAAAAGCGGGGGACAAAAAAAGGATTGTCTGGGATTTGAACCCGGCACCTCTCATATGCTAAGTGAGAGTCATACCCCTAGACCACGGAGGCACTTGTTTATGAAGCAAATTAAACACAAACAGTAGGTCACATATAATGTTTATATTTACGTGCGATATTGTCAAAATTTTACACAATACATGGTGTCTAATTTAGCCTTTACTAAACAGTTCTAATAGATGTAATAAGAATATAAAGTCCGCCGACAACCTGTATTATACGTAGTAACTCTCCACATGCCCCTGTGCTAAAAATAGTGCCAAGCGACTTTCAATACAATAAATAATTTTAAAAAAAACGGGGCAGGACACTATGGGAGGGGCGAAAGAGGCCCTAGGGAGTTATGGTATAAAATTTCATTGCAAAAGCTCAAAAGCTTCTTGAGATATCGCCCCGAAACGAAAGTGTTACACACAGTCGGAATTTATGAATTTACGACCCTGAACTTTGACCTTTTGACCTCAAAATCAATAGAGGTCTTCCTTAGGCCACAGGGAGTTGTTATGTAAAATTTCATTGCAAAAGCTCAAAGGATTCTTGAGATATCACACGGAAACGAAAGTCTTAAAACAGACAGAATTTATAAATCTATGACCTTGACCTTTGACTTTTTGACCTCAAAATCAATAGGGTTCTTCTTTAGGCCATAGGAAGTTGCTATGCAAAATTTCATTGCGAAAGCTCAAAGGGTTCTCAAGATATCGCGCAGAAACGAAAGTGTTACAGACAGACAGAAATATGGACGGACGTACAGACAGACCCAAATTAATATCCCCCACTTTCAGTGAAAGCAGGGGAAAATAAATGAAGTAAAGGTCAAAGGAAAGGTAAAGGTCAAAAAATGTTGATGCACTTGAAAAACTTACATCAGTATGTATTAGCATATGATGTTTGATAAAAAATATTATGAATGGTTTCTTTAAAACTAAGTTAAACACAATTTAAGAAAAATGAAGTTAAGGTCAAAGGAAAGGTCAAGGTAAAAAATTGTTGATGCAGATGAAAAACTTACATCAGTATGTATCAGCATATGAAGTTTGATAACACTATCCTGAATGGTTTCTTTAAAACTGAGATAAACACTAATTTAAGAAAAGTGAGGTCAAGGTCAAAGGAAAGCCAAGGTCAAAAAATGTTGATGCAGTTGAATAGCTTACATCAGTATGTATCAAAATATGAAGTGTGATTAAACTATCTTGAATGGCATCTTCAAAACTGAGCTTAACACTAATTTAAGAAAAGTAAGGTCAAGGTCAAAAAAAGGTCAAGGTCAAAAATGTTGATTCAGTTGCATAGCTCTCATCAATACCTATCAGCATATGAAGTTTGATAAAAATATCTTGGATAGTTTTTTGGATAGAAACTGAGCTTTGAACTGAGTTAAACGCAAAGCGTGACAGATGGACGGAAGGATGGAAGACAGACATGACAAACACTGTATGACCTGGTTATATTCATGGCGGGGCATGAAAATATGCTGTATATCTGCACTATGATCCATTTTAAAAAGTAAGTCAAAGGTCAAGGGTCACAAGGTCAGTAATCATAGTAATTTACAAAGGCCATAGTGCCAAGCAATATATGTGCCAAACATCAAATCCATACCTCTTACAGTTCTTGAGATATAGGGTGTGACAGATGGACAGACACCAGTAAAGTGATCCCTAAGTGCTGCTCTGCTCTGCATGCGACACAAAAATGACCCCATATTGTGGTTCCACTCTAGCTCCAAAGGGTCTAACAACCCAACATTAATCCACATATGGAGGTGCTTTAATATCAGTATGACTAACATGGCCTTGCTGCTTTGGAGAGTTTTTTCCTATATACATGCATTATGTAACATCAGAGTACTCCATGACTTAAATCCCACTTAAACATGAAAATAACAATAGTAAATTAGGCTCATAACTGTTTTTCTAAATTACATGTACATGTATGCACATAATTAAGCATGATTTTACTGTATTGCGAGTCAGAATTTTATAATTTGAAGCCTACATGTACAATTCAACTAGTAGCATGTTTAAAACTGAAATGTGGCAATCAACCCATTAAATAATCAATAGATGCTGCAACTGTCAAAACATGTCCAAGCAATTTATTCATTATAACCCTAAATACTAATCAAAGTTTACGAACCCCCCTACAAAAAATTCTTTCTGCTTTTGCTCCAGTTTAGGCATTAAAAACAACAACTAATTTTCTACTCAGTAATGTTTAACTGCCGTGGTATTTGTTTCTGTTTATTAAATCACTGCAAAACTTTGCAATTTATTCCGTGAAATGATACCGACATTGATGGATTGGTGATGTTTTATGAGAGACCGAAAGCGCAAATTAAAAAAAAAAGGTACAAAAAACTAAGACCAAGCAACGCAAATTTTTTTTAAATGCAGAATCTGAGGTGCTTGCATTAAACAGTTCATTATCTCACTGTCTTATTGAATAGTGAACTAGTTTATGCCTGTAATCAGCCCCCTCCACCCCCTTCAGTGGTGTCATGATTATAGCTCAAAATTCAAAAACTTTCAATTTATCAGTGAAGTATCCTGCGATTCCTGGAACCCTAAAAAGCATCAGTTTCTTGAGAATAAGGTGTTAAGTTGCCAGTCATCATCAGTGGTCAATGAAATCATTTTTATGCCTCTGTATCAAAGATTCTGGGGTATATAGTTTTTGCCCTGTCCATCCGTCTGTCCGTCTGTTTGTCCGCAAAAACATTAACCTTGCCATAACTTTTGATTGGTTGGAGCTATGGCTTTCATATTTCACATGTGTAATCCTTGTGACAAGACCTTTCTTTGGATACCAACAACTTTGACCCTTTGACCGTGGAGTTTGACCTACTTTTGGAAAACTTTAACCTTGGTCATAACTTTTGAACAGTTGGTGCTCGGGCTTTCATAATTCACATATGTAATCCTTGTGACAAGACCTTTCTTTGGATACCAACAACTTTGACCCTCTGACCTTGACCTTGGAGTTTGGCCTACTTTTGGAAAACTTTAACCTTGGCCGTAACTTTTGAATGGTTGGTGCTAGGGCTTTCATACTTCACATGTGTAATCCTTGTGACAAGACCTTTCTTTGGATACTAGCAACTTTGACCCTTTGACCTTGACCTTGGAGTTTGACCTACTTTTGGAAAACTTGAACTTGGTCATAACTTTTGAACAATTGGTGCTTCAGCTTTCATATTTCACCTGTGTATTTCTTGGGAGAGGGCCATTCCTTGGGCACCATTAATTTTGACCATTTGACCTTGATCTTGATGTTTGACATACTTTTGAAAAACTTTAACCTTTTCCATATCTATTCAATGGTTGCTGCTAGAGCTTTCATATTTCACAGGTTTATTCCTCGAGACAAGACCTTACTTTGGGTACCAACATATTTGATTTGCATTTGAGAAAGTTCGACCTTTGCTATAAGTTGCCATACAAGGGCATCAGTGTTTCACAAACACATCTTGTTTAAAAAGTAAGTCAGTGGAGAAGAGAAGTTGACATGAATAATAGTTTAACTCTGAAAATAAACAGCAAATTAAATATTCGTGCTTATGTCTTTTTTACTTTGATTAAAAGGGAAGGAACTCTTATTATCATAGTTAAGCATTTTATTTTTACAAATTCTTTGTATTATAGAATATAAGTTATTTGGATGCTTCAAAATAAAGTGACAATGTTTGGTTAACCAGTTACTTGGTTGGAAAATTTTGTGACTAGGCGGTTACAAAAATCTATGTGATTTCCATCAGCAATATACACACACCTTATTATATTAGTATTAACAGACATATCTTAAAAAAAAACAATTAATCAAGCATATACAAGATTTTTGAGTATCTGTTCAAGAAAGCAAATAGTGAGAACAATATTTTGTGAGTGGATGGTTGATCAAGGGATTTTGCATTGATTTCAGCACCATAAAAATAAAAGCAAGTAATTTTATTTTGTGAGTGGTGCTTCTCGCATAATTACATGATAATCAATTCCTCGCGTATATTTAGGAATCTACATTAAGTCACATATGTAGTTTGTCTCACCAAAACAATGCACTTAATACTGTAGCCCAGGATCTCTTCAAACCTCAGATATAACTACAAACCTTAATCTGGTCAACCGAGTCTGATTCCTGGTCATACTTCCTAAATTTCTGCATTCACCAAGTTTAAATAAACAAGATTGCACATACCTGACTTCCAAACTGATTACATGGAAATCCAAGGATCCTAAGGCCCTTTTCCTCAGCATACTTTTTGTGCAGTTGTTGTAGCTGAGTGTAGTTCTTCTCTGTGAATCCTCATTTAGAGGCCACATTGACAATAAGAACCACATGACCTCTGTAAATTATAACATTATATGCTAATAGACATTGGTAAAAAACCTTTATTTATGTAAGAAGGCTAGGGAGAAAAATGTGCGGGTCCCGACTAGAATCAAACCTGGCCCCCTGAATCACAAGACAATTGCTCTACCAATCATGGACGGTGAGTAGCCAAAATTTTTATGGCAACATTGCGGATAAAGCTACGTTATGTCATCCAAATTGACTAACTGAGCTATCTGGCCACCAGCAATTGAGCCTGTCTGACCACCAAATTCCCCCCCTCCTTAATAGTTTTCACCCCTAACCCAGGCTCTTCACCTTACTTCCACTACATGGCCACTGCACCAAATGTGACAGGCGAGGGAACAATTCTACTAAGATTCAACCTTAGCCCCTAGACCTTGAATCACGAGTCAGGTGCTCTTCCAACTGAGCTTAGTGAGCTATATGGCTACCGATGATGGAACCCATCTGACTGCAATTTTAATTATGTATGGGTTAACTTGTAAACATTTTCTTATTCTGTCAATGAATATAAAATTACAACATCAGAATCTGATCCAATCAGAACTCTTCTATTTTGGAGGTAATATATCAATAATATCTGCTCCCATTATACCAGGTTGTTTGCGGGATAAAAAAATTCACATTGTTGGATCATAAAATATATGTTACTAACAAAATAAAGTTCTAATCATCACTTTACTTTTATTTCTATTACTCTTACATTGTTCATTAAAGTTTTAAATGTTGAGTAGGGCTTAGGACTTTAAAGATGATTTTTTTTTTTTAAAATTCCTTTCCAATTTTCTCTTAGTCATATGAAATTGTTAATTAATTTTCCAAATTACAGGCAATATTTCATTAATTACAACAGCAACACTTTTTTGGAGAGAATATGACACTCGAAGTTTAATGACTACTTTCCTGGTTAATCATAAATGATAATATTAAACTCCTCTTTAGGGTAAATTGTACTCTATCAGAGTACACCATTTAAATTGAATTTTTGGGTCAGGAATTATTTCAAGTTGTTTACATCATTCAAAATCAAAATGTAGAACTGTAAGTATATAGGTTCTAAATGTCTTTGTTTTTCCTAATTCGTCTTAATTTTGTCCTAGATCATCCCGAAAAATTTACAAATACATGTATTTACATAAAACTTCATATATTTATTGACATACATGTATATGCAATTAATAGGCCACACATTTTTCAAATTAAATTTTATTACCTAGTAACAAAAAAATAAAACAAAGGTAATCAGAGATTACAGAGCTCATCTCAACGAATGTTGTCTTTAAGTAAGTCCCACACTAAACTAATTATCTATAGTAGTGTGCATCCCTAGATACAACATTTATGCAATTTTGGTCTGATAGGGCTTTGCAGTTACTTGGGAATGGACTTATCTAAAAACTTAAACCTGGTCACTCATTCAGAAAATGAAGGTCAGATCCAGCATCCGAAGCAAGCCTGGTAGTGTGCATCCTTAGGTGTATCATCCATGCAAGTTTGGTCAACACAGGACTTAGAGTTATTTGGAAATGAGATCTGCTCCAAAAACTTTAACCTGGTCACTCATCCATAAAATGTAGGTCAGATCCAGCATCCGAAGCAAGTCCAGTAGTGTGCATCCTTAGATGTATCATCCATGCAAGTTTGGTCAATATAGGGCTTATAGTTACTTGGAAATGAGACCTGCTCCAAAAACTTTAACCTGCTCCAAAAACATTAACGTGGTCATTCTTTAGATGAAATTGCAGCATCTGAAACCTTGACTGGTACAATGAAACACACTAGAAGCATCCTCCATGCACCTCTGACTCTGATTGATATATGGCATAGAAGTACTTGAAAAGAAATCTACTCCAAAAACTTTATCCTGGGATGCCGACGCCAAGGGTATTTCATAAGCTCCCCCAACTTCATTGGGGCGAGTTAATAAATAAAAACAGGGCCCATGGGCCAAAAGGCTCACTTAAGTCAATGTGCCTTCATATTTTTGAAAGAAAGGTTTTTTTCCCTATAAAATTTTGACCCCAAAATATGACCCCAACCTAGCCTCAATGGGTTATATGCCCTAACCAAACTTGAATTTACAATTCATGGGGATTCTAAATATCACTGTATCTAACATGGCCTTGTAGTTTTGGAGACAGTTTTTAAAAAGTTTTTTCTCCTTTAAACATGTATTTACCTGGTAATGCTAAAATTTTATCCATATTTTTAATCTCATCCCAACTTCAGTGTCCATAATTCAAGCAAACCTGAATCAACATGATAAAGAATATTTGCTTATTATCAATAGGAATTAGAGTAGCTTTGATACTTGAGGCCTTGGTTTGTAGCCTCAACCTACCCCTAGGGGGCCAAGATTTGAAAAACAAAAACTTCAACATGAAACATAAGGACAAATCATGGCCCTGTTGTTCTTTAGATGATCTTTAAAGATATTTTACTACAAATTCCTATGTAAAATTTTGATTCCCTATTGCAGCCCAATTCTGCCCATTTAAGAAACTTGAATGTGATCTACTTGAGAATGCTTATATAAAGATATGACTATACATGACCCTGCTATTCTTCTTTAGAACTTTTTTGAAGATTGTTTCCTATATATTCTAATATAAAACTTTAATATTCCATTGTGACTCAACCCTAACCCAAGAGGCTATGATTTGAACAAACTTGAATCTGCCTTCTGTGGATGTTTGCACATTAACATTACTAATCAGGTCCAGCATTTCTTGAGAAGATTTTTTTTCCATAGATATTTTTATGTAAAACTTTGATCCCTATTATAGCCCCACTTTACCCCTTTGGGCTATGGTTTGAATAAAATTGAATCTACACTGTGTCCAGAAGCTTTCATGTATGTTTCATCTCTTCTAGCTCATTGGTTCTTAATGCAATTTTTATATGACCCCATCCTATATTTGCCTTTTTTATTACCTCCCCTTGGAAGATGTGTGGTCTTCATTCAACAAACTTAAATCCCTTTCACCTAATGATACTTTGTGCCAAATTTGATTGAAAATGGCCCATTACTTCTGGATGAAATTTGAGAAGTTAACAACTTAAATCCCCTTCATCTTGTGATACTTTGTCAAATTTGGTTGAAAATGGTCAATTGCTTCTAGATGAAATGTGGGAAGTTTACAATATTCCCAATGACAACAGACAGCACACAATTTTGATCAGAAAAGCTCACTCAGCCTGAGGCTCAGGCGAGCTGTTTAAATTTGACTGTACTAATGCAAACTTTACACAATACCTGTATTTATCTAGTGAAACTTCATTTCCATCAATGTCTTTAGCAGAAAATTCATATATGGAAGTGGCCGATTTCCAGTCTTCTTTAGGTTTTGCCTACAAATGAAGAAATTGCTCTATATGATTACCTCATAGGCATTTCCTCTGCATCTGTTGATCCAACGTTAGTTTAAAAAAAAAAATCAACTTATCAATAATGTAATTAATAGGGAGTCATCTTTAATCATGTAATTACAGTAAAACTTGGTTAAAAAGAACTCAGTTATAAGGAAATCTTGGTTATAAGGGTTTTTCTTTAGGAATCCTATAGAAGACTTTCCACCGTGTTACAGCTCTAAAGAATCCCGGTAAAAAGGAAGCAAAATTTGAAGTCCTAGAGAGTTCTTTATAATAACAAAGTTTTACTGTATAACATTTATTTTCAAAGGCATTTTCCCACAAACTTTCATTACTTTAAGTTTTCATCTTATCATCTTTTTAATATTAATTAATTTTTGGAGATATCTTGTTGGAAGTTGGCAAAGATAAGAAAATAAAAATAAAATTCTAGCATCTTCATTTTAATGTGATCTACTTCAAAATATTCTAAATTCTTAAATACCCATTTTTACTGTATGGTTACCAGGGGTGTGCAGTAGGCCTGAGTACTGTGAGCTACCTAACAAGGCAATATGTATCATGATATAATCATGCAGTACATTTATCATGATACATCTATTCGACAATTGAATAAACTGATAGAATATATTTTTGTGAATATCTCAATACTGTTAACCAAAGTTAATTACTAACAGATGGATTCAAAGTTTCAACATTGGATTCTTTTTGAGCTACCTTTGTTTTTGCCATTTGGAACATCAAAATTTGTTAGGTGTTAGATTTTCAAGTAAGACTATGAAAATTAACATGTGTATCATGAATCCTCGTGATCAATACAATCAATACAATACAATATTGCTGCAACATTACACCTCTAGTTTGCAGGTAGTCTATATATATAAATCTGATCTATCTGGAAGACCTTCCCTAATCCTATACATGCTGTAATACACAAGAAGTCTTCTGATATTTGCAGTCTGACAACAATTTTGGTTTCAGTTGCCAAAGAATTTTTAGAATAGTGACAGAAAAAGCTAGGTCCATGGGCCAAAACACTCAACCGTGTCAATTTGGCCCAGCTGAAATAAATCATGAAATGTAGATTACATAATTTACATAGTTATCTCAATTGCAGATGATTATATATATATGTTAAACTGGTCATTAACTGCAAAATAGATTCTAACTACATGTACATGTACATTCTAGCTAGTATCTAAATGAAAATGACATGATTTTAAACTGATTGCTCAACAAAATAAAAAGAGAAGAATTTACACTATTTTTTGACAGAATGATTTATTCATTGGATCAAAATGTAACCTGTGTTATTTGAAAGGAAAAAATACTAAATTTGGTGCTGTTGACCACCCCTGGACTTGCAGTTGAAAGTCCTGCTACAGACAAAAAGAACTTGGGTTTGTGTCTTCAAGGATGAATACAATTTAAGGAGGGAGGAATGTTATGGTTTGGGCCATGGATATCAGTCTGGATAGCTCGGCAGGTATAATTCCTGACTAGTTATGCAGGGGTCTTGGTTTCAACTACCAGTCCAGCCATACATTTTCTCCTTTCCTGTTACATTTGGTGCTGTGAATGTCCTGGAATTAACAGGTAAAAGACCTGCCAGGGAAAAGCTTGGGTTGATGGCTTCAGGGACAAAGACTTTTAAGGAGGGAGCAGTCAGACAGGTTTGGTTGCTGGTGGCCAGATAGCTCAGTTGGTAGAGCACCTTACTGAAGATTCAGGGAGCCCAGGTTTGAATCCTGGTCTGGTCCATCAAATTTTTCTCCTTTCCTGATTTATAAATTGGTGATGTTGACCACCCCTCGAAGTGCAGGTGAAAGTCATGCCACTAACAAAAGAACTTGGGTTGTATCTTTGAAGATGAACAATTTAAGGAGTAAGGAATGTAATGCTTTGGCCTGTGGATATCAGCCTGGATAGCTCAGTGTGTTGAGCACCTGACTAGTGATGCAGGGGCTCCTGGTTCAATTCCCAGTCCAGTCATACATTTTCTCCTTTTCTGTTACAGTACGTAACTATGTTAATCAGTCATACATTTTCTCCTTTTCTGTTACAGTACGTAACTATGTTAATATAACGATCTAATGTTTTTTGTTGACAGAAATTGGTAGAATGAGAAGCTCTAATAATTGGGTTTTTTTAATGATTTCATTTTACCAGTCCTGTGGACTTCATTGGATATTCAACAATATGAGTAACCTACATTTTTGAATAAAATTATCTGCTACTTCAATGATTTTTATCATTATTCCATGAATTAGAATTAGATGAAATACAAGAGGCCCATGGGCCACATCGCTCACCTGAGCACATTGGCTAGGCAAAAGCACAAATCAGTTCAGTATTGAAAAGATTACCTGGGGGTGGGGGGGGGAGGGGGGCTTGAATTTTAAACTACCTGATGATGCTTCCATGTCAATATAACAAATGGCTTTATTGTACTTGAGAAGATTTTAAAAAAAAATTCCCATATATTCCTTTGTAAAAATTTGATCCTCCATTGTGGCTCCTCCCTATCCCAGGGGTCATCATTTAAACTTGAATCTACACTACCTGAGGATGCTTCCATATCAATATGACTAAACATAGCTTTCCTGTACTTGAGAAGAAATATTTTCTCTATATGTTCTTATGTAAAACTTTCGATCCCCCAATGGGCCCCATCCAACCCCTGGGGGTCATCATTTGAACAAAATTGAATCTACACTACCTGAGGATGCTTCCATATCAAAATGACTAATCATGGTTTGCAGTTCTTCAGAAGAAGATATTTCCCTATATATTTCTACTTAAGACTTTGAACCTCCATTGTGGCCCCAACCTACCCACGGGAGTCATGATTTGAACAAAATAGAATCTACACTACCTGAGGATGCTTCCATATAAATATGATCAATCAGGGCTTTGCTGTTTCTGAGAAGAAGATTTTTAAAATTTTTCCTATACATTTCTATGTAAAACTTTGATCCTCCATTGTGGCCCCGCCCTACCCCTGGGGGTCATGATTTGAATAAATTTGAATCTACACTACCTGTGGATGTTTCCATATAAATATGAACAATCTGGGCTTTGCTGTTCCTGAGAAGAAGATTTTTCCTATATATTTCTATGTACAACTTTGATAGTCCATTGCAGCCCTGCCCTACCCCCGGTGGTCATGATTTGAACAAACTTGAATCTACACTACCTGAGAACGCTTCCATATAAATATGACTCATCATGGCTTTGCTGTTCTTGAGAAGAAGATTTTTCCTATATATTATTTCTATATAAAACTTTGATCCTCCATTGTGGCCCCGCCCTACCCCTGGGGGTCATGATTTGAACAAACTTGAATCTACACTACCTGAGGACGCTTCCATATTAATATGACTCATCATGACTTTGTTGTTCTTGAGAAGAAGATTTTTAAAGATTTTTCCTATATATTTCTATGTAAAACTTTGATCCTCCATTGTGGCCCCACCCTACCCCCGGGGGTCATGATTTGAATAAATTTGAATCTACACTACCTGTGGATGTTTCCATATAAATATTACTCATCATGACTTTGCTGTTCTTGAGAAGAAGATTTTTAAAGATTTTTCCTATATATTTCTATGTAAAACTTTGATCCTCCATTGTGGCCCCACCCTACCCCCGGGGGTCATGATTTGAATAAATTTGAATCTACACTACCTGTGGATGTTTCCATATAAATATTACTCATCATGACTTTGCTGTTCTTGAGAAGAAGATTTTTAAAGATTTTTCCTATATATTTCTATGTAAAACTTTGATCCTCCATTGTGGCCCCGCCCTACCCCTGGGGGTCATGATTTGAATAAATTTGAATCTACACTACCTGTGGATGTTTCCATATAAATATGAACAATCTGGGCTTTGCTGTTCCTGAGAAGAAGATTTTTCCTATATATTTCTATGTACAACTTTGATAGTCCATTGCAGCCCTGCCCTACCCCCGGTGGTCATGATTTGAACAAACTTGAATCTACACTACCTGAGAACGCTTCCATATAAATATGACTCATCATGGCTTTGCTGTTCTTGAGAAGAAGATTTTTAAAGATTTTTCCTATATATTATTTCTATATAAAACTTTGATCCTCCATTGTGGCCCCGCCCTACCCCTGGGGGTCATGATTTGAACAAACTTGAATCTACACTACCTGAGGACGCTTCCATATTAATATGACTCATCATGACTTTGTTGTTCTTGAGAAGAAGATTTTTAAAGATTTTTCCTATATATTTCTATGTAAAACTTTGATCCTCCATTGTGGCCCCACCCTACCCCCGGGGGTCATGATTTGAATAAATTTGAATCTACACTACCTGTGGATGTTTCCATATAAATATTACTCATCATGACTTTGCTGTTCTTGAGAAGAAGATTTTTAAAGATTTTTCCTATATATTTCTATGTAAAACTTTGATCCTCCATTGTGGCCCCACCCTACCCCTGGGGGTCATGATTTGAATAAATTTGAATCTACACTACCTGTGGATGTTTCCATATAAATATTACTCATCATGACTTTGCTGTTCTTGCAAAGAAGATTTTTAAAGATTTTTCCTATATATTTCTATGTAAAACTTTGATCCTCCATTGTGGCCCCGCCCTACCCCCGGGGGTCATGGTTTTAACAAACTTGATTCTACACTACTTGATGATGCTTCCATATAAATATGACTCATCATGGCTTTGCTGTTCTTGAGAAGAAGATTTTTAAAGACTTTTCCTATATATTTCTATGTAAAACTTTGATCCTCCATTGTGGCCCCGCCCTACCCCCGGGGGTCATGATTTGAACAAACTTGAATGTACACTACCTGAGGATGCTTCCATATAAATATGACTCATCATGGCTTTGCTGTTCTTGAGAAGAAGATTTTTAAAGATTTTTCCTATATATTTCTATGTAAAACTTTGATCCTCCATTGTGGCCCCGCCCTACCCCCGGGGGACATGATTTGAAGAAACTTGAATGTACACTACTTGAGGATGCTTCCACATGAGTTTCATCTTTCCTGGCCCTATGGTTCTTGAGAAGAAGATTTTTAAATGTTGCCATTATTTTTTCACTAATTCCTAATTATCTCCCCTTGAAAGAGGGCGTGGCCCTTCATTTGAACAAACTTGAATCCCCTTTACCCAAGGATACTTTGTGGCAAGTTTGGTTGAAATTGGCCCAGTGGTTCTTGAGAAGAAGTCGAAAATGTGAAAAGTTTACAGACAGACAGACGGACAGACAGACAGACGGACAGACAGACGGACGCCGGACAAAATGTGATCAGAAAAGCTCACTTGAGCTTTCAGCTCAGGTGAGCTAATAAAACTTGTAACAAAATCTTCAAATTCTGTCTTTCAAATGTAAATAATAATAAAGTTGCTATCTTAAACTTCATTTTTTTTTAAATCATAGAGGTGTTTAGGTCCTTATATTGAGCAGGTCCAGCACAATCTCTTGATTTAGCTATATAGCTTGAAATAGCTATATAGCTTAATTAAGCTATTCAAAATAGCTTGATGAAGCTATTTATATGCAGTTTTTCAGAAAAATGTTTTTTGTCATCTTCGCTAGCCAAGAGTTTCTGATACGCTACTCTCCTCATAAACCCTTGGCATACGGTGCTGACAAAAGACCGGATTGTTTTTGTCACGTGATCATGATTCTTACCAGGTACGCACAGATTGCGTCATCGACAGAAATAAAAAGCGTTTAAAAAATTTTGTTTTTTAAAGAATAATTAACAAGAAGGTATTGAGTTATGTTAATTTGTTATATAAACATGTAAAAATGCAAATCTACATCTTCAGTATAGATTCTTAATCATATATTTTGCACGTTGCTTTAGAAATTGGATGACACCATATTGCTATTCATAGAATGGCATGTTATCTTACAGATCATTGTTTACTTGCGTTTTACATTACCGATATTAAAGAGTCAAGATATATCCCGAACGCAAATATCGTCATTTACAAAAAACAATTGCTGATTGGTCGAACGATGTCGATCAACTCCAATCACAACTTGAGAAAAAAATCCCAACTTTTTTTAACACCGTATGCCAAGGGCTTATGAGGAGAGTAGCGTATCAGAAGCCCTTGGCTAGCGAAGATGGTTTTTTGTAAGAAATAGACAAAAAGTCGCAAGTATTTGACTACTGATATATGTACTATGGGCTATCAAAACAACAATCAAAATCAAAGATAGTCTAACATTGCAGCATTTGAATGCTTTTAAGCAAAAGATGAATTTCCATGGTTTGAGTACGGTAACTGTGCACTACCTTGTGTGTGTTGAGGTGTGGATAAGTATGATTGCTTCTCATTTTGCTGAATTATTACCACTCAATTATCTTGTTGACCATAATTGGCCTACTTTATAATTTCATTGAAGAAATAACTGTATCAATTGCTTCATACAGCCCCAAAAATTTTAAAACTTTGAGTACAAAGTCTCTTAAGGAGATGAAATTTGATGAGTGGTTTTTACTCAAATTATTTTCAGAATTCAAAGTTGAATATTTTCACTGCACCAAGGTGCTTCTTGTGCATGCTGAGAAAATAACATATTTAAGAAAAAAGTGTGATGAAATAGCTAAATCAAGCTATTCTGAATAGCTAAATCAAGCGATATAGCTAAATCAAGAGATTGTGCTGGACCTGTTGAGAATCAGTGTATTGATCTATAATCCTCCCATAAAAAAGGGAAAATAGATTATTTAAAAAATCTCATTAGTTTACCTTTAACCAATTTAAAACACATTCAACATTTTTTTAAATCATTACCTGTACAGAAGACACATGACCCATGTTGCGGAATATCTCGTTTCATGCAAGACAGAACTAGCTTACTGCTATTTCGGTATTCGCTATTTTTAAATGAAAGATTGAAGGTGGATCCAGGGATTTTTTTAAAAAATAAAAATAAACAGCTATAAAATGGTCACCATGATGTCTTAAAATACAAACAAATATACAGTTGTTGAAACTACCTGTACATACCATAATGTGTATACTGGCTTGAACGGACCAAGACAATGTGATACCTTTCACCACCTTTGAACCCACTTTAAAACAGGAAATAGTGCGTAGCATTATAAATATTTTTCTACATGGAAGGCCTGCCTCCCGAGGTTTTCCGAACTGCAATAGCCTGGTTCTCTGACTCACAAGTCTCGTTCAGCCAGTTTAAACAAATTTTTATCGGTTACGGAAAAGGGCGAGCGTGATCCGAATGGGTCTGCCAGTGAATTTCCGATCTGTACAATACGGAGATATACGGAGACAACCGAGCGTCTGGCGGAACGGAGAAAAGAAGCCAATCGATGTCTCGCGCACTTAGACAATGACCATGATGACTTTGACGAAGCGTGTATTAGGAACAGAATAGGGACGGGGACTAGGTTAATTAGTCGGCTTCCCCCCCTTAAATTCTACTGTAATACAGTTTTGACAATATTAAGCATTCTATTTACAATGTTTGAGTGACAACTATCCACTTAAAATAAATCTTATCAATATTCCTAAGTATTTACGAAACTAAATACGCCACTGACTCTTCTCGACATATTGCATTGCATGTGGTCAGAAATCGAGTGCAGTAGAGAGAGAAAAAAAAAGAGCTGGGTAAAACTGCTTCAGAGTACATGTATAGTTAATTTCAATTATGGACGACGAACAAGAAACCTACAAATTATGGCGTATTCGAAAAACAATAATGCAGGTAACTCACATCTGCATAGGCACTCGGTTTCAGCAGGGACCTATATACTAAATACTATATTAGTATATAGGTCCCTGGTTTCAGATAATGTTTTGTGTGTTTTCCTATGTGAGCAATGCCAGACCAAAATTTAAAATTATGCCTGTAGGGTTTTCTGCAGTTGTATTTTGTAGTTTAGTGATAAAGCATTGCCTTTCTAAAAAAAAAAAAAAAAAAGTATTTTTCCCATTTATCAAAGAAAAATGTCCCAGCTTTGAAACTTGAAAGATATTTGATTTCTGGCAATTTTTTTTCCATATAAGTGTTTTTATACATTCCCTCTGATAAAATAAGATGGTAGTCACTTGCTAAATATTAATTTAATATCCAAAATGTCCTTCGAAAATGAGCAGTGTGAACTGTTTTTAATCAGGTCCCTGTTTTAATGGACAATTATTGAAAATTGAAAGTAATGATTGAGATTCCATCCATATTTCATTCATCAAAAAGTTATAATTATTGATGTGAGTAGTAAATATACATATAATAATATATGTACTATATAATTTGCATGATTTTCATTTACTATTATACTGTCATCCGTAATTATACATGTAACTTGTTTTTTTTATGAATGAAGTATGGATAGAATTTCAGTATTTAAAACATCCTGAGTTTTTGTTTTGGTCATCGTTGGAAACCCTCAAAATCTTTTATGAATGAAGAATGGATAGAATTTCAGTATTTAAAACATCCTGAGTTTTTGTTTTGGTCATCATTGGAAACCCTCAAAATCTTTCAAGATTGTGAATTTGAGGGCCCCTGGGTTAGGGGTTCTGGTGTTTATTAAGGCAGGCTCAATTGATTACATATATGACAATACATTAATTCTTTGAAAACCTTCTCTTATCCCAGGTATTTAGCAGAAAAACTAAGTGCATAGTTATGATAAACAATTGTGCTTGTGAATTACATGGTTCCTGGGTGAAGGATTCTGGTACATGTAATAGGAATTGAGATGGGGCTGTGTTGAACATATAGTGAAATGCATTATTTTTTTTTTGAAAATCTGCTCTGCTCCTGGGCATATAGGAAGGAAAAAGAGTATAAAGATGTAATAAGCAAGGGTAATTTTACCAGATTTGTGAAATTCTGGACCACTTGGTCAAGTGTCCTGGTGTTAGGCAGGGCTCTACAAAGACTCCCCTTTACTGTTCAGGTATGATAATTCTGCAATTGTAAGGTCAATTGAATGAGAGATTTATACAATAATTTTTATAACATATAATACAAAAATTTCTTTCATAGTTTTTAAAGCTCAGGTAGACTTGTAAATAATAGATAAATGAAAATGAGACAAAAATACCTTATCTTTTGTTCATTAAATGTTCTACAAAGAGCAAGTGAGGCAAGTATTAGAGGGAATGAGATGGGTTTGCCAATAGTGCTCAAGCACTATTGTTTTGTTTGGTTTACATGGTGAAAGTGACAAATGGGGGTAAATATAGGCAAGTAAATAACTTGAAAATTGGATACCGAGTTCTAAAGATGTGATACCAAGTTCTAGACTAATTATTCTATTGATCCCTATTTCTCTTGTTTTTGGGCAACATAGCTTCATCTATCAATTAATTTTGTTTTCTTTTATACTCCTGTGGATCCTTTACAGTGTTGTATCATACTCAGGTGACTGTTAAGGCCTTTGTATTTAGATTTAGATCTTTTTGAAGAAAATGAACAATTTATTTATCTAGGAAAGAGTAAAAAAAGGCAAACATGAACATCATTGTTTAGAGCATTCCTCAAGGACACTGGAATAGGTACATATACTTGTGTAAATAACCACTATGGAGTAATTCTTTTTTTTTAGGAACAAGTATTGTTACTTGTAGTGTGTGGTTATAGCATTTTTATTGACACAGGATGGCTTGCGGCTTCCAATAACACAAGTCATTTTTGTTAAAATACGAGGGTTGTTCGGAAAGTTCGTGGACTATGCCAATCTTCGTTATACTATCTTCAAGAAATTTAAAATGAGCAAATTATCATATGTTAAAATATTTATTTTGTTTAAGTGTGAAGTTTCATTCAATGTGATTTAATAGAATTCATGTTATTTAATTTTAAAATCAACACATTTTGTAGCCACGGAGCAAACTCAACAACACTGTAACGTCAAAAACATACCGACATGAGGTTCTCAAAAATACTATCTCTATACATTTCACACGGTATTGCCCAATACCAATGCACTCATTAAAACATTTCTCTATCACTTGAAATCTATTTTGCTAACAATTGTTCCAGCAGCATCATTTTGTTTGTCAATGTTATATTTTTTTCACTGCATAAGTGTGCTTTCACAAGATCAGCATCTGTGAAGCGCCAAACTCCTAGCATGACGTTCCTAATTTTTCAATGTTTTTGATAAGATTTTTACAGATAATCCGTTTTCTCACAGATCACCATTGTCTAAGCAGAGTAGTCTATCATTCAAATACCACTTGTACCAAGTACACGCAAATGCATGGATCGCTTTCAACATATTTCCTACTTTCTCTGGCATTTTCAGATTTTTTTCTGGAGTTTTCCAGAGCACAACACAAAATTGTATGGTTAACTGCTGCCCCGTGATGTTCTACGACGTCATCTTTTTTGCCTTTTTCAATGAGGATTGCCTATCTTCTGAAACTGATTTCTTTTCAACAAAGCAGACAATTAAGTCATAATTTGGAATCAGAAATGACGAAGCAATTCTATTAATTTGAACATGTTGAATTTTTCTGTTTTTGTATCACTTTACAGAAGATATTACTTCAGACATTATTTAGTGTCTTGATTGTAAATTAAATAATCTTGATCTGATTTTCGCATTTTTTAAGTCTAAATAAGTTTGAAACAAACCACGATATTTTAAAATTTTTTGATACACATCATTTGAATTTACTGTTGAAATAATTCTTCCAAATTTGGATATAATATGACGTTGAGTTAAAAAGTTATGACAGTAGTCCACGAACTTTTCGAACAACCCTCGTAGAGTTCTTTATTTACATTTTTTTTTACAAACACGCCCGTTCAGTGGTCTAGAATGGCACTCAACACATAAGTCCTTACATGGAGCTCAATGGGACCTATAATATAAATCAAAGTTAGATATATACAAGCATAATTCACTTTGCTCATACTTGCACATTTTTACTGTACATTTACTAAGGTGCATTTTACTGCATTTTCCTTACTCAGAATATACACTGTACTTCTATATACACTTGACTACTTCCCTTTACTGAACTTTTACGTTCACTCATTAACTTAGTAACTCATGTATTACTTTATTACTATATCTACATTATACATATACTCATACACTGATACTTTTACTTATGATATATATATACAGTCAAAACTCATTATTTCAAACTGGTTGGGCCAAGAAAAAACTTTGAAATTTCCAAGGATTTGAGATATCCAGGGTAAAAATAGTTGGGACTTGAATATCACTTTGACATATCCATTCGTGTTCAAGATACTGAAGTTCAACTGTACATTACATGAGCAAATACCACTTTGAATCTAACTTACGAACAAAAATATAGAACAAAGTCAGGAATAAAACCGGCAAACCATATAACTAATAATAATGAATAAAATAAACTTTAATACACTGTACCCTGAATAGGTGGACTCTGGTCATTAGATATTAAACATACATATGAACAGTGGAAAAGAAGTTTGAGTTGTGTTAAAAACGTCTGCTCTTGTCAATTGCTATGCCCAGTCTCATTTCTGAAAGCAGGGATTTTGAATCGCCTAGTAAAACCTGAAAATAAGCTTCAAAGTATGGAGGAAAACTTGGGCAAGAAGTACTAGTTATACGATATGCTGATAAAAATATATGGAAACCATTATGGACATGAATTGTAACATTTTAATCTGACATTAAAGTTTAATTTTTTACAGCTTTGTCATGATAGAGGTTACTTGGTTACCCAAGATGAGTTGGATCAAACTTTAGAAGAGTTCAAAGGCCAATTTGGGGACAGACCAAGGTACTTATAGTTGAGTGGTCTAATTTTTGTCCAGAGAGAATTTTTCACAAAGATTATTTTGGTTATAAACTTTAAAAGTATATAAACAGTTACATCAACTATCCTTGTAAATTTTGACTTAAACTTGAATCCAGATAGAGAATGGTGTGTGCGAAATCCTTCTGCTTTATTAGCAGCCCCCCCCCCCTTTCCCATCCTTTTTCCACCAACATGAAGTCTTTCAATGATTCAAAGATTTGTACACATCTGTTTAAATCAGAAAATCACAGATTTTTTTAGGCAGTACCCCTCCCCTCCCCCCACCACAATTTCACATATTCACCCTCTCATGCTCATGATTACAATGTTAGGGAGGGCTGAATTTATCATATAGTGAAAATGCATTCCTTCTTTGATATTCTTTGCTGTTCCTGGATATTAAGCCAACTAGGTGTATGGTTATGATAAGCAAGTGTGCCTCTACTTCAATGTGACTCTATAGCATTAATCATTAATATAAAAATGCATAAAACTCTTAAAACTCTTTTTGTCTCATTATGCATTATTGACAGGAAAACTAAGTGCATTGTTATAATAAGCAAGGTTGGCTCTTCTAAAATTCATGTCCCCAGGGTCAGGGATTCTGGTGAAAATTTATATTGATCATATAGTAAAAATGCATTACTAATTCTTTAAAATCTTCTCCTCTGCACCTGGGTATATAGCAGCCATACTAAGTGCATGATTATGATGAGCAAGGGTGCCTCAATGTAAATTGTGAAATTCATGGTCCCAGGGTCAGGGGTCTTGGTATTAGGACAGGGCTCTACTTATCATATAATTATTGTGAAAATGCATTAATTTTTTTTAAAATCTAAGTCTGTAGGCATTTAGTAAGCAAACCAAGTACATACTTGTAATGAGCAAGGATGTTTTTATCAGATTTGAGAAATACATAACCGCTAGGTCAGGTCCTTGTGCTAGGATGGGGCTCCATTGTTTTTACTTTACTTTGAGAGAAGTTATTCCCCTTTGATTATTCACCTATGATAATAAATAACTCAGGTGACCATTATGGCCTTGGGCCTCCTGTCTACCAAATTTGCCACAAAGCATCATTTGCTAAAGAATATTCAGATTTTTATTCAAATGAAGAACTATATCCTCTTTTTAGGGGAGATAATTAGAAATGGTGAAAAGTTGGTCAATTACAAGTCTTCTTTCCAAGAACTACAAAATCAAAAATTACAAGATTTACATGAATGCCCCCTTAGACTGTGGTGTGAATTCAAATTTACACTATTTAGTCTCTCCTTCTATGATAAGCCAAATAGGAGATTTAAGTTTTATATAAGAATATATAGAAATGAAATCTTGAAAGATCAAAGCTTTAATTAATCACATTGATTTGAGAGTTAGATTTTTATAGTAATATAAAAGGAAAATCTTGAAATTTTCTTCTCAAGCACAACAGAGCCACAGTCTTATCAATATATTAGCACCTTCATGCATACAATATAGAATCAATTTTGTTCAAATAATACCAACAGGCAAGGGTTGAGACACACTAGGGATAGAAACTTGTCATAATAAAAGTTGGGATTTTTTTTTTAAATTATCCTCTCAAGAACAACTGGGCCATTTATTAATCATAATGATGGGTTTCATTTATCTACATTTGCATATGTGAGAATGGTGACTCTAATTAACATTATGACCTTCTGTATATTTTTCAGTGAAAGGAAGCCATCTAGAAGTGATCTTATTGTATTAGTGGCTCATAATGATGACCCAACAGGTATGTATAGTTTCCTAGTCAAGTGATTACTTCATAATTTAGGTTTCTTCATACTGGTATGTATGACATTGTTAGAAACTCTGTATGCAATAGATATGTAATTGTCTAAGAAATTTGTCTGTATTTGTAACAGTGTTTGAAACTCAACTTAAAATAAGCTCGACATGCAGGGCTGACTACTGATAAAAGCTGCATGTCAGCCCTGCTAAAGATTTACTAGTCTGAGTAGTCTGATTTTTTTTCCCCAAAAATTATTTTTATTACATATAAGAACTGTATATATATATATATATATATATATATATATATATATATATATATATATATATATATATATATATATATATATATATATATATATATATATATATATATATTAAGTTGTTACATTGTCTGTTTTACAAACAGATGGCAAGTTGCAATTCTATAAGTTGTTCCAAAGATTTCTCTCACCTCTTCTATGACTAGGAATCATACAGTCAGCTTAAGTTTCTGATGTATAGTTTTACAAGTTCTGCCACTTGGCTTGTTACACATCGCTACCAGTGCAAGTAGTTAATTTGTGACAGATTTAATGTAAAATTTCAAATAATGGAAATGTAAAATTTCAAATAATGGAAATTTTACCATATCTACCTTGGGCATCAATTAATGCAAGCAAATTTAATCGCCTGCAGCAAAATTTATGCATCAAGCTTGGGCGGTCGGGTGCATGGTTATTTCAAACACTGATTTGTAAGCATACTGGTAAAGTATATTAAGTACAAGAGCTAACAGTTCAATACTGCCTGCTCCACTAATTATTTCCTTTCTAACTCCATACTGCCACAGACCAGATGTTTGTGTTTTTTCCTGAAGAACCAAATGTGGGTATAAAGACAATTAAGACATACTGTCAAAGGATGCAGGAGGAAAATATCACACGGGCAATCATTATTGTACAAAATAAGATGACACCGTCTGCCAAACAATCCCTCACCGACATGGCACCAAAGTACATACTGGAACAATTCCTGGAAGCCGAGCTTCTCATCAATATTACAGAACACATGGTAAATACCAGTGGTTTGTATATTTAAATCTAATGTGGATTAAATATGCATGGTTAATTAAGCAGCTGTAATTACAAATTTTAATTGGTAAGGATCACTTCTTTATAATTGGAGCTTGGACCTATAGGACAGGGATTGGTTTTAACCTTTACAAAAAGCATGTCAGTTTCATTATGGTCAATGAATTTAGGCTACATACATGTAATAATTCATTTTCATTTTAGTACAGTATGTATAAAGATAGGCAGAACCTTTCCATACTGATAGACATTTACTATGAAGCATGATTATATTGTCAACACACTTTCAGTTTTTTATCTCAGAATGTTATTTGATTTTATTTCCCCCTTACTTTTCATTGTAAATAATGGTAATGTCTATATTCGTATTTTTTCTTGATGTGTGTTTATTTTACAACAAAATCTCCTTTGATATAATAAAACATGCCATTAATGTATACAAATTATAAAAATTAAATCCAAGGGAATGTAGATACTGATATGTTATCCTATACTGTTTGAAAACTTTAGATCTGAAATTTATTGACTCGGTACATGTATGTATTTCTAAATATTTACATTTCCAATTTCTTTGTCCGAGATAAAATTACAAATTGTAAAAATACTTTATTTCTACATAAATCTACTGGTTCATTGATAGGCGCGATTTAAAAAAAAAATCACGTGTGGGGCTGGACAAATAGAGACAGAAGCGGGGCTATTAGCACGGGAATTTGCAGAATCAGGACCATGTAAATTACAAGGAATATAACTGTCAGATTTTTTTGATTCATGACGATGATCAATCGATTGGCTTGCGTGATAATTGTATTAGTGGCTCATAATGATGACCTTCGGCGTTTATGCAAATTATCACGCAAGCCACTCGATTGATCACATCATGAATCCAAAAAATTAGACAGTTATTCCTTAAATATATTTTTTAAGTTCAGATAATATAAGCAGTACATACACTTTCCAGCGCAATAATGCAGACAAGAACTAGTAGTACAGACGGAATAAGAGCAATGTAATACACTTAATTAATTAAATTCTAAGGAATATAAATCATGCTCATCGCAGGCGAGAATATCTGTATTGAGTAACACAGAGTGAATAATTCTTGTCCTCGAAAAAAGTGTGCTATACTGAGGTATAATTCCGCTTGACTATGTTTTAATTACAGTGGAATTTATGATTTGCTTTCTCTTTAGTGTCTTTTATATCAAGAATGAACAGGCAAAAAAGATAGATAATTGAAAAAAATACACAAGACCCTATAAAAAATAAAATAGTCTATAAAAAGACAAGAATTTAAAAGTGTGGCACCAGGTGGATTTGAACCATGACTCAAAAAAAGTATATTTGGTGTATATACCCAGCTGTTTTTCCGATCTAGCGATTCTGGATTTGGAAATAGTGTGTATAAATGCAAACAAGGTTTTTAAAAACAGGTTTCCTTATTTTTTGAAGTTTTTTTGTGAATTTTGACCCTAGGGCAGGGGTGCCCCTAAAAAATTCTTTTCTTAAATTATTCCTTTCATCACAACCTATCAAAATATCATATTTTTATTTAGGGGCAGGCCTGCCCTGAAGAACTTCTAGGCCAAAATTCATGCAAAAATCGGTGCTTTAATGGACAAAATGCTGTTTTGGCCAACTTTGAAGGTTAATTTTTAAGTTGTAAATAATAAATGTTAGGTTCAATATACAAATTTGAAAAATTTAAAGATATATATATATATACATTAGTTAATAACTAATGAACATTGAATTTTACTTCAGTGACTTCTTACAGGAAATTGTTCTCTCCTATAGGTCAATTCTTTTGAAATAGTGAAAACATCCTTTACACAAAAAGACCTTGCAGGCTGTTTCGCTTTTGTTTGTTTGATCTACCTTGATATTCCATTGTAGCTTGTTCCTGAACATGTTGTGATGACACCTGAAGAAAAGGCTGAACTGTTGGCCAGATAGTATCCTTCTTATTAGTTGAGATTCTCAATGCATAAATTAAGTGATGGCAAATGTTAACTGGTTAACTGACTAATTGTGACAAATAATTAAGTCACAAGGTGGTGTAGAGACAAGTAATTTAGTTATTATAACCCTGAATACTTGTCAAAGTTTAAGTATCCCAATTTAAAAAAAAATCTTTCTGTTTCAATTCATGTGTTAAAAGTAGTGTTGTCAACGAGTACCATGTTAACCAATTAACTGTCAAATGAGAAGTTGGTAAAACTGCTATTTAGGTACTCAGTTTAAAGATATTTTACAGAATAAACAATGTTGCCATGGTTAATAAAAACAGAAATTTCTGAGAAAATCTTTCAAAAAGCTACTTCTTCTACAGTTTTTGTCCAGTTAAATTTGACACAAAAAGAGACTAAATCAAGGACAATTTTTTTATTTATAGCTGTTGTCTTAGTTTTAAGTCAAAGTGGTTCTTTACCTTTGTGAAGTAAAAACCAGCAGAGCTAGAGTCTTGTCAGAGACTTCTGGTACTGATCCCTGGATAATTGCTGTAAGGCATGATCTAAAGTTTCACAAATTCAATAGACTTAATTAGTTTTTACAGTTTATATAGACCATAATAAAAAAAAACACCCTAGATTCTTATCCAGATTTTTTTAAAAAAAATTGTGGAGAGCTGTCGGATTTCATTTTATATTTTTAATTTTTTTCATTTTACAGACCTCACATTCAGTGCAGATTTATCTTTTATACCTGCATAAAAATCATTGTAGAGTTCCATTTAATGTTCATATCTCTTACTATGCATCCTCACCAATCTTTTACAACCAATGGTCCTTGATTAATACATATTACAGCAAATATATCATTGAGAACTCTGATTGCCACATGCTTTTTCAGTTTTGAAGACAGGGGTAATGATTATTGCAATAATTTTTAAAGTCCTACCTGTACCAGTACAGTTAGTATTGATGGATGAAATGGAATGCCACCTCGGTCTTGAAAGTTTGGGTTTTTGAAGCATTTTAAACAATAAACAATTTTGTCCGTGCCTAAGTGACAACTGAAGATTGAAATATAAACTTGAAATTTCTTTGTTGATTCTATTTTGGACTATGGTCTATTTTGATTATATCCGCTAGTGTAGATTCAAGTTTATTCATGACTTTTGGAGTAGGGTGGGGCCACAATAATGTGAAGTTTTACATAGCAACTCAGGTGAGCATTCTGGCTAATGGGCCTATTTCAATTAATAGTATATTGTACACATGTATTTATAATCCTTAATGGCAAAACTAGCAAATTGAAAGAATCACAGTTACCCAGAATACAGCAAGGTGATCCTGTAGCTCGATACTTTGGTTTAAAAAGAGGACATGTAAATATCTTTTGTAACTTTTTTTGAAATGTCAAGATGTTACATGTAGATTTTATTTTACAAATTTGTTAGCTGCCTGATGACAGAATACATTCTTTTTTCATTATGTAAATGACAAGTGTATATGTAAGTTCCATCACCATTTATATGTTATTATTGTGTTCAGTCAATTTAGGAACAAAAATGAAATAGCTTTTTAGCTCTTCTGAGTCAAAGGCTCAAAGAGCTAATGCTCTGGCCATTTGTGCGGTGTGCGTAAACTTTTTAGAATATGGGCCATAACTCAAGAACCTCTTGGCCAATTACATGTATTGTCAAATTTGTCACAGGGTATCCTTGGCCCAAGGGCTCACTTTTATACTAAAACTAGGGTTGTGACCCTTAAACAAGGGGAGATAATTAGGAAAATAGAAACAAAAGCACTGGTTGCTAAAAAATCTTCTTCTCAAGAACCACTGGGCAGATTATCACCAAACTTAAACAAAAGGATGATGATATGTTGTAGATTAAAATTTGCACGGGGATTTACCCTGGGGCAAAGGGCTTGGTCTCAAGGTCACTTCAAAGTTGACCAAAAATTACATTTTATTAAAATGTTGATATTTTGCTTACTATAAGGACTAGGATCATCAAATCTTGTCAGTTGATGCATCTAAGGACTGCATTTCATGATGACTGAAAAGTAGGTCACAGTGACCTACTTTTTAAATTTTGTGGCCATTCTTTTTCAAAATGTTTTAGAGGCATATTTTGAACAATTTAAGGCCTATGATCATCAAACTTTGTCAGTTGATGTATCTTAGGTCCTCGGAGTACAACAACTGAAAAGTAGGACACCATGACCTACTTTTGAAAATTTATGGCTTTAATTAAATATTTTGGGTACTTATTGGCTTAGAATCATCCAACTTTGTCAGTGATGCATCTTGGGTCCTTGGAATACAACAACTGAAAAGTAGGTCACTTTGACCTACTTATAAAATTTTATGGTTATAATTTTAAAAGATATTTTAGGTATTAATTGGCTTAGAATCATCAAACTTAGTTGTTGGGTCCTCACTGAATGACAAGTGATAAGCAGGTCACCATGACCAACTCTCAGGGACTAATTGGCTTAGAATCATCTTGGGTCGCCCGCGTGGCGCAGTGGTTAGAGCGTCTGCTCTAGAGTCGTGGAGTAAGGAGTTGATCCTTACGTCGCGGCTTCGAATCCCACTGTGGGACGTGGAGACCGGTCCTTTGGATGAGACCATATAAACCGAGGTCCCGTGTCGCAGGAGGTACTGGCACGAAAAAGATCCCTCACTGCTCAATGGCCGTAAGTGCCGAGTATAGGACAAAATTTGCAGCTTTCCACCGGCAAGTGGTGGCGTCTCCATATGAGTGAAAAATTCTCGAGAGGGACGTTAAACAACATACAAACAAACAAACAAGAATCATCTTTGGTTCTCAGATTGTAAATTGGAATTTCAAGGGTTTATCTAAATATACAGGATACTTAGAGGCTTCAAATAGAAGTGATAGGTTGTACAGTTTATCAGAAGAGTGATTCAAGGCCCTTGGGCCTCTTGTTAATGTCCTACTTGTAATTTTCTTAATTTAGGTTGTAAAGATCATCAGAAATTCAGAGACTGCAGGGAGATATGTGAGCTATCGCTTAGTGGTATGAAACAGAGGAATTTTAAAAGAGAACAACATGAGAATAGGACTTGGTCAATCAGAATAGTTATGATGCTTCATGAGGACATTTTTGAAATACTCTTTTACATATATTTTTTTTACTGCAGTAAAGTCTTGTTGAAGGATTTTTATTAGTGTGAAGAAACAGTGCATATGAACATTCAGAGATATAAAAGAATGATAATTGTTCATATACAATTTTCTGTTCATGAGCATTTCATTAAGCCAAATTGTATTTTTGGCACCTGGATTATTCAGGTAGCCTTAATGTGCATTATCAACTGTCGTGTCAGGAATTCAACATTTTCCATTGTCAAGTTTAACTTGTAGAGTGTGTTCAAAGACAAAGCAACACTTGCTATTAAACAAGTGATATGACTGATAAAACATAATCTCAGTACCTAATCCAAATTCATGTTCTTCACTATAATTTTATGTGGCAGTACTATTGTATTCATGCACGCATCAAGCACAATAAAAGGAATATGAATTCAGGACATTAAAGTAAATGTACGTAATATAAGAAGCTTTGATTTCTTTTTCTGCCATGGGATCAACTGACACACATGTCTCATTTGTCAAAAACTTCTGTGCAAATTCAGATTCAGTCACTGATGAAATACTTTTTTTTTCAGTGCTGAATTCTTGATCTTATCAACTGGACAGAAAATTCTCACTATCTGCTTTGCAATGTGTTTACAGTTTTTGCTTTTTTATTATGTTGCAGTGCCCTGCATCTCTCTTTTATTAGGTCACCTGAGCCACTCAGGCTATCTGTTTTTGTCCGACGTCGTGCGTCATGGGTTGTGTGTCGTCCCTTAACATTTGAACATTTTCAGCTTCTTCTCTAAAACCGCTGAACCAGTTTCAACCAATTTTGGCATGTAGCATCTATGGGTAAAGGGGAACAAAAATTTTGAATGTCCTAGTCCCTGCCCCCTCCCCCCAGGGCCTGAGGGGTGGGGCTAAAGCCATCAAGATTAATGCAATCTTTAAAAATCTTTACTCCTGGATATCAAGCAGTCAGACTGTTGGCATGATTGTAATAAGGATTGAGTCCTCTACCAAAATTGTGAAATTCATGGCCCCAGGGTCAGGGGTTCTGGTGCTAGGGCAAGACTATATAGATCATACAGTAAAATTGCATTATTTCTTTGAAAATCTTCTCTGCTCCTGGGTATTAAACAAACTAACTAAGTACAGTTATGATGAGAAGGGTGCTTCTTCCAAAATTGTGAATTTCATGGCCCCTGGGTCAGGGATTCTGGTGTTAGAGTGGGTCTTTGTTGATTATAATATAAAGGCACTGTCATGCAGCTTCAAAACATTGATAGACTGATTTCTGTTTCCCTTTTATGTACATGTATGTCCTCCTTGATTCAAATAATTAGTCCAAAATATTACACAAACAAATTAGATTAATTGTCCACAATCGCCATGCAAATACCGGTAAGTAGATCCAATTTTGAAGTTTGAGCTTGCGGAACTAAGTACAATACAGCGTTCACACATTACTGCTTCATTGACTGTGCAGATCGTCGTTATATTGAGCACTCCATGGAACAAGCAAATATTGATGACCTGTATAGGTTATTTTTGTTTTGTTTTTTTGTTATTAATATTATTTAATTTCTTAAAAAATATTTATTTATTCATGCATGTTACTGTAATTGACTTAACATTTTCGAAAGAGGTACAAGTCAATGTCAGTAATGATGACTGCGTAAGTTTTTCTCGGTAACTCGTGTGACCGTTTGTTTGACAGTCACAAACCCATACTTAACAACCAGTGTAAATAACCACTTTAAGAGTAGACTACATGTAATTATTTTGTTGATCCTGATCATCCTATTTCTCTTGCTTTTGGGCAACAAAGCTTGCTATGGCAATTTGTGCAGTATGAGTCAGCTTTTTGGAATATGGACTGTATCTCAAGAACCTTTTGGCCAGTCATTATCAAATTTTTCACACAGTATCCTTGGCCCAAGGGCTTTCATTTATACTAAAAATAGTGATGTGATCCTTAATATAATTAGGAAAATAAAAACAATTGGTTCGTAAAATCTTCTCAAGAACCACTGGACAGATTATCACCAAACTTAAGTATGAGGATGAGGAAATTTTCGTTATAGATTAAAAATTGTTTAAGGCATCACCCTGGCTCAAAGGGTGTGATCTAAGGGTCACTTCAAAGTTGACCTAAATGATGTTTTGTTAAAACTTTTGCCCAGTGTAAGGACTAGGATCTTCAAGTCCTGTCAATTTTATGTATTTTAGGACTTGGTGTCATGTTGACTCAAAAGTAGGTCCGGGTGACCTACTTTTTAAGCCGAAGGCTCAAATGAGCTTTTCTGATCAAAATTTGTTCATTGTCATTGTCATAAACTTTTCACATTTTCATCTTCTTCTCAAGAACCACTGGGCCAATTTCAATCAAACTTGGCAGAGTATCCTTGCGTAAAGGGGATTCAAGTTTGTTCAAATAGAGGGCCACATTTTCTACCATGGGGAGATAACTTAGAAATTGGGTTGGGGTATGCAAAAATCTTCTTCTCAAGAACCACTGGGCTAGAAAAGATAAACTTATCTGAATGCTTCCTGACATAATGTAGATTCAATTTTGTTCAAATCATGACCCCTGGGAAAAAGGGTGGGTCCACAATGGGCAATCAAAGTTTTACTTAGAAATATATACATGTAAGAAAAATCTTTAAACATCTTCTCATGAACAGCTAAAGCCAGGATTTGAGATATTTATATGAAAGCATCCTGAGGTAGTGTAGATTCAAGTCTGTTCAAGTCATGACCCCCCCCCCCCCCCCCCCAGGTTAGGGTGGGGTCACATTGAGCATACAAAGTTTTACAAAGAAATATACAGCAAAAATCTTTAAAAAATCTTCTTCTCAGGAACAGCAATGCCATGATTGATGATATTTATATGAAAGCATCCTCAGGTAGTGTAGATTCAAATTTGTTCAAATCATGCCCCCAGGGGCTAGGGTGGAGTCACAATGAGCATACTAAGTTTTACATAGAAATATATAGGAAAAGTCTTTAAAAAAATCTTCTCAAGAACATAAAAGCCATGATTGGTGATATTTACATGGAAGCATCCTCAGGTAATGTAGATTCAAGTTTATTTAAATCATGACCCCTGGGGCTAGGTATCAGTCAAAATGAGCAAACAAAGAGCAAGAGCCACTTAGGGCCTTTTTTGGCCCTGTGAGTTTCTGAAAAATCAAAACTGCTCAGTTTTAGTTGATAATGCAGTATTTATCACTTGGACCCTTCGTGACCGTGTATCTATTAAACATGACGTAATTTTCTACATAGTCAATGCATTATGCGTCATTTTTACCATATCCTGTAAATTCCTTCAAAAATGGCCAAAAGTTGGAGTATTTTTTCAATATTTCATAGGGATGTCAAATCTGTCAATTTTTGATAATCGGTTACTCGGACTTTTTTCTGATCGAGTACCCGGGTACTCGGTAAAAGTCTAAATACAAGTGTGTTAATTTTCTTGAACCCCGTTAAACCCCAAGGCTGTTTTTATCACGTGTATAAATGTACTATATAAACACCGATTCCAACGTAAATGATTTTTTGGCACTAAATTTATTTATCAAATAAACACAAAAGAAATAATTATTAGATCAAAAATTACAAATGGTTTACAGTTCTTGTATAGAATCTATATTTCATTAAAAGGAGGACACTCTGTTACGCAGGTTTGTGATGATTAGACTAGCGAAAGAGAAGCAACGGACGCCGTTGGGATCGCTAGTCTAATGAAATAGTAAGTTTAGTCTTATATTATAGTAAGTTTAGTGTATAAGGGGAAACAATTTTATATGTTGATTGCTTCCCCCGTATATACTAACTGACTAAACTTACTACGCTGACTTTCAACATTATTTTTTAAATATTTAGTTATTTCTAAGTATTTCTTCACTTTTGAAGTGAGTAGTGGCATTTCTATGCATGTCCGATTTCGCTGCCGTATATTAACTAAATAATTTAAAAATGAATTTAGGATAAAAGAGCATCGATGTTCACTGAAAACAATCACTGAAGCCATCCAAAAATTAAGGACCACAATAGGTGAGAACAGCTGGGTAACTAATTACTGTATATACACAGCCACAGGCGATAATTGGTGATTAGAGGTGTAGAAGACTACACGCTATAATTACCATATGCAAACATGTATTTAAATTAGTTTTTGATAAATTTTTGATAAAAATAAGTACTTTGAAATAAGTAAAAATACACATCCGAGTAACCGAGTACCATTTTTAGTATTTGATACTCGGACGTTCGATCGAGTACCCGGTTAACCGGGTACTCATTGACATCCCTAATATTTCATATAGAACACAACCTCTGATTCAAAATATGTGATTACATAATGAAAGGTCTGTTTCTTAAGATCATAAGACATGTTTTAATTTTTGGATCGATGGCTGTGCTCTTATTTTAATTCTTTGCTGAATCTAGTCAAATATGCCTGTTTTCTGCAAAATTCAAGAACATTTCATTTTCACAAAGCCTGTTTTCCAATACCTGAATTCTCAAAAAGAAATTTTGTTATAGGAAATGAGAGCACTTAGTCTATACTTTATTTTGATATATGAAATGGGACAGAAGATGATAGTCAATTAATTGATACAAGAACAGGGCCATTTTATGCATAAAGTGAACCTAGCTCTTTTTATATAGAAATACATGTATGTATGAAAAGTCTTTTAAAAATCTTCTCAAGAACAGCAAAGGCATGATTGATGATATTTATATGGAAGCACCCTCAGGTAGTGTAGATTCAAGTTTGTTGAAATCATGAACCCTGAGGGTTGGGAGGGGCTGCAGTGGGTGATCAAATTTTACGTTGGTATACCTATGAACAATCTTAAAAAAATCTTCTCAAGAGCAGCAAAGCCATGATTGGTGATAATTATATTGAAGCATCCTCAGCTGCAGGTAGTGTAGATTCAAGCGTGTTCAAATCATGACCCCAAGGGGTAGGGAGGGGCCATAATTGGTGATCAGAGTTTTACTTGAGAATACATAGGATAAATTGTTAAAATCTTCTTTCCAAGAAAAGCAAATCCATGATTAATCATATTAATTCAGAAGCATCCTCAGGTAAGTTATATTCAAATTTGTTCAAAGCATGTCCCCTGGGGGTAGGGCGGGGCACAATAGAAGATTGAACATATAGAAAAAAATCTAAAGCCATGATTAGTCAAAGAAATATGAAGGCATCCTCAGTGAAGATTCAAATGTAAATTAATCAGGCTCCCCTTTCCTGGGGGAGGGGTATTTGTGATCACCTATATATTTAACCTTTTTAATACTAAACTGATTTCTGCTTTTTCTCTAGCCATTATACTCAGATGAGTGATGTGGTCCATGGGCCTCTTGTTATTTTTGCAAGTATTCATTTTCAAATTGGTTTTAATGCATATCTTGGAGACTTTGAAGCCTTTGATCATCAAAACTTGTTAGTTTATGCATCATGGGGCCAGGAAGTGTGACAACCAAAAAGCAGGTCACCATGAACTACTTTTGGAATTTTATGGCTAATCATTTTAAACATTTTAGCTCATTATTTCAGATACCTAGAAGTTTAGAATCAACAAACTTTGTAAGTCAATGCATCATGGGACCTTGAAACTTAATTTGAAAAAGTAGGTCACACTGACCTAGGATCATCCATACTTCTCAGTTGATGCATTCTAAGGACTCGGAGTATATCAACCAAAAAGTAGGTTACAATGACCTACATGTATTTTTGAAATTTCATAGCTACAACACAGGTGCTTGCTAGTTTACTTCCATAAAATAATATTGTATACAATGTGAGCTACGGGCCTGGTAAAAAAAACAAGAACCTCCTGGGCCACATAACAGCCATGCTGTTTTTCATCGGCAGATTTTTTTCTCCTGTATATTCTTATGTAAAATTATGATCCTGACCCTATCCCTAGGGTGTAATGATTTGAACAAACTTGAATTTCATAGCTATAATATGTTGACGGTGCGACCATCAAAGCGAGTGTAGATACCCTTCAGTTTTAATTTAGATTGGGCTGGTCAAACCGCATGTGACATTTGCTACGTCTAGACTCTGACATCATATGACATCGTATGTATGTCGCATTACCAAAACGAAGTCTGAACATTGTTAATTTTAATCAAAAACGTTTAATCTACTATTTATCTGCTATATATCCATTGAATGAAGGTGATTTATTTTTTTGTTGAATTTTTGTTGCTACCACGAGAACGTAGTTTGCATCGAGATGCAATTCGCTAAGCATTATGGGACTACAGGTAACTGCGGAAAAAAATTCATTTGGATCAATGTGCAACGTCCGAATTTTCTCTTCGCCCAGGCGTTGCTTTAAGAGCTCGCAGTGACGAGTGGCGCTTTGCGCCACTCCCTGCGCTCACCTTTAAGATATTTCAGATACTAAGTGGCTTAGAATCATCAAACTTTGTCCTTACCTTCGGCTCAGTTGAGCTAACAAAGCCTTGAAAACACTGTGACCAATTTTGTGGAAATTCACAACTTTTTCTCAATAATATTTAGGATAATAAGAGGCTTAAAATAGTTAATAGCTTCTTCTTCCCCCTTTTATTAGCTCACCTGAGCAGAGGGCTCAAGTGAGCTTTTCTAATCAAAATTTGTTTGTTGTCTGTTGACGTCATCATCATCATTGTCGTAAACTTTTCACATTTTCATCTTCTCCAGAACCAATTGGCCAATTTCAACCAAACCTGCCACAAAGCATCCTTGGATAAAGGGGATTTAAGTTTGTTCACAGGAAGTGCCACAACCTCTTTCAAGGGGAGATAATTAAGAATTGTGAAAATTTGGTGGCATCTTTTAAAAACCTTCTTAAGAACCAGATTGGGCAAGAAAAGATGAAACATGTGAAAGCTTCATTACCTATTCTAGATTCAAGTTTGTTCATATCATAACCCCCAGGGGTAGGACAGGGCCAAAAGAGGGATTCAAAGTTTTACATGGGAATATATAGAAAATATCTTTAAAATTCTTCTTCTCAAGAACAGCTAGGGCATTATTAGTAATATTAATATAAAAGTATCCTTAAGTAGTGTAGATTCAAATTTGTTCAAATCATGCCCCTAGGGGGTTGGGCACAGACGCAACTGGGGGCCAAAGTTTTACATAGGAGTATAGAAATTTTCTAGGTGGGGCCACAATGAGCGATCAGAGTTTTACATCTAAAAATCTTTAAAATTCTTCTGCTCAAGAACAGCAAAGCCATGACCAGTAATATTGATATGGAAGCATCCTGAGGTAGTGTAAAAGTGTAAATTCAAGTCCCCCCCCCCCCCCCCATTAAATTTGTCAATACTGAACTGATTTCTGCTTTTTTTATCCATTGTGCTCAGGTGAGCGATGTGGCCCATGGGCCTCTTGTTTAGAATACAAAGTAATTGCATGAGTTATAATGAGCAAGGGTGCCTCTTCCAAATTTGTGAAATTCATGGCTCGATGAACAGGTCTATGCATTCTTACTTTTATTTTCATATTATTTTCTTTTGTTTTGTACATTTTGCTGGGAAAGACCTCTATTATACAATTACTTTAATTTAAAAAGATTAATAAAAGAAATTACTAGTAATCTTAAATCAATACAGAAGTTGAAGTTTCTAAAATGTAATCTGCATATATGATTCAGGGATGACCATTTATTATAGAGGCAAGCCGGACCTTATATGTTGTTGTATTTGGTCACCCTGGACCTTTAAATGAGGTGAACCATATATTATGTGACACTGGTAGACAGGGAATACTGAATACATGGATTCCCACGAATAATTTTGATTGCCCTTTGTTGCCCCCCTACCCAGGGGCTCATGATTTGAAGAACAAACTTGATTCTACACTACCTGAGGATGCTTCATGGCTTTGCTGTTTTTGAAAAGAATTATGGAGATAACAAAGAGTAATCAAGCTCAATAGTTCATTAAATCAATACAAATTGGGAGAAGAGCAAACACGGAACATTTTTAAGAAAAATTTCTTTTGTATTCCTATGTAGAACTTTGATCGCCCATTGTGGCTCCACCCTATCCCTGGGGGATCATTATTTGAACAAAACTGAATCTTCACTACCTGTGGATGCATCCACTTATGACTTTGCTATTCTTAAGAAGAAAATTTTAAAGATTTGTCCTATGTTTTCCAATGTAAAACTTTTATTGTCCATTGTGACCCTATCTTACCCCTGGGGATCATGATTTGAACAAACTTGAATCTACACTGGCTGAGGATGCTTCCACGTAAGTTTCATCTTTTCTGGCCCAATGGTTTTTGAGAAGATTTTCAAAAAATGCCATTAATTTCTCGTTAATTCATAATTATCTACCCTTTGAAGAAGGCATAACCATTCATTTAAAAATACTCATGGAGTTTGGTTGAAATTGTCCTAATGGTTTTTGAGAAGTCGAAAATGTAAAAAGTTAATTTACAAACAGAAAGACAGACAGAATGACACCAGACAAAATGTGATCAGAAAAGCTCACTTGAGCCTTTGGCTCAGGTGAGCTAAAATATCTCACTTGGTAAACCACCAACATGTTATCTTGGATAAGAAAGATGTCATCTCTTCTGGCTTTTTTTCTACAATTTTAATCAAATCATTATTGTATTGAAGCATAAAACAACTAAAATGTTATATTCAATCAAATTAAACTAGAAAGTTCATTTTTAACGAGGCCGAGTCTAATTCAAGTGTGCATGACTTTGCACACTTTTTTGTTTCATGCAGTCATAGGTGCAACATAACACCTATCCTAAGTATTGTAATTTTGATTCAAAATGAACATAATATTACATTATATGTAAATGTGCTTTAAGACCATAATTAGAAATAAACGCTGAAATGGCTTTCACTACGTCACTGTTTTCTATTCTGTAAGCAATGCATGATACTGAAGAATGACGCAAAACTCACTTGAGTATTCAAGACGTCCATGGACATTTTACTAAAAACTGTTGACAGAACATCAAAAGAAACATACCAGCAATCTAAACAATGTTATTTTTTTTTAACCTAAATAATTCATCTGCGCCAATATACAAAATAGTTGATCCAAGATGGCAAAGTTAGAGGTATTGGGCATTGGGAAAAAAACTGTAATAAAATCCTAGACCAACCCAGATGGTAAAATTTTTGGAAATTTCACAATTAGGTCTTTCATGTATTTGAAATCCCTAGAGCAGAAATACAAAAAACATGGGGAAAATGTGATAATTTGGCGCTTTTCCAACAAATTCCCATAGAGTCCAAAAGTAAAATTTGACAACTTTTGAGATGGCCCCCTAAGAAATCGTGATGGTAAAAATTTTTTCTCTTTTTTTTTTTGTCTTAAAATAATATAATAGTAAAATTCATTCAAGAAAATTTATCAAAATATCTAGGGTAGAAATAATTAGACACAGCCTCGTTAAATAAAACATAAAAATATTTGCTTGTCACTAATTTAAAAGCATTTTGGGTGTTTGAATGTCACCGAGATAAAGGTATGACATATGTTTAATTCAAAATACTGTTTTGCAAATATTGTCAAATCCATAGTAAATTCTGTCTCGTTCCAAAAATTTAGTTTTTTAGTAATATTTCCTCAATAAATAGCATAAAATTCTGTCACAAATAATAATACGTTATTTTTCATTTTGATAATATTCGGTCAATAGCAATATTACCAAAACTTCTTCAAGTACAAGGGTGTCCTACGCATGGTGAACTCACCCTTCTAGATCTTGACCTGAACAAAAGGGCCAAGGGCCACAATGTTCACCTGAGTAACTGGCCCTTCTTGTTCTTCTTCAGCAGATTCTTTTTCCTTTATATATTTATGTAAAACGTTAATCGCCCATTGTAACCCCTTCCACCCCAGAGGTCATGATTTAAACAAACTTGAATCCACATAACCCACGGATGCTTCCATATAAATATGACTGATCATCGCTTTGATGTTCTTAAGAAGAGAATTTTTAAAGATTTTTCCTGTGTTTTCCTATGTACAACTTTGATCGCCTATTGTGGCCCCGCCTTACCCCTGGGGGTAATGATTTGAACAAACTTGAATCTACACTACCTGAGGATGCTTCATATAAATTTATGTAATTAATCACTGCTTTCTTATTCTTGAGAAGAAGATTTATAAAGATTTTCTCTGTTTATATCCATGTAAAAAATGGTCCCATCCTACCTACGGGGTCATGATTTGAACAAGTTTGAATTGATACACTTGGCTTCCCTATAAATATAACTAATCATTGCTTTGCCGTTCTTTAGAAAATTTTTAAAGATTTTTCCAATATATACCCATTTAAAAAGTTGATCACCCATATGGTCCCTCCCTACCCCTGGAGATCATGATTGAACAAACCTGAATCTACACTATGTCAGAAAGCTTTCTCTTTAAGTTTCATCTTTTCTGGCGCAGTGGTTCTTGAGAAGAAGATTTTTAAATGACCCCACCCAATTTTTACCTTTCCTTAATTATTTCCTCTTTGAAGAGTTTGTTGCCCTTCGTTTGAACACACTTGAATCCCCTTTACCCAAGGATACTCTGTGATTGGTTGAAATTGGTCCAGTGGTTGTGGAGAAGATGAAATTGAGAGAAAATGACAGCTCGGCTCAGGTGAGCTAATAAAGCCTTGATAATTGAAAAATAGGTCACCATGACCTACTTGATGATAAACACACTCTGAGAATCCAAAAGGCATCAACTTTCAAAGATGGTTGATTCCAAGCCTTCCAAAATAGAGAAATAGCCTTAATCCAAAAGTAGGTTACTGTGACCTACTGAGGGTCCAAATTAGTTAACTAACAAAGTTCTACGATTCTAAGCCTCTCAGTATCCTAATATTGATTTAAGAGTGTGAAATTCCAAAAAAAGGTCACAGTGACCTACTTTTTGGTTGAAACAACCCAAGGACCCAAAATGCATCAACTGACAAAACTTGATGATTTTAAGCCTCTTATTATATGAAATATTGAGATAAAAGTATGAAATTCCAAAAATAGGTCACATTGACCTATTCTTTGGTTGAATCACTCTGAGGATCCAAGATGCACTAGCTGGCAAAGTTTTATGATTCTGTGCCTCTTATTTTTTGAAATACATAGATAAATCCATGACATATCAAAAGTAGGTCACTGTGACATACTTTGAGAACCAAAGATGCATCAACTGACAAGGTTTGATAATTCTAAGCATCTTATTATCCAAAATATTTAGAACATAGTCTTGAAATATCTGAAGAAGTTCACCATGACCCACTTTTTAGTTGACTCACTGAGAGGACTAAAGATGCATCAACTGACAAAATTTAATGATTCTACACCTTTAATTATCCATAATATTGAGGTAAAAGTGCTAAATTTCAAAAATAGGTCATGGTGACCTACTTTTTTATCAAAATACTCCAAGGACCCAAGATGTATTAACTGACAAAGTTCAATGAATCTAGGAGGCCTCTTTTTATCCGAAACATTTAGATATAGCTGTGAAATTTCAAAATTAGGTCACTTTGACCTACCCTTTAGCACAAATTCTCCGAGAACCCAAGACGCATCAACTAGCAAAGTTTGATGATTCTAAGCCTCTTATTATTTGAAATATTTAGCTATTGCCTTAAAATTGACCTTCTTTTTAGTTGACTCATTCTGAGGACCCAAGATGCATCAACTGACAAAGTTTGATGATTCTAAGCCAATTAGTATTTGAAATATTTAAATACAGTATAGCCAAAAATTTCAAAAGTAGGTTACTATGATATACTTTTTGGTTAAAATACTTGGAGGCCTTAGGATGCATCATCTGACAAGGTTTGATGATCCTAGGCTTCACATTGTCCAAAATATGCCTCTAAAACAATTTGAAAATAAATACCTGCAAAATTCAAAAAGTAGGTCACTTTGATCTACTAATTGATAAATATGTTTCAAAGCCTCAGTTTGCATCGATTTATAGGGATTGATGATTCTAAACCTCTTAGTATCCAAAATAATGTCCTTTAGTTAAATATTTTGAAAATTATATGCCACAAAATTCAGAAAGTAGGTCAAAGTGATCTACTTTTTTGTTAACACACTTCAAGTCCCCATGATGCATAAACTGATGAGTTTTGATAATCATATTCTTCAAAGTGTCCAACATATGCATCAAAATCATATTGGAAATGAATACCTGCAGAATTCAAAAATTAGGTCACTGCAACATACTTTTGCATCAGCATAGAGTCCTTAGATGCATAAACTGACAAAATTTGATGATCCTAATCCCTATAGTGGGCAAAATTTCAACGTCTTAATATAACATCATTTTAGGTCAACTTTGAAGTGACCTTGAAACCACGTCCTTTGCTCTACGGTAATGCCTTGAACAATTTTTAATCTACAACATATCCTCATCCTTATTCTTAAGTGTTGTGATAATCTGCCCAGTGGTTCTTGAGAAGAAGATTTTTTAGCAACAATTGCTTTTGTTTTTATTTCCCTAATTATCTCCCATTCCTTTAGGGTCACATCTCTTCTTTTAGTATAAATGAGAGCCCTTGGACCAAAGATACATTATGACAAATTTGCCAAAAATTGGTCCAGGGGTTCTTGAGATATGGCCCATATTCCAAAAAGTTGACTAACACTGCACAAATGGCCATAGCATTATAGCTCTTTGAACCTTTGGCTCAGTAGAGCTCACAACACGTACCACCTATGAGACACCGTTGTAGTATTTCTGAGTTATTTTCTGATATCCAAAAAAAAAGAATTCTTGATATCAAAATCCCAAAAAAAAATTTATATCAATAAAATAAATGAATTTGTTACAATAAATAATTGAAAACATCTAATTACATTTTCACTTTGAATTCTGGGTACCCGTAAACTAAAGAAAATAACAAACAAAAATGCAAACTATTGATTTTATGGGTCATTTGAAAGCACTCAATACATAGCATAGGCATCGGAGGCAAATTAGAAAAGGAAATTGGAAGCTAACTATGTTGCCCCCCCCCCCCCCCCCCCCCGCCCCCAAATTACCAAAATATACTGAAAGAGTCTATGTTTTCTCAACATATATGTCGTTTCCTCATCAGTTCCATTCTTTATGTCATTCTGTGCTAACAGTTTTTGTTTTTCGGTTTCACAATTTGGCCATATACCATATAATATATATATATATATATATATAAATAAAAATACACTAAACAGAAATAATCAACTGTTGTTTTACTGCTTTATTTATATCTATGTACATTTGCTTGTGATTTGCAAACTTAAGAGAGTCATTCCTTGTTTACTAATTAACAATTGAAAATGGTAAATAAGTAAAAGACACATACATGTGTACATACTATATGCCAAAACTGGTTCAATGGTCAAATGTTTTAAACACATGACATGAGGACAGACAAAAACAGATAGCAATAGGTTACCTGAGTGACTCAGGTGACCTAAAAATGTATTTGGGTCAGAGAAGAAGAGAGATAATTATTCTTGGTATTTTTAATGAATTTATATCAATCATGTTAATTTTACTATACAATTCTAGCTCCTTCTTCACAGTGCATTTTCACGGTGTATTTTGAATATAGCATTTTATTGCAGTTGTTTTGTTAAGAGTTAAAAATGTCAACTGTGTGGTTAAAAAGATTGATTTTTCTTTTAATGAACATCCAATCTCAAGAAAACTTTATATGATTTTCAATATGAATACCATTTTTGTGTATCAATATACATGTAAAGAAACAAGCATACTATTGTGTTACATGAAATATGCTAATGTGAGTACAGCAAGGGTAGGCTCACTACAACGTGTACTATTTTATAGTGACAGCAACAATATGCACAGTGATTGTAGGTGCACATTGTCACCAATGACAAACATGTACCAAACCACAAGTAATTACACATGGCATTTTTTTTTCATAATCATACTGAGCCAGATTAACTTGTATCAATTTTGGAAAAACAAAAACAATTAAAATACGAAGAAAACCAACAGACATGAATTGGAACAGTTTTGGTAGGAAAATTACATTACATATATTACACTAAGCCAAATCCACATATTTCACTATAATTCTAATCCTGATAGCAGGATAGAATACAATGTGGAATGAACAAAAATGAAGTAATTATAGCAATCATCACTCTCAAGTGACTTCAGTTTTATTTCTTGCAACTCCAAGAAATAGTCACTTATTGACAAGTGGAAAACAACTCGGTCAAAAACCAAGAATTAGTGGTTTCAAGAATCGGCATATAGAGATTACATTCAGGGCAGGGATGGGGTAATTGTAGTCCGTAATTGTAATCAGCTGTAATCGATTTCAGTTTGCTCTGTAACTATAAGTAATCAGCAATCATCCATTTTTCTGATTACACGTAGTTGTAATTTAATCAATTACTTGAAAAAAAAGTCCTGTAATCATGATAACTTTTTTATTACATTTATGATTCACAATGGTAGAAATAAAATCAAATTCATCCCTGAGATTAACTGAATAATTTTCAGTTTAGAAAAGTGCCTATAGCTATATCTTTTTTTACCTCTATACCTATACATGTATCTTCTCTTCTTTTGCCTAATCAGGCATCTTTAATTAAAACTGTGTCCACTGACCATACAGTGGTCATTTTCAAAATGTTTTGCAATTCATGAAGTTTGCATATGACTTAAAACTATGTCAAATATGTGTGACTTTATTAATGAAATATATGGAGATAACGAACAGTATTCAAGCTCAAAAGTCCATTAAACAACACAAAATAGGAGCAGAGCAAACACGGACCTCCAAAACATCAGAGGTGGGATTAGGTGCCATGGAGGAGTGAACATCCCCTGCCGACCGGTCGCACCTGCCGTGTGCTCCTTGTCATGAACGGGAAATAACGGAAAAATCCATTGACAATTCAGTGTGTAAATAATGGTCTAACAATTAATGTGAAAAACGTCAGTCAGCATTTGACTCAATGATAAATTGTATTTGCTGACAAGGTCATTGTATCAACCATAGAACTTACGAAATGATGACTTTAAATGAGACTGCTGATATTCTTGTTTCATCAACTTGTTTGTCAGTAATTTACCTCGTTTTAGAAATTGTACATACATAGAGCATGATTTTGCGTATCAATTCAACTGAGAGATATAACCCAGTATGCAGGTGATGAAGGTATATTGCTGCATAAGTAAGGGAAGTTGACGATTGAAAAGTTAAAGTCATCACGTTTATCATAAAGCTTGGTTGTTAGATTACTATTAACGTCTTATTCAAGTAAAATATCCAAATATGAAACAGATGTGTCAGACTCTGTGGTATCTTTATCTCAAGCTCACCAGGATATATCGTATCGACATAAGAATGGAAATAACCATTGTTAATTGACAATACGTCATCGATATACATTTGTATCTAAATGTCGAGTTGAAGGCCACAACAAGTGTTTTCTTCTTTTCATGTATAAGATTTTGGACAAATTCTGCTTCATAGGAATACAAAAAAAGGTCTGCTAATCAAGTTGAACTCAATTTTAAATTTAAGTGACTTAAGAAGAACAACTAATTTAACTATACGTACTGGGTTGATTTGAAATTGTGTACTTTGGAGCTGTATTATTGCTGTTAATCTTTAATTATACAACTGAATTTTTATAAGATGTGCATTTCTATAAATCACAATGTTGTTTTATTTGCAAAAAAGTATAAGAATAAGCAACTAGGATAATGCAGGTGCTCTGGATCATCTTGTGTAATAACAATTATAGTGTCTATCACTATCATTTAAAGATTGTCATGTCAAACAGTGTTAAACTTGTATATAAAAAATCTAACAAGATAAAATAAAAGGTTCATCACATACAGCAACACAGTCAAATACATGTATGTATAACTTACTGATCTCTACTGAATCCTTATATATTTTGAACTATTATCATATATCTTATTTGATTGATAAATTAAGATTTTTATGCCCCAATATCGAAGATTCGGGGGTGTATAGTTTTTGCCCTCTCCGTCCATCTGTCTGTTTGTACGCAAAAACTTTAACCTTGCCCATAACTTTTGATTGGTTAAAGCTATGGCTTTCATATTTCACATGCGTATTCCTTGTGAAAAGACCTTTCTTGGGTACCACCATATTTGACCTTTTGACCTTGGAGTTTGACCCAGTTTTGCAAACTTTTACCAAACTTTAACCTTGGCCATAACTTTTGAACAGTTGGTGCTAGGGCTTTCATATTTCACATGTGTAATCCTTGTGACAAGGCCTTCCTTTGGATACCAATAACTTTGACCCTTTGACCTTGGAGTTTGATCTACTTTTGGAAAACTTTAACCTTGGCCATAACTTTTGAACGGTTGGTGCTAGGGCTTTCATACTTCACATGTATAATTCTTTGACAAGGCCTTTCTTTGGATACCAACAACTTTGACCCTTTGACCTTGGAGTTCGACCTACTTTTGGAAAACTTTAACCTTGGCCATAACTTTTGAACAGTTGGTGATAGGGCTTTCATATTTCACATGTGTAATCCTTGTGACAAGGCCTTCCTTTGGATACCAATAACTTTGACCCTTTGACCTTGGAGTTTGATCTACTTTTGGAAAACTTTAACCTTGGCCATAACTTTTGAACGGTTGATGCTAGGGCTTTCATACTTCACATGTATAATTCTTTGACAAGGCCTTTCTTTGGATACCAACAACTTTGACCCTTTGACCTTGGAGTTCGACCTACTTTTGGAAAACTTTAACCTTGGCCATAACTTTTGAACAGTTGGTGCTAGGGCTTTCATACTTCACACGTGTAATCCTTGTGACAAGCCCATTCTTTGTATACCAACAACTTTGACCCTTTGACCTTGACCTTGGAGTTTGATTTACTTTTGAAAAACTTTAACCTTGGCCATAACTTTTGAATAGTTGGTGCTTAAGGGCTTTCATATTTCACATATGTAATCCTTGTGACAAGTCCTTCCTTTGGATACCAACATCTTTGAACATTTGACCTTGACCTTGGAGTTCGACCTACTTTTGGAAAACTTTAACCTTGGCCATAACTTTTGAACAGTTGGTGCTAGGGCTTTCATATTTCACATGTGTAATCCTTGTGACAAGGCCTTCCTTTGGATACCAACAACTTTGACCATTTGACCTTGGAGTTGACCTACTTTGGAAAATTTTAACCTTGGCCATAACTTTTGAACAGTTGGTGCTAGGGCTTTCATACTTCAAATGTATAATTCTTTGACAAGGCCTTTCTTTGAATACCAACAACTTTGACCTTGGAGTTCGACCTACTAACCTTGGCCATAACTTTTGAACAGTTGGTGCTAGGGCTTTCATATTTCACATGTGTAATCCTTGTGACAAGGCCTTCCTTTGGATACCAACAACTTTGACCATTTGACCTTGGAGTTGACCTACTTTGGAAAATTTTAACCTTGGCCATAACTTTTGAACAGTTGGTGCTAGGGCTTTCATACTTCAAATGTATAATTCTTTGACAAGGCCTTTCTTTGAATACCAACAACTTTGACCTTGGAGTTCGACCTACTAACCTTGGCCATAACTTTTGAACAGTTGGTGCTAGGGCTTTCATACTTCACACGTGTAATCCTTGTGACAAGCCCATTCTTTGGATACCAACAACTTTGACCCTTTGACCTTGACCTTGGAGTTTGATTTACTTTTGAAAAACTTTAACCTTGGCCATAACTTTTGAATAGTTGGTGCTTAAGGGCTTTCATATTTCACATATGTAATCCTTGTGACAAGGCCTTCCTTTGGATACCAACAACTTTGACCTTGACCTTGGAGTTCGACCTACTTTTGGAAAACTTTAACCTTGGCCATAACTTTTGAACAGTTGGTGCTAGGGCTTTCATATTTCACATGTGTAATCCTTGTGACAAGGCCTTCCTTTGGATACCAATTACTTTGACCCTTTGACCTTGGAGTTTGACCTACTTTTGGAAAACTTTAACCTTTGCCATAACTTTTGAACAATTATGGCTAGGGCTTTCATCCTTCAGATGTGTAATTCTTGTGACAAGACCTTCCTTTGGATACCAACAACTTCGACCTTTTGACCTTTGACCTTGGAATTTGACCTACTTTTTGGAAAACTTTAACCTTGGTCATAACTTTTGAATGATTGATGCTTCGGCTTTCATATTTCACCTGTGTATTTCTTGGGAGAAGGCCTTCCCTTGGGCACCATTAATTTTGACCTTGATGTTTGACACACTTTTGAAAAAACTTTAACCTTTTCCATATCTATTCAATGGTTGCTGCTAGGGCTTTCATATTTCACAGGTTTATTCCTCGAGACAAGACCTAGCTTACTTTGGGTACCAACACATTTGATTTGCATTCGAGAAACTTTAACCTTTGCTATAAGTTGCCATAAGGGGGCATCAGTGTTTCACAAATACATCTTGTTTCTTTCTTCTTTTTAACATTTAAACAGACATGTTTATATGAGACAGAAATCAGATGGTTAATTATTTTTAAATGTTTCAAATGTTAATGATAATTAAAATCGGTTGAAAAGGGTGTGAAATATGTGTAAATGATTATTGAATTAAGTGTCCTATAACTCAGTGTTTTTTTCCTGAACATTAAGAGATAACTAGAAAAAAAGCTTTAAAAAGATTTTAAAGTAATCAAAAGTAATCAGAAATAATCAGGATTACAGGGAGGAAAAGTAATCTAATGTAATCATGCAATTACTTAAACTAGAGTGTTCCAAGGAAGGCAAGTGTCGCCTGCTTTTTAGTTTCATTAAAAAATTGTAAATAAATCTACGAGTGCATAGTCAGCTATTTATTAACTACTAACATTACAGTTCATGCATTTGTCTGCAAAGAAAAAACTACGGTAGATACTGCCATAAGACAGTAATACCTGCACTAAGATATTTGCCCCTAAATGCACACTTTTTCATGTTTGAGTAACCAAGGAAAAAGCCACTTTGTTATAATTTTAACATTGGTGATAACTTCTGAATGAGTGAAAATAGGGCATTCATATACATGTATGACACATGCATCACTTGTTACAAGACATTTCCAAAGTATTATGTTTTTTGAACTCGTGACCTTAACCTTAAAAATCAACCTAGAGTAGTTTTCAAAATTTTAACATTGGTAATAACTTTTGAATGAGAAAAGATTGGGCTTTCATATGTTACAGGTAGATTACATGTGACAACACTTTTCAGAAAGAACTATCATTTTTTACTATTTGAATTAAAAGTTAGGGCCAAGATTAAAGTTTTTTTTAAAAACTGGACCAAACTTCAAGATGAATGGTCATGAGGTCAAAATACAATCCGAAAGGTCTTGTCACAAGCATAGGCACTCCTCAGCTTAATTGTTAAAATATATATCTACTATACTATAAACATAACAAGTGTTATGTTTATAGTATAGTAGATATATATTTTTTAACAATTAAGCTGAGGAGTGCCTATGGTCACAAGTAATGCTCATTTGAAAAAAAAATATGACACTCCAATCTCTTCTAGAGCAAAACTTACGGCCAAAGTTAAGTAAGTCAAACTTCTAGGTCAAGGTCATGAAGTCTAAAGTGATGTTTATATCTAAAAAGGTGTCAGGGGGAAAAAAACCTTGCCTGTGACACTCAGGTGATCAGTAAGGCCTATTGGCCTCTTGTCACAAATATTGATCAAGCATCTCAACGATATGATGATATCAAAGATGATGACGGTTATCATAGGTTCTCAGATGCATGTGGATCTCTGTGTATACTTCACTCAAAAAAATATGTAAAAAAAATTTGTTAAAGACATTCTGACGTCTTACTTCTATATATTTGAGGGTCCTTGTTTATTTTTTTGCTTTTAATATCGATCAGACTTGTCTGCTCTTTTGTTGACAAATAATCTGTTGTGCATCTAAGTAGATGAAAGTATGCATAGTGTGTGGCCTATTTACTTATTCATTGATGACGCCTTTACGTTCATTGATAATCTATGAAGGCCCTGACTCGGTCTATAGTTGTTTAATAGTAAAATGCACTTGAGTAGTAGACCGCCCACCCCGTGTTGAGCATGCGCATATAGCACTACCGTATTATCAGATGTTTCCTCATGGCAGCGGCGAAGAGACTACGTTCGGAATTTTCTCCTAATTGGAATAGTAAAAATGCAGGAAAATCGGGAAAGAGTGGATCTAGAAATGGAGCATGTTATAATGTTGAATCCCTTCTTGACATATGTGCAAAAATTGTGGCTGAAAATATCCCGTTTCAAACAGTAGAACAAAGGTTTGACCGCATTCCTGAGCCCGTTCAGAATAGGATTGTGTACTGGTCGTTTCCCCGTAACGAACGGGATATTTGCATGTATTCATCTTTTGCAAACTGTGTTAAAGATGGAGCAGAAAATCAAAAGTTGCCATTTCATCAAGGAGTAAGGTTATTAGAGAACGGGGCAGTTGACAACGTGTTACAAATTGGTAAGAATCTTTCCTTTATTCACCCCAAAGGGTCGTGAAGTGCGCTTTGACATACTGTTCGTGAAATAAGTGCTGGCGATGGGTATTAGAAATTCATATTTGTTTTTGCCAATTGTAAAAGTATTGACGTTTCTCGACTATGTATAAAAAGAAGAGGATCGAGAAATTAACAATGGCTATTTGTATGATACTTGGAAATAATTTTGATGTCGAGAGATGTTTAGTTAAAGTAATACTCAGCTGTCATTAATGAAAAAATGATATGTATGGAATAGAAGAATTTATTTTTAGAAACTCATGACAAAGTACAGAAGGAATGTGTACTGTATTGAATTATGATATCTATAGATCAATCTACTTTTAAAAAAAAAATTGAAACCTGTATTGTGTGTCACTTGCAAATCATAATTCAGACTTATAGCTCCCAAATATTTAAGTGATTTATTTTAAAATCTCGTTATGTTGCAGGGAAATTTTTCTATAAACATGCAGATTACAACAGAAAAACGTGAAGTAAAAAAAAAAAAATACCGGATCTTGCTGGCTGAATTATGTCCCTTATCACAGTGTTTAGTTTGCTATTGGTATACAGGGCATTGTAAAAGAATTAAAATTTCTTAAGCTATTTTCAACTGAATACTTGATACTATTGAGAGAGCATTCTATTGACATTGTTGGCAGGCTTTGACTAGGGGTTTTCTTTCTTCATGTGATGATGTCATGAAACAAGATATGGCCCACTAGACACTAGTTTAACTGGTCCTCTAAATAAAAAAAAATCAATGCATATAACATGTGAAATGAGGGATCAGAGATAACATTTCTAAGATATGCAAGATATTGAGGCCAAGCCAATACCAGATAATGAATTATAGACTTGGAACAAGTATAGATATTTCAGTGCACAGTCATATTGTTGGGTGTATGAATCAAACCTACCGGAATTTAAATACACTGAAAGTATTAGAATTATCAATGCATTTTAAATCAGTAATACATTTTAGAGTTTAATTGATTCATGAACACTGATAATATTCCCTTGCAATTGTTGTGTTTAGTCTATATGTATATACATATATATATATATAGAAAGAGAGAGAGAGAGAGAGAGAGAGAGGATAAGATGTGTTGAACAGCAGATTTGAAGCCCTTTCATTACTGGAATATTGCATATATCCCCATCAAACTAATGATAAAGAAGGACAGCTGACTATCTTGTACTGGTCACCAGGTCATAAGTTTTATTTTTGTAGCCTTTGTAGCCTTAATACATATGTACAGTTTATCATTGTTAATATGTTTTTATTCAATGCATACCAATACAACCCTTGTATATAATTAAATCTGCTGCCTTTAGGCAGTTATCATGATGAGAGTACCATCACAAATTGTAATAACTTTCTCATGGCTGTTTCCTTCTCATAGAGCATGATGTATGTTTTTAATGTTGAAGGGAACATAATTTTATGAAGCAGCTCATCTATTAATATTAAAATATTCACTCCCTTTTATCAATTTCCATGGGTTTGCATTTTATTATTTTTACCCTAGGGCAGGACTGTTATATAAAAAAAATGACAGAGGTACTTGGGTTTGTATTCATAAACCTTTCGACCACCACTGGAATATTCATGTGTGATGTTCTTTAGACAATATTAAGGCTGCAGGCACTTATTTTTTCTTTTCTGCAAAATCTGTCAAAAGCTTATGAGCACAGTACAGTTTTATTGTCATTGTTCAACAATAGAGCAAATTAAGGTTGCAAAATGGCTTTTTTGCTCAAAAGAACAACATCTGAACTCGACTGAATGTAACTTTGATTTTCATGACAGTAGGGCTGTATCAATATATTGATAAGAATATATTGTATCAAAAAAATAATGTCCAGTACATATCAGGCATGCAGTTTTTCATATAATTCTGTGAAAAAGTTTGGAATTCCAATCGCCAAAGATTATCTTTAACTGTTTTGAATTAAAATCAATAAATAATGATATAATCATAAGCATGATTATGGAGGTAGCACCTTTAGATAATTATTACAAAATACATAGACAACTTTATTCAACATGTTGATTTTACAGTCGTTAAAAGTTTGAATTTGAAGTGTAATTTGTAATGACAGTGAAATAAGAACTATGAAAATGAGTTGCAAAACAATTAGATTTTTTAAAATTCATGCATTAAATGATTTATAAGACTTTTTTGATAGACTTGTTAAAGAATCCAATATATCGCATTATAAAATATCGTATCGTATCGAATTTTTTTTGCTAAATACACAGCCTTACAAGATATACATAATACATACAATATCAAACATAGGTATTTGTGTTTGTGTTTATTAATTTGCATACACTAACTTAGACATCTCCTTTCTTTAATATGTCAAGGATATGGCAAAATTCAAATCCTTTGTAATCAAATATTTCTATTTATTTCTTCCTGCAGGCATGGATTATCACACGTAGTGAACTCAGTAGAATAAGAACTTGAAATTATGTATTTATTTATGATATGTAGTATGCAATCATGGTGTAAATTCATGGAATGCTGGGGTTTTTTTTTTTTGTTGATTTAATTTTGGCTAAATAAATCCCAAGATTGATCATGTTTTTATCATAGAGTCCAAATATTTATCTAGGCTTCCTTTGTGAGATGGCATTAGTCAATGTTAAAAGTTTGTACAGAGAACTGTCATAGTTGTGTCACTCACCAAAACTAGTCCTCATTATCTGGGATTTTTAGATATTCTGCAGATGTAAGTGATGCCATTATTCAGGATCGACTGTCAAAGGAAAAAAAAAATGAACAACACCAAGACTCTTGACCAATTTTATTCAGAAATATAAAGAAGAGTGTTCAGAACTTTTTCTTTGCTATTTGGAGGAGTTTGTGTATTTTAGTTAGAAGGAAGGATGTTTTAGGATGAATTTAGTTTGTTTTTGCAGACTCATCCCATGTTGATTCAGATCTGAAACCAAAAATCCCCCAGAGGAGGGGTTTAAAAAAAAACAGCAAGAAAACAAGAGGTGTGCAGTGGTATCTCTACAGCACATTGTTGTCCTAGTGTTCTTGCATTAACAAATTATCCTGTGTATGGTGGTCTGGAATTCTGAGTGAAAAATTGCTTGGGTGCTTGCAATAATTACTTGCAGGTATTCCTTTAGTAAACAAAATAAAGCCTATGTCTGCCAGAGAGTATACAGCAAAATATTTTGCAGTTATGAGATTGGACCCTCTACTAATGTCTTTATGGCGGGTTAGTTAAATTATTATTATTTATTTACTTATTCATTTTACCTTTTTTTTTTTTTTTTTTTGTTAAACAGTATGAAAAAAAAATCTTGTGAAGAAAAAGTGTGGTATATGCATGGTATAAAGAAAAGATTGCAATTGTAACACTTACAACCCCTGGCCAGTTGTTTACGAAAAAAGAGACTGAAACGTGTGAAATAGAATTCAAAGACTGATTGATGTTGATGTAAGAAAAAGTCATCATGTGTTTTTAATTAATCTAACCCAAGTACCACTACTGTTATTGAAGGGTATTTGATACTCAAAAAAAAAGAGAAGAATATTATTACCCAAGAGTTATTGAAGGTCCCAGGAAGTTGGGATATTTCCTGTTTAGAATGATGCTGGCTAAGTGGTCCTGGCTAAATATCTGGGCCCCATTTTACAAAAGAACTTATGACTAAGACCAATATTGTTAGCTGTTTGTAATATCTTGCCCACCTAATATATTAAATAAGAATTGCTTTCTTAAAAGTTCTTTCAAATCTCTCTTAAAAAAATAATAGATTCTGCTCCTCGGATAGGAACAATAACTCTTAAAAATTATTATTTAATTTAAAAAGTCTCAAAATGAAGCTTGAAATTGATCAAAATCTTTTCTTGAGCAAGGGTTGTTAAGTTAAACACCAATATCAAGACGTTAACGTGGTTAAGACTTGTTTTGAAGGTAAATTTATAGTGTAACAAATAAGATTTTTTTCAAGTTTATCTCATGAAATTAAGGTTTAAAATAGATGTAAATAATCTAACCGAAAAACCCGAAACTGAACAGAAAATTTACAGAATGGGCCTGACTTGAAAAATCTTAGAACTCTGACCGTCATAATTAGCAGGTTGAATGCTTGCAAGAATGTCATAATAGCCCATCAATATTACTTTAGCATGTCTAATTTGTGATGTGGAGGATTTATGAATGAAAAAAAAAATCCTGACATATATAGACAGTTCACGATGAAAAATATGATATATTAATTTCCATGTTTCCTCATTTGATGTGTTGGTGAAAAGAGACCTGGTTCATGACATTTTATTAAAATAAATTGATTAATAATCAATTGTAATCCTTTCTAGTGTGAAACATATTTCATTATCAAATGATCACATTCGTTACTTTAACTTTGTATTTATTAAAATTAATGCACGTAATACAGATTATGAAAATGTTTATATGATGAAACACACACACCTCCGTACTTAAGTTGTGCCTATCAGTCTGACTTTCATATTATGAACAATGAATTATGCAATTATGTTACCCAGGTGGGATGAAAAAATGCAATTATATGTATTAGAAACAAGATAAACATGTAATTGTGCATGTTGTATATCTTATAGTGAAAATCAATTATCAAACAACAGAATTCTGGGTACAGCATGATATGTACTGTACATGATGTTTGGGAATGTCATGACATACACCTCACGGGCTATAATACATGTATATGGCACCTGCCCATCCAGGGTTGTCCCTAAGAACTGAAATAGCCGGGGATATTAAAAAAGTAGAAAGGGGTTTGGGATTCCTCTCCTTACAGAGGGTTGAGGGGGAATGGCAGAATATCAGGGGTTTACATCATTATAGGCGGGAAATTCTCCGGCATCTGGGTCTTAAGGCCAAGATCTAGTAAATGAAGAGTGCCTACAGATTTTTCAAATTTGAGAAATGAATTCCTTTTATAATTCATTACAATTATAGCTTAATAAATTAAGGTGTATCGGGACATAATTTTTAGTTAAACTCAACAAAAAACATATTTTAATCTGCCCTTTTCAATGAAAAATAGATTAAATCAAGAATAAAATTGTAAGTTTTCTCCATCTCAGACAAAGAAAATGTATGAATATTGCCTACATCTCTCAGAAAACAGCTTTTCATATCTTCTTGACCTATTCTTTAAAATGATATTAAATTGAATATAGGTATCCGGGTTCCTTCTGACATGATTTCAAATTGAATTCCGATAAAACGTGTCATTTTTTACAGAATTCTGTTTATCCCATAAAGTACGGGAAAAGTAAGTTTAAACCATTTATGATGTCATGATGGATCTAGCACCAAAAAGACAGTCTAAATTCAATTACTTAAGAAATAAACAACAATGTTAAAAAGTTCTCTGGGAAATGAACTTGGTTGGTCACATGATCAAATCCTGCTTCTCAGAAGATTTGATCACGTACCAACCAAGTTCATTACTTTTATTTACATTTGAGACAAATTTTCTGAAAAGAACTGCATTTATTACATGAACGGCCCGCCATATTGCTATGTTAAGACGCGCAATGACCTAGAAGCTGTTTGGTCTTGAGAGTTTGCCTCACTCCAACATTTGAATACTTACATTGATGTTCAGCAGTCCAGTTCAGGATATATCTGTTCATAATGAAAAAACAATGATCGCTACTGAGAATAATCTTACTATTATAGTATGAGTTCTTTATATATGAAGTCAAAAGCTGTGGTATTGTCTTCAGTTTACATACCTTCAAAGGAATTTCGGGTTAAAAAGGTAAGCGTGATTTTAGGCTAATTATTCTTCACACCGAAGAAAGAACTAATGATCATTTGTTGAACGAAAGAAAAAAACATATATATTTCAATAATTTTATCTTTTTCATCACTTTAACGGCTTAGAAGTTCTGAAACCAGTGTCACCAGGACAGAAATATGTAAGACAAGATATCATCTCGCTGTGTGATTCGGTCACGCCATGACTTCTGACCCCCTAATAAGTTCATACAGAATTGAACATATTTTCTCTTCAGTAGGTTCATCTAAGAAAAATATTTGCAAATGTAAATAATAGATCCTAACACCCACCTATCCCAATCCCAAAATAAAATTTTGAGATTGGAGAATTCTCTTGATTTTTTTTTGGGGGGGGGGGAGGGGGGGGGGGCTAGTCAAAGATTTTTTCAGGTACTAGTAAGTTGTCATTTTTTTTCCTTATAATGCCCCCCCCCCCTTTTTTTTTCAAAATTGATCCCATGCGCCTGCCATTTCATTTTTGTTCTACATTGCAACTAGAATGGATTTTTTTTTTTTTAAATCTAAATTAATACATTTGGTGGTGTTTATTTTAACCCCAGTGGCCATGCTCTTTGCTCATTGTCTTTGACTAAGACTTCAGCAAATGTAAACAAGTAAGATGGCATGGATTGCTTAACGAGTTATGATAAAGGTGATTTCAGTACTATGTTAACATATTTATTAATGACTTTATAATTTCTTATTTTATTTATGCTTTTCTTTAGGAGATCAATAAATAAATAAATTTAGAAATATTATCCAAAATAACAATGTGCAATTTGCCAACCACAAGTTTGACATTAACCCCATAACATGTCATCTTTATGACAAGAAGCTAAAAGATGCAGCAAAACAGAGTTCAGGATAAAGCGTTATTTTTAATTAGCATTCTAGTATTTGATTTAAATCTGTTATAATTTATCAAAACAAAATAAATTTATCAATGTCAGTGTGCATTTTACTGAAATTTATACCTGTCAATTATTAATTGAAAATTTGGGCAACTCATGATGACATGAAGCAAGGCCCGGTACAGGTACACCTTATTTCAATACTTAGCATAACCTTAAATATGTTCAGTGAAAGGTTATGTATTTTCAAAAGTATTCAGTTTAGTTCAATTCATTAAAAAACATGAAAGAAACAGTATTTTAGGCTATAATAAAAAAATTCTTAGATTCTCATCCAAATTTTTTAAAAAATCAAGGGGGGCTGGTGGATTTTATTTAATATTAAAATTCAGAGTAGAAATGTGACAAAGCAAACTTAGTTTTACAAATTGAACACACCCAGTGAAATGTAAACATTAACAATAACAGAGCTTGTGCCCTGTTTACAAAACAGTTTATGTTCCACCAGGTGTGTTCAATTTGTTAAACTCTGTACACACCACTGAGCACGGACTGATGATACTGGTGAGTTGGTTTTGCTTTCTCGCATTTCAAATCTGAATTTTCTGGATTATATCTTTAATTTTTTTTATTCATACACAACAAAATTTCTACTTTTCTTAAGTATTTTAAGGATAAAGTTCACTTTGTGAAAGTGCAAGGATGTGTCAATCAAACGCGTCCCAAAATTTGTAGTTTCAATAATTTCCAGATATAATATTTTTTTTATTATATTTCTGTGTGAAATGCTATAGCAAAATATAAGTCATGACATAATACAGATCAAAGTACTCAGAAGTACAGAGAGCCGGGCTCATTTACAGAATAGTGAAGCAAGACCGTTTTACATGAAACATACATGCATATTGTGATAACAGATAAACAACAAGTTCAGACACTGGAAGAATATGTAACACAAAAATACATTGCATATAGTATAAATTAAAAATGTTTTTAAAAAAATTAAATAAAACGTAGTTTGAATTTAACATTTTTTTTTTATTGTTTCGGGTCTTATACCACTTTAATACATAAGTAAATGAACATTGATGCAGAAGGTCAAACGTTTATGTACAGATGAGTCCTCAGCGGGGAGTTTTGCATCAAGGTGTACAACGGGTCACGTGCTCCCCTCATTAGTGTTAGCCTGGTAACACAACCTTTATTTATAGAATGTGGCGCAGACAGGGAGACCTGATGAAAACCTTTCGCATATTTCTAACAAATAATTAATCGAAGAAGAATGGAGAAAGTATATAACCATTAATGTTTTGTTTTGTTTTATTTAGAGAAATTCTTAGTTAAGTTAAATTTGTTTAGTTTATGTTTGTATTGCCTCAAAGGTGGTTGAGCTTACGTACTATATTCTTACTCATTAATTGGATTTGGCGGTGAGGAAGCAGCATTTCCGGTTGAACACCGTAACAAAAGCCGGCTATTGCTCTATGAGCAATGACCCCGGCTAAAAATTTGAGAAAATATTAACATCAAATCTGTGTCTATGCCCCTTTAAAAACATAGGTCCTGAGTCATTGTAGGCATTGGCACAATAAAGAACCCTCACTGCTCAATGACCCCAAAGTGCCTATTATATATGTGTAGGCATACATGTTAACCTTTAACCTACTGTGATGAAAAAGAGGGAGATTCAGACATCAAAAGAGGTATCATTGCATGTGTTGTTTTACGCATTGATTTAAGAAGATTTATATTTGTAAATATTGCCTAAATTTACCACTGCAGTAATTAGGCCAACATTTTTTAAAATGATTTACGGGAATTTTTTTTAAAAATTTGGTCGGGGGGATAAATAAAAATAAAAATAAAATTCCAAATTTTATGCAGTCGACTAAAAAAATAAAATTGGAAAAAGTAACTGATTTTTTATTTTCAATTTTTCAATAAAAATTGCCATATAAAGTATGGAGCTTAAAGTATGATTACCGCAACACAAAAATTGAAGTAAACTATTAAACCCTTATGAGAAATGGGGGGAAATCTAAGGAATTTCTTATCAAAATATGCATCATCATCATGACCACATGCAACAAGATGACCAAAAAAAAAGTTTATAATAAGAACCTCACTATGCTCAAAGTACTGAAAAAATTCATGTACCAACAAATCAAAAATGGAAAATATTGTTATAAAGAGAATCTCAATATAAAATAAAAAACCCAGAAACATGATTTAAACATGTATTTTACAATACAGCATATGTTTATACATATCAAACTTCTGAAAGCTTGAAAGTATTCACACATCAAATACCGTTACGTTTGCAGTGTCTGTTTATATCTATTCTAAAACTATTTAACACACAACAAAATACATATGAATTTCCAGTCTGTGCAGATGCAAGTTAGATACCTCACATTTTATTCTTCACAAAATTTGAATGTCTATTTTCGATTTCCATTCTTTTATCATGTTCATCAAAGGTATCAAAATTGGAAAAGAGAACTACTGTACATACGGGTACCCCTACGGTACCCATTGTAATGTGACAGTCCTGTCAGCATTATACTGATCATTTCTTTAATTTCTTTTAACTCCAACTTAACTTCGTCATCGGACATACTCTAATTGATTTTCCTGTTAGCTATGGTTGGCTTGGAAAAACTATCATGTACAAGGACAAAGTATTTTCAACTTTTGTAAAATATGACATTTCTGCATCCATGTTTGTACGTTTTATACACTTGTGAAACAGTTGATAACAAACGTCAATTGATTGGATGATAATAATGGCTTTCAATAAAGCAGCCAATCAGAATTGCCAACTTATTTGCACATTATTTTATTTTCTTAGTGCACTTGCATTGACGATCGGCGGGAAACTTAAAAATAAAATCAACAACAGGAATTTTTATTTTTATTTGGTTTTAGCTAAAATTGCAGTCGGCGCTCCCGTAAATCATTTTATTAAAAAATGTTGGCCTTAAAAACTTAATTATTATACCTCTATTAAGAATACTTGAATTTGATTGGCTTGTAAGAAGGCTTTTAAGCTCAATAATGACTCCAAAAATACCGTTTACTGCAATAATGACCTAGGAATCATTGCACGTGGGGTATAATGACCCGGTCATTATAAATAATGACCACTAAATATGACCTGTTAATCAAAATTCCACTCAAATTAAAAATTTATGCATACAGTAATGATTGTTCATTATAAAAAATGCGGATATAAAAATATGTATTATAATAGTCTTTTATTGATATAGAATACGATTGGCCTTTAGATGCGTCATAAAATTTATCATTTTCATTGAAACTTTCATTACAATGTCAAATTCAACAAATGCATACTCGGCTCTTTTATACAGTAAAAATCTGCACCAGATTGTCATTGTACTCGGGAATGGTATTTGTGAATTTATAAAAATGCATGTTAATGACAATCACAGAATGTTTTAATAAATCGGCGGTGCAAAAACTTACAAAACTTGCAGGCAAAAAGTAAACAACTTCCCTTCGAATCCCGATGGAACACTGATAATAACAGTTCGTAGGACTAATACACAATTATTTTAGTAATTAAGCCTACAAAAATTGTCTTAACTGATATCGGTATAATTAAACAATTGATTACCCGTTATGAGGTCAACATGGTGAAATAAGGACCCTCGACCTAGCCCACTCTCTGACCTGCTACGCGGCCTTGGTCAGGTCAGGTCACCTAGTGGGCCAGGTCTCGGGTCCTTATTTCACCATGTTGACCTCATAAGGGGTAATTAATTGTATAATATCAACTGCAGTGAAGAAGACAAAAACACATTTAAATTATTTATACAAATATAAATACAGTCAAACCTTGTTATCTCGAACTGGATGGGACAGAGGAAAAAACTTTCAGATATCCGAGGGTTCGAGATATTGAGGGTAAAATACTTGAGAAATACTTTGTTAGGACTTCACAGTCACTTTGACATATCCATGGTATTAGAGATATCCATGTTCGAGATACTGAAGTTCAACTGTATTTTTCATGCTCATTACTTTGGCTTTGAATGGCTTCTTAATTTAGCCTCTTGAAGAGTGATCTTTGTATATATAGCCTGGAAGCAATCATTCTGAGTGTTCATTCAGTTGTCAAATACAGCAAATGATGACATTATTTAGCCTAATTCAGATCTAAAACTAGTTCTAATCTTTTGTTAAAAAAATTAGATTTCCCCCGATGACCAAAAATGAAAGTAGAAATGCAAAAAAAGTATCATAAATGAATGCTGATTCCCTTTTTTACTTTACTGAACGATGTCAAAAGTTTTCATCCACTTCTAGAATACTATATTTATCGTAACCAATGTAATCACGGGAGGTTTGTGCACCTGTTGTTGTCAAACACATGCTTGAAATCTGTGTAAGCATTGATTAAAAAAACCTTTGAATAATCCCAGTTCAAATCACCCAATATCTAATGAGATTTTATGACGAGTGGCTTAAAAAATGGCTACCCAAGCAAACCAAAAAATGGATTTTATAGAGAATGGTAGATTTATGAATAAGAATGGCTTCAAAAATGGCTACCCAAGGAAACCAATAAATAGATTTTGTAGAAAAATGATAGATTTACGAAGAAAAGTGGTAGGCAAGAGATGGAGTAAAAAAGTGGTAGACTTCACTCTAAAGCGGTAGAGTTAACATGTATGGTGTAGGTCTAAATTTGAAGCCCCTTGCCAGTATTTGATGTCATCATATTAGTGAAAAATTCTCGCAAGGGATGACTAAAACAAGAAACAACAAGATGTGTTTGTGAAACACTGATGCCCCCGTATGGCAGCGTATGGTGAAGGTTAAAGTTTCTTAAATGCAAGTCAAACTCCAGGTCAAGAAATCAAAAATGTTGGTACCTAAAGAAAGGTCTTGTCTCAAGGAATATACCTGTGAAATACGAAAGCCCTAGCACAAACCGCTGAAAAGTTAAAGTTTTTTCAAAGTAAGTAAAACAGCAAGGTCAAGGTCAAATGGTGCCCAAGGGAAGTTCTTGTCACAAGTGATAGACATGATTGTGAAATCTGAAAGCCCTAGAAACAAACGTTCAAATATAATGGCCAATGTTAAAAATTTTTAAAAGTAGGTCAAACTCCAAGGTCATGGTCAATGCCAAAATTGTTGGTATTCAAAGGAAGGTCTTGTCACAAGGAATATATATGTGAAGTATGAAAGCCCTAACACCAACTGTTCAAAAGTTATGACCAAGGTTAAAGTTTTTCAAAAGTAGGTCAAACTTCAAGGTCAAGGTGAAAGGGTCAGAGTTGTTGGTATCTAAAGGAAGGTCTTGTCACAGGGAATGCATATGTGAAGTATGAAAGCCCTAACACCAACTGTTCAGAAGTTATGGCCAAGGTTAAAGTTTTTCAAAAATAGGTCAAACTCCAAGGTCAAGGTCAAAAGGTCAAAGTTGTTGGTATCTAAAGGAAAGTCTTCTCACAAGGAATGCATATGTGAAGTATGAAAATCATAGCACTAACTGTTCAAAAGTTATGACCAAGGTTAAAATTTTTCAAATTTGAAGTAGGTCAAACTCCAAGGCCAAGGTCAAAAGGTCAAAGTGCAAAGAAAGATCTTGTCAAAAGGAGTACACATGCAAAGTATAAAAGAACTAGCTTAAACTATTCAAAAGTTATGGCCAAGGTTAAAGTTTTTCAACAGTAAGTCAAACTCCAAGTTCAAGGTCAAAGGGTCACAGATGTTGGTATCCAAAGAAAGGCTTTCTCACTAGGAATAGACTTGTGAAGTTTGAAAGCCCAAGCCCCAAGTGTTCAAAAGTTATGGCCAAGGTTAAAGTCTCAAAAATTTTGCAAAAGTGGGTCAAACTCCAAGGTCAAGGTCAAAAGGTCAAATGTGATGGTACCCAATGAAAGGTCTTGTCACATGGAATACACTTGTGAAATATGAAAGCCATAGCTTCCACCAATCAAAAGCTATGGGCAAGGTTAAAGTTTTTGCGGACAAACTGACAGATAGACAGACAGACAGATGGACGGACAGGGCAAAAACTATATGCCCCCAAATCTTTGATTACGGGGGCATAATGAATCAATCTCAAGAACTGGGGTGCCTTGAATGATAAGTTTAATTAATATGCAAGCATCCTCAGGTAGTACAGAATCAACTTTGTTCTAATCATGGCTACCAGGGGTAGGATGGGGTGCCACAAAAGGGGGTCAAGGGATCAAGCATAATCAAAGATTTCTGCATGAGAAGATAATTGGAATTTTTTTCTTTTATGAATATTCTTAAGAACAGCAGGGTCGTGATCAGTCATTTGACAGATACAGCCTCACATACCATGTAGTGCAGAATGATTTTTTTTTTCAAATTGTGGCCTCCATGGGATAGGTTGGGGCCACAACAGGGAATCAATCCTTTAAATAACATTGATTCAATGTTAATTAAAAGAATTATTTCCTCTTGGAAAATTTGTGTAAAATTATTTTTTTAAATTGTTCATAGTGACCTATACATTTTAAAACATGAAATTTTATGGAACTCTTGATCAAATGCTTTTTTGAAGTATTTATTTATTTATTTTATTAATGAAAATGGTACTTTGTCCTTGGGCTTCTATATTAAATTGCTTAAGGTCGATCATCTCTATTTTGAGATCATTTTGAAAAAAAATCTCTTGGTATTAAATGCTTTTTTTATTTTGATCTATGGATTATTTTCATGACTTTCTTCAGAATTTTTTTGTGTGTGTTTTATGCATTGGATACCTTCCCAGATTGTTTGTACCTGGTAGATTCAAATTTTTGTTTCTTTATCTTCTTCAATTTTATGGACCCTTGAGATGGGTGGAAGTAAAATCGGGAATTCAGGATCAAATTTTACAAAAAGAATGTTTACAGGAAAAAATCTTCAAAAAAATCTGATGAACAGCAAGGCCATGTTTATAATCATATTGGCATTGAATCATTCTCATATTGAATGGTTAATCAATACCCTTAGGGCTAAGACAGGGCAACAAAATGGCTTCAAAATTTTTCATATGAATAAAGAGAGAAAAAAATCTTTAAGAATTTTTATCTGAAGGACAGCAAGGCTAAGTTGACTCAGGTGAGTATTGTGACTCCAGAACCTCTTGTTGTGATTCAAATTTGCACAGACAAAACATAGTATAATATACAGGTATATGTATTAAATTCACCCCCATTGAATATTCATGTGGTTCTAGGGTACATCCCTATAATTTTTCATTCTGTAAAGAGTGAATGCCCTCCTCCCCTCCTATGACTTAAATATTGGCACAAATATTACTTTTTCATCAGCTTGAAGCAAAGCAGAGGTTAGTTTTATGTTTGCTATTACAGATTCACCATTATAAAATATATCTTACAGTTGTTATGTTTTTACAAACCTACTAATGTAAACTTGTGTGAAATGTGTACCAGTATACTTCAAGGCAGGTCTTATAAACCCCTCTTTTTTTGTAAGCCCCTTAGCACTTATGGGTGAACATGCATGGGATAATATGAAGAGGAAGTCATTCCTGTTTCAAAGTGGCTTTTATGCTTGTAAATGCAATACTTTATTATATATTATATTAAAACATATACTAGACTACATTAGTGATTTATGATAATGATTTGTTTTGTAGGTTTCCACTTGAGTGGGACTGTGAAAGAGCCCTCTAACCCCCTGTATTCCACAGACCCTGATGTCCCTTACCAAGTCTCAATCAGCTTTGACAGGTAGGGTTATAACAAGAAGAAAGTAACTCAATCATTCTCTAATTTTTGGATATTTGGGCACCCCCTTGTCAAAGAAGATGGTCAAGTCACAGTTAGATTCAGTTGATTGAAAAGTCATCTTCATTTTGCCAAGAAATAATTGGCATAGGTGGACAATTGTAGGTGAAAGAAACTAATTTATAAAGGAATGACCATATTAAGTGTGGGCAACAAAAAGTGACCATGGTGTATTTGGGTATTGTGACTTTAAAATATTGAAAAAAGAAGAATCTGTTTTGAGCAATGTTCTTGTATGCATGAAAAAGTTCAGACCAGTCTGTTCTTGGGATTATTGTGCAGTTATAAGTGCCATTGATAACATACATTGGTAATCAAAAAGTGGTTGGTTAGAATACCCTTGGGGGCTTGTCAACCCTGTGAAGGAGTGTTTTTAAGTATACAGTGTTCACAAAGCTGACAATATCAATTGTTTGACTTTCAGTTGGATGTTGTATCCTTCTTTAGATTTCAGTCAACTGTAACAGTTTGATCATTTGCATGGAATTTGAGTAAATCCCCTTCAAATGAGTACAAGGATGACTCAGATTATAAAAACCAAATCTGATTTAAATGTAACACTGAAAGTTAAATCATTCACAAGACTCTATAAAATAGTTGTTTGGGATCTTTATAATATGAATTTGTTTAAAAGCTTAATCAAGCTTAACTACAAATTTTAGTGCCAGTTGGTGCTGTTTCACAGGTGTCTACCATGTAGGCTTAGATTTTGGAACCTTTTATTATAGGGTAAAAGATTTGAACATATATAGCTTTAGACTTAAAAACTCTAAATTAATGCTACTTAGTTAGCCCCCCCCCCCCCCCCCCCCCCACCACCACCACCACCACCACCACACATACACCAAGTGAGAGAGGGGGGATAATTTTGAATATGGATGTAGGTTAATTTTTCTGAATTTTGTATGCTGCACAAACTGAATAATGTTGTTTGACCCACACATTAGAGATGTGCCTCACATGAAAGCTGATGAAATATTTAATTGTATAGGAAGTTTAATGTTACAATCAACAGAAAATTTCCTTGTCTGATTAGTTATAAGAGCTTAGTTACAATATCCAAGTGTTACGAAAACTAGCAGGATATGGCCATGTAATGGCTGTGTCAGTTTTAACGTACTGTATACTTGAAACTAGATATTACAAATTGAGTATGAATTGCTTAGTAGTAAAGCTGTATGTACCAACTCTTGGTTTTTCTCTGGTTTTAAGCATGTGTTGACACAGGAAGAGCACTGTAGTAACATTTAAAAGGTACTTAATTTGGTATATTTCTATAGTGTCTCCATTGCCAGTAGTGATATCAGAAATACTTCTATAAAATTTGCATTTTCTTTGCTTCTGACTTAGGGACAGTGATTATTAAGAGGCTGGGTACTCAGGCCAGTTTTAGACTCTATCTCCTTGTCATGAAAGAGATCTCTCTAAAAATTCAGGGAAATGCATTAATGTAGTTTGAACATATTTTTTTCTGGCTAGAAAATCATACTTCTTAATTTTGGGTGGATGTGCTGGGTAATTTGTTGACCATCCAGTCTCCTGAAGACATTTAGAAGTCTGTTCATAGATATTGTTAAAATACTTGCTGAAATCCTTTATGTTCAGAGTTGAGAAGATTTCAGCTGCAAATTAGAATCATGTATAAAATTTGTATATGTTTTTTAGCTCACCACCAGAGCCAAAGGCTCAACAGGGCTTGACATTAACTTTTTTTCCTACTTGTCCATTCGGACAAGTAACCAAGACATTTACTTGTCCGAACTTAAACTTCACTTGTCCGAAAAATTTCAAATAAAGAACTAATACTGTTATCTGAAAACTAAAAATTAAGTCCATTACATGTGCATGATGTTATTTATAAATACAACAAATAATAAAACAAAATTTTATCTGTACTTTCTGTCCTGAGGCCTGTTCAACAGAGCGAACGTTCGTGAGCGCTCGCCTAAATTCCTTATCCTTTCAACAGAAATGTTGGCGAGTGCTCGCGAACGTTCGCGCTGTTGAACAGGCCTCTGGCAACATAAAACAGAATCCAAACTTGGTCAGTTCCATGCCTTTGAAGTAGTATGCAATTAGTGAACTTCGATCCCGATCGAGTGTACTCAATTACATAGCAATCTATATCGGGATCGAAGTTCGGTTTTTATGTACTGTTTCCGTCTTAAAGTACCTGTAAACTTTCACAGTCATTCTTTTAAATATTTAGAGACTTATTTACATAAAAATGCACTTGTCCAATCGGACAAGTGCCCAGCAATATTCACTTGTCCATATTTTTTTTTCACTGGTACTGGACAAGCGGACAAGCGTTAATGTCGAGCCCTGCTCAAGCGCCTTTTTCTGCCTGTCCAGGGCTCAACATTTAATGTTTGTCTCAGTCTGATTGTCATATCCAGTTCATTTTGTGTTTGGACAATTCAATCTCCACAAACACTTGTCCTATTACTTGTCAGATAGTGCAAGTTACATGTACCTTTTTAAGCATTTGGAAATGTTGTGAATCTGAAAAAAAAAAATCCCCACAGAATTCATAAATTGCTGTGGTTCATTTTTTAAATCGCAAACTTCAATAACTAGATAGATTTTTCTATCATTAAAATGATAGTGTCCTTCAGATACAAATGATTGTACCTAATGTTCATTTTTGAATGACTGAATGCATGCAAATGGAACCTACCAAAAATCGTCACTCAGGTACACATTTAAGTCATGAACCTTACAAAGTTGGAGTTTAACTTGACAACTTATTTATGAATTAAAACAATGGTTTTTATTGAATGTATACCCAGGGTACTGAGAATAGAACAAGTACATGTAGACCATTTTGTAGCACAGTATCAAGTCACATCAGCACGATGTTTTGTTAAAATTTATTGGTTTTATTTGTTTGTTTAACATCCTTCAAGAATTTTACACTCATATTGGGTGCCACTTTGCCACTTGCCATGGAGGGCTGCAAATTTAGACCTTTACTTGGCACTTACGGCCTTTTGAACAGTGAGGGATCTTTTTCATGCCATCACTTACTGCGACACAGGACCTTGGTTTATATGGTCTCATCCAGAAGATCGGTCTCCACGTCCAACAGTGGGATTCAGACCTGTGCCATAAGGATCAACTCCTTACGCTGTGACTCTGGAGCAAATGCTCTAACCACTGCGCCATGTGGATGACAGATAAAAATGTACCATCTAGTCATTAGTTTTTTATGGGTACAAATTTAGAGAGGATTACATTTATTGCACATTGGAAAGTTAATAATAAAGTTAAAACAATTTTTATTCTTTCTTGTCCTAGCTAAGTTGGACAAGTAAAAAATGCATTCAAACAAGTTACATTTGTCGGCAACTTGTCAATGAACAAGTAGGTATTTAAGTTAATGTTGAACCCTGCTGTTTTGCATTGTCTGTATAATTATCACATTTTTGACTTCTCCAAAACCATTTGGCTAATTTCTACCAAATTTGCTGCAAAGCATCCTTGGGTGAAGGGGATTCAAGTTTGTTCACATGAAGGGCCACGCCTTCCTTCAAGGGAAGATAATTAAGAATTAGTGATGTGATAATTTAATGGCATCTTTCAAAAATCTCATGAACCACTGAGCCAGAAAGATGAAACTTATGTGAAAGCTTCATTACATTGTATAGATCTAGGTTTGTACAAATCATGACCCCAGGGGATAGGGTGGGGGCACAACAGGGGATGAAAGTAATTCATATATAGGAAATATCTTTATAAAAGTTGTCTCCTCAAGAACAGCAAAGCTATGATTAGTCATAATATGGAAGCATCGTCAGATATGTAGATTTAAGTTTGTTCAATACATGACCCCGATGGTAAGGGGGGGGGGGGGGGGGATGGTATGTGATTGAAATTTTATGTCATAGAAAAAAGAACTGCTAAAGAAGAACAGAAGGGCTATTGTTACTCAGGTGAACATTGTGGCACATGGGCCTCTTATTAACAAAGCAGTGGCCAGCAGAAGTTGCTTGATAATTACTCTGATCAATCCTGATCAGACACTTGTCATATCACATTATCTTACCCTTGTTGTTTTAGAACAAAAGTTTCACAATGTGCCTGTGACAGGAGATTATATAAATCTCTTGTTTTGCTTGTATTGATTTTGTCTGCCCTTGATCAGTAACAGTTCAGCGGAATAAAAGCTGAATTCAGTGTGCGTTGTAATGGGATCAGGACTAACAATATGATGAAATCAAAATAAAACAGATTCCCAGGATTTTACAACATTTACTCCCTGAATTGAGATTTGGACATAAGGAAATTAAGGCAGCACTTAAGTGTAGCTGAATTTCCGTCTTATTTATATTTTTTAATCCTGACTTGAAAAAGGCTACACAGCATTCATGAAAAGGAAGTATGAAAAACAGAAAGAGTATTTCCCCTTAAATGTTTGATTCTTCAGATCAGAGACATCTTAAAAATACATGCAGAGAACTGATATGGAATTGTTGCTTTACAAATAAGATCATGCATTTGTCAAAATCAATATCAATATAATTCAAGAAGAGAATGAATTCTGTATGATGAACAGTTGTGTTAGTTTTCAAACAATCTTCATTTATAAAATAAATGTATTTGCACTAATCTTAGTTTTCATGCATAAAGAATATTGACCTAAAACATGTGGTTAGTGCATATAATGTCAAACCTGGAAGACAAGCTTGATCAGGCCATTGATAAGGTAAAAAAAAAAAAAAATAGGGATGACACCTGTTTTGAGAAAGATATTCTTCTGTTAGAAATCATAATGAAAAGAAAATAGTAAAATAAAAATCAGATTATAGTATCAGTTTTTAGCTCACCTGAGCTGAAAGTTCAAGTGAACTTTTCTTATCACACATATTGTTTGGCATCCATCTATTTGTCAATCCATCTGTAAACATTTTATGTTTTTCAACTTCTCAATAACAGCTGGGCCAATTTTAACCCAAGTTGGCACAAAGCATCCTTGAGTAAAGGAGGTTAGTAATCCAAAAGATAGGAAATCAAGAAAAGGCAAAATTAAAGTGGGATCTTTAAAAAATCTTTTCAAGATCCACTGGGCCAGAAAAGGTGAATCTTGTGTAAAAACTTTGAGGTAGTGTAGATTTTAAATTGTTCAAATCATTGTCCCATGGTGGTAGGATGGGGCCACAGTAGAGGATCCAAGTTATACTTTAAAATATAGAGGAAAAAATCTTTAAAAATCTTCTCAAAAACTACTAGACCAGAAAAGAGAAACTTGCATAAAAGCTGCCTGAGGTAGTGTATATTCTAAATTGTTCAAATTATGCCCCCCCCCCCCCCCCCCCCCCCCCCCCCCCCCGGGTAGAGTGGGGCCACAATAGGGATCAAAGTTTTTTTTTTTCAAATTACTAAATAGGAAGTTTAAAAAAAAAAATCTTCTCAAAAACCACTGGACCAGAAAAATTGAAACTTGTGTGAAAGCTTCCTAATATAATGTAGATTCTAAATTGTTCAAATCATGCCCCCCCAGTTGTAGGATGGGGCCACAGTAGGGGATTAAAGTTTTACAAGAGACTATTTAAGAAAAAATTTTGTTTAATCTTTTCAGGAACCACAATAAAAATCATTCATTTTTCAACATTCCCAAATTGTGTGGGTTTTTTTTTCTAATTATGGAATATGGACCCCGAGTAATAGTTGCCTAAAATCATGCAGAATCAAATTTTTACGTATTGCTTGTATACAGGAAAAGAATTTCCTTCTCCATAGCTGCAAGGTCATGATTGTATCACTAAGTAATGTTGATATGAAGCATCCATATGTTGTGTGGATTCAGAGACCCCTTAGAGTGAGGGTGGGGCCATGAGATGTGGTCACAATTTTTCATGGGAATATAAAAATCTTCAAGAACAGCAGGACTAAAGTTGCTCAGGTGAGCATTGTGGCCCATTGATCATTGTATGATTTGTATTTTAGGTGCAAAATTACCTCTGTCAAATGTGGATGTGGAAACAAAGATATCTTTTGGTGCCAACATGTGGTGGCGCTGTCCTTATACCGCATTAGGAGGGCTGACACTGTTGAACTTCGAGTCCCCATCTCAGGTAAAGAGAACAATTCTATGTTTAAGGAAAACACTTTAAATCATCCTGTTTGGAATTCATTAAAACTATTTCTTTTATAAAAAGTAACCTAAAAATATTTATCTTAAGAGTGTGTTATGCATAGAATTAAATGTTTGCATTATTGAATGCAGCATCAAAAGAAAGTAATGACAAAAGTTACAATCATGGGGCAACAAAATTACAAAAGTCTGAACCATCTTTAATAATAGAACATTGCTTTTTGAAATCTGAAGTTTATGTTTACTTTACAGAAACTCTTTTACAAATGAGTCGAGAACAGCTCCAGAAGTTTGCTCAGTATCTTATAGCTGAGCACCATACAGATGTCCTGCCAACATCTCAGAAAATTGCAGATGAAATTCTGTGTGCAAAATCGGAAATCAACTTATTACCAGGTAGGAATTAAAGATGAATGTGTTGAAAAGACCACAACAGCAGTTAAATCACTTAAGGTAGTACACAATAGATAAGCCAAATTTTTCCTCAAATTCATTTTTTTAAAACTTTGAAATTTTGTTCTAGGATACAAAATCTCTTTTTGTAAGTAATTTGAAAGAAATTCAACTGCACAATTTTTTCCCACATAGCTTGAAATATGGCCTATCGGCCCCCTGTAAGAAGATTGTGAAATCAGACATTGCACTTCAGAATATGCATTTTTTAAAAATTACCGATTGATCTATTGCAAATTTGAGTGATACTTTTTATAAATGCAACCTTTCTGTAACTAAATTTCAGTAAATTATATTGATACTGGTAAATTTGAGTAAAATGTGATAAAAAATTAAAATATACATAGCCCAGGAATTGAAAATTCACATGTAAATATGTTACACCTTAAGTTCTCTTAAGAAAAAAATTTTAATTAAATTTTTACAAAAAATCAACAGAATGATTGAAATAGAACTCAGATTAAAATGTGTCAAAATGAGGAACATTGAACCTACAGTTTCAGATATTTTGCCGATCTAAAAAAAAATATCCAATGCAAAAATTAAAAGAATCGGTAGATCACAATATTTGACCTTTGACCTCTAAATATGACCTTGACCTTTATTGTTTATAAAGCATCGAGACTCCTCATAAATATGTCCAAATATCAGGTCTTTACTAAAGTTGGATCAAAAGTTGCTGTGCATTAAATAACACTGTCATATTGCATGTAGATGGCATGAACACATACTAAAATGTAGGCTCTCGAATGACAAATATATAGGATTCTCTTAATTTTTTTTAAACAAAATATGACAAGAAACATGTCACAACTTATTAATTATTGACATTATAGTGATATTTATATTCTTTTTTTCTAGTATACTTATAAGAAATGAGTTCATGGGTGTTTTGTACTACGTTAAAGTATACATCATTTATGTTGCCAAGTTTTAATCTCTAAAATTCTCTAAAATTATTGAAGAATTCAATACAAAAATATTGGTCTTAGAACTTTAAGGCTTTTAACTAAAATCAGTCAAAGTTTTATGGAAGAGACCAATGAATTATTCAGCCATAAGATATCTAACGCCTAGGGGGGTATTTTTATGACGTCGAGCTCTTGGAGCTCGAACGTCATCTAGCAAGCGCCCAGTTGAAATCGCGACCGGATATGTACGCGACCGAATGTGTCAGTCGATGCATCCGCAATAGAAAATAGCAATAAGTATAAACCAATTTCTTTGAAAACGCTCAAAATGAATAATAGCTTGAAAATAAAATTGCATCAATTATATCCGCAATTAATTCTATTGCAAAACAACAATATTATATTTTATTCTCACACAAGAAAAACGTGATGGTTGTTGCGGATGAATTTCTATAGAAAAGGTGCGTTGAATGACATGAATAACATTTCGGAACGATAACCGTAAAACAACACAACAGGAGGTAAAATAATCACAAAATTACATAAACACGAATACTTCAAGACTAAAAAGATTGAATTTCTAAATCTTAGCTTTACTTATACAATCTTCTAACCAACTCTATCCTAAAAACCGATGATATTGACCAGTATTGCTGTATTTCTCCATTTCCTCCATTTCCCAGTATACCGTATACCACGCCCGATCGTAACTCGATCGTAATTTTAACAGACTAGAGGCTTGGTTGTAGTTTAGATGCAATCACTAATACAATGCTTTGACATTGGCAATTAGAAAAAAATATTATATAAATTCACGAAATCCTTCATAGTTCTTCAACTGACTGAAAAGAATTTAGCATGAACATGTTCGACGGTGTCTGGTCAATTCGAACCCTGCTCCATTCGGACCATGACATAAGGCCCCAGACTGTAATTGTGATATTTTGTTTAAACTATTTTTTTATTATGTCTCCTGAGTCACTCACTTGACTTATTGCTACCTTCAAATTCAAAATGATCTTTTGAAATTGTTTTTCTTCTTCGACGTCATTGAAGCCTTTCAGGCTTTTGATTTTTAATATATCATGATAATTCTTACCTTTTTAGCTCACCTGAGCTGAAAGCTCAAGTGAGCTTTTCTGATCACCGGTTGTCCGTCATCTGTCCGTCCTTCCGTCTGTCTGTCCCTCTGTAAACTTTTCACATTTTTGACTTCTTCTCAAGAACCACTAGGCCGATTTTAACCAAACTTGGTACAAAGCATTCTTGAGTGAAGGGGAGTTTAAATTGTAAAAATGAAGGGCCAAGTCCCCACCAAAGGGGAGATAATCAATAATAATACAAAAATTGGGTGGGGTCATTAAAAAATCTTCTTCTCAAGAACCACTGGGCCAAAAAGGCTGAAACTTAGGTGGAAGAATCCTGGGGTAGTGTAGATTCTAAATTGTTCAAATCATGACCCCCAGGGGTAGGGCAGGGCCACAATAGGGAATCCAAGTTTTACATTGAAATATGTAGTAAAAATCTTTAAAAATCTTCTTCTCAAGAACCACTGGGCCAGAAAGGCTGAAACTTATGTGGAAGCATCCTGGGGTAGTGTAGAATCTAAATTGTTCAAATCATGACCCCCGGGGGTAGGGCGGGGCCACAATAGGGAATCCAAGTTTTAAATTGAAATATATAGTAAAAATCTTTAAAAATCTTCTTCTCAAGAACCACTGGGCCAGAAAGGCTGAAACTTATGTGGAAGCATCCTGGGGTAGTGTAGATTCTAAATTGTTCAAATCATGGGGCCACAATAGGGAATCCAAGTTTTACATTGAAATATATAGGAAAAATCTTTAAAAATCTTCTACTCAAGAACCACTGGGTCAGAGAAGCTGAAACTTATGTGGAAGCATTCTGGGGTAATGTAGATTCTAAATTGTTCAAATCATGACCCCCGGGGGTAAGGCAGGGCCACAATAAGTACTTGGGGGGGGGGGGTGAGAGAAATCAGGTGAAAAACAGCAAGGCCAAAGTTACTCAGGTGAGCGCTGTGGCCCATGGGCCTTTTGTTTGATGTACACAGCCATTTTCTTTCAAATTGTGATCTAAAGTTACTTGTGATGGAGATTCAATCAATGAAATTGTATGCAAGGAAATTCAATTATGCATATTGATACAATGTCCATAATAAGGCTTTGTTTGAAGGAGTACAAGTGAAGGTTTCAGTGGTACAATGACTTCTCCATAAAGACATGGAAACTTACAACTTTTTGTTTTAAAAAGGATATCATTTTTAGCTCACCTGAGCCGAAGGCTCAAGTGAGCTTTTCTGATCACATTTTGTCTGTAGTCCATCTGTCTGTCTGTCTGTCTGTCCGTCTGTCCGTCTGTAAACTTTTCACATTTTCGACTTCTTCTCCAGAACCACTGGGCCATTTTCAACCAAACTTGCCACAAAGTATCCTTGGGTAAGGGGGATTCAAGTTTGTTCAAATGAAGGGCCACGCCTTCTTCCAAGGGGAGATAATTATGAATTTGTGAAAAATTAATGGCATCATTAAAAAATCTTCTTCTCAAGAACCACTGTGCTTGAAAATATGAAACTTATGTGGAAACATCCTCAGGTAGTGTAGATTCAAGTTTGTTCAAATCATGACCCCTGGGGGTCGGGTGGGGCCACAATGGGCAATCAAAGTTTTACATAGGAATATATAGGAAAAATCTTTAAAAATCTTCTTCTCAAGAACAGCAAAGCCATGATTGGTCATATTTACATGGTAGCATCCTCAGGTACTGTAGATTCAAGTTTGTTCAAATCATGACCCCTGGGGGTCAGGTGGGGCCACAATGGGCGATCAAAGTTTTACATAGGAATATATAGGAAAAATCTTTAAAAATCTTCTTCTCAAGAACAGCAAAGCCGTGATTGGTCATATTTACATGGAAGCATCCTCAGGTAATGTAGATGGGGGTGTGGCCAAGACCATCAGTTGGCATGATTATAACAAACAATGAACCCTCATTCTACCTGAATTGTAAAATTCATAGCCCTACCTTCAGGCTCTTTACTCAGTTACAGTTTAACTAATGTAAATAGTGCATTGTAACCCACCCCCTTACTTTTATGAACTGGAAAAAATGTACTGTCTTCCTGTCTGGTACAAAGTTGTATATGGGTTTAATTTCAGAACAATTTCTTGTCTGAATAAATTCAAATTTGTATGTGATGATGTCATGCCATATATAAGGACATTGATCAAATATCACCACTGAAATCATATCTGAGATGTAGCTTTTTCTAGTTCCTTTGTAATGAAGCTAGACTTGAGCATAAAGTTGATTATGACCTTAAAGTCGCTTTAATTCATCCAATTGTTATGTTTAAAAATATTTCTGGTTGTTTGTGAAAAATAATTCTCCATAGAAAGTTTCCACTTTTGTAAAATTATATTTTCAGCGTCAGTGTTTTTTAAAAGATATTAATATATTAAATTTCAAAAAAGTAAATTTTGTTGGGTCACACAAAAAAAGAGAGAATGCAAAGCTTGCGCGTGCACAGTGGCTTTGTAAACAAATTTGAACATTAGAAGTCAAACGAATACATGGTAGTCCAAAATATCTGAAAAAAAACCCGCTGGAAATAAGACCGAAAGGGCATATTTATATAGGAAAGCACACAGGGAAGTACCTGGGGGAATCGTCAGGGCTAAACTTGCAATTCAGAACACGATATAAAATATCTCAAATGGTAATTTCATGTGTTTCTCATCTTGGGGTTTGTTTAGCTTATGGAAGTCACATGTCCATAGCCTGTATGTTTTGTCAACATGGTTTATGACTGAGCTTTCTCTTATAAATATAGTTGTTAACCAAAAAAACATGATTTATTTTTATATATATTTTAAGTATACATGTACATATACATGTCCATTTATTGTATAAGAAAAATATGTGTCTCAATCAGACAAGGGACTTTAAGGTAAAGTATGTCATAACCTGAATTAGTATCATAAATTAAAGGTCAAGGTCAATGGACAAATTACGTTACTTTCTACTGGTCAAATTGTTATCCCATGTGCCACACCCACTTAATACCTGTCTGATTGTAGGTGCTCCTGACCCCACTGCTGGTGCCTCGGTGGATGATGACAATAGCTGGCATCTTGATGAAGATCAGGTCAGAGAAACTGTCCGGTGCTACTTATCCCAGGGGGGCTATCTTAACATGGCCAACCAGCTTACATTTATGTTTGCCAAGGTAATTGTGTACGTTGCATATACGTATATGTACTCACTAGATCTCAGTTCTAGGAGCTTCTAGCTCTTGCTTTACATGAGTTAGGCATAGTTGGGTTTTTTTTTTTTTTTGATAAAGGTGAAAAATATTTTGAAAAGTGTATATTAAAAAGTTAGAAAGAACATTATAAATGTAAAATAGTAAATTATAGTACTTTAAACATTTAAATGCCATGTGTCAGCTACATGTATGTTTAATTGAAACATTTCAGTTCTTTGAAAATATGCATTTTGAATCCTGCTAAACTCGAAAATATCTCTCAGGTTCGTGAAATGTTGCGTGCTCGAGATTCCAATGGTGCTAGAATGTTAACTCTGATTACTGAGCAGTTCCTTGCAGACCCTCGTCTTGTTGTGTGGAAGTCTCAACAACAACCAATGTCTGACAAGTGCAGACAACTATGGGACGAATTAGGTCAGATTTTATTATTCAATAGAATAATATTTATCAGAACTAATTGTGTAAAGCATGATACTATAAAAGAAAAACTGATTAAACTATTTTTTTTTTGCCTCAAGATCAAAGATTCAGGGGGTATATTGTTTTTGTCCAGTCTGACTATCATTCTGTATTAACCTTCCTTATAACTTTTGAACCAAAGACCTAAGACACTATATTTGGTAGAGTTTTGGATATATATGAAAGCAATAATATTTCCTCATCAGATTAAGTCACCCATTTTTCTGAAGAAATCACAGGACATTAATTGGTAATTATATAGACTAGTGCAGTTTACAGCTCGAATTCATGACTATTGATGTAAACTGAATTTTATGTGTGCGTTAACAAATAGTTGTATTATTGAGAGGGCACCAAGATTTCTCATGAATAGTCCTTTAATATTATTACAACGAGGTAGGTACATTCATATATTTAGTATAAGGCATATGTGGCATGTTTCTGCTAAATAAAAGGGAAACTTTTCAACCACATATGCAGTAGGCCCATCCACTTTTACAGTTTTATGTTTTTGTTTTGTAATTTGTGACAACCCCATCAATTCATTGTAGTTAATTAGAAATGGTTACAAATACATCTTGTTCTGAATAATTATGCTAAAAAAAATAATTTCATGATAGATGAAATATTGGAATGTATAGGTAAGTAAGCCTATTAATGTTTCTAGGTGCATTATGGGTGTGTGTGGTGCTGAATCCCAACTGCTCTAGTAGTGAGCGTTCCTATTGGCAGAGCCTACTGGACCAGTGGTCCTCCTGTAATGTGTGTCCTCTAGAGGATCCAGATGTCCTCAATGTTGATCTCCTCCTCAACAGCAATGACAGTAGCTGTAAGTTTTCCTGAAAGATGTATCACAGCTTTGAATTGCCATTGATACTTGAAATTTGCTTTTGCAATGTTAATAGATACAGCTGCATGAACTTCAGTATCTCAAACATCAATATCTGGAATACTATGGATATTTAAGTGAATTGGAAGTCCCAGCTACTATTTCTTGATGTATTTTAACCTCAATATCTCAAATCTTTGGGCATCTCAAAGCTTTTATCAGTCCCGCCAAGTTTGAGATAACAAGGTTTTTTGAGGGCTTTTTTAAAGGACTTTGTGTCTCAGTTTTCCTAATTTGTTTATAAGTTGTAAACTTAAATACTTGCAGAATGAAGGGATGAACTTACTGATTTTTTTGTTGTATTTCTTAAATAAATTGATAAATCATGAATAAACCTGGATTTCTGATTATATCTGTAGCCCCCTTTTCCCGTAAACCACGAACCATTTTCCATAGGGCATTGGAAGCCAGTAAGTTGAAGTGGCATGACTCTCATTTAAAACTGATCCTAAGACAGGACCCTGCTTATCCAGACTGTCCTATGTGGCATGGTAAGTATCAAAATGAGACTGAACTAGTTGGGGGAAAACACTGTGATTAATATAATTATTAAGTTTTGTTATTGCTGTAGTGTATTAGATTTAAACTGCTAAGATTAAGGTCACAAAGGGACGTGTGTGATGTTTACTGACAATTATATATGTAAAACTTGAAAGGAAGGTACTCACCCATAAATCTGTGGAATAGGCAACAGGCACTTTCTCCATACATGCATACACAAATATCAAGTGATATACATATTAAAGCGATTGGTAATTTAACATGTTAAGGAGTTGTCCTAATAAAACAAAAACAAACAAAAGACCCCCCCCCCCCCAAAAAAAAAAAAACTGTTGTAATTTACATTCAAATAAGAATTTCATTATTATTGCAGCCCTTGGTCCAAGAATTAAAATACTGTATACAGGGAAATTTTTGCCCCATTCCATTTTTGCCCCCTTCAATGTTGCTAGAAGGCAAGAAGCTCCCTTCAAAGGGGAGACATTGTTTTTGTTAGTTTTCTTCTTCAACCAAACCTTCACGGTATCTCAGTCTGTAGAACGCTCGCTCCATGATCAGAAGGTCGTGAGTTCGAATCTCGGCCACAACTGACCTCAATAAAAAATAGGTAGCAACTGTTCCTTCGCCAAGCGCTTGGCACTTTGAAGTGAAAGTTGCGGGTCCTTGGGATGAGACCTTAAAAACTGAGACCCTGTGTCATGGCAGGCATTGGCACGATAAAGATCCCTCACTGCTCAATGGCCATGAGTGCCAAGTAAGAGTCTAAATTTGAAGCCCTTCACTGGTATATCTCAATGTGAGTAAAAATTCTCACATGGAACGTAAAACAACATACAATCAATCAGTCAGTCAATCTTCAACCAAATTTTGTCCAGACTGTAACTTGAGAACACTTTGAAATTTAAAAAGACTTCAAATTATGAACGTGGGGAGACTTTTTGACCTTGACCCATTTATAAAGTAAAGGTCAATCTTTTACATCAAAATATAGTTTAGGCCATAAACTGAGAACCCTTTGACATTAGGATTCCATTGTGCCATTTATAGAGTCTTTAAGTCACATGATATGGTGACATCACATGGGACACTATCAAAGCTTTACTGAATAAACTTACAGGTAAACTTCAGTATCTTGACATCGCCACAACTATCGGAAATTGTCGACATGTATTGGGTGTCAAAATATCAGAGATGAGAATAAGCGTCCTGTATTTCATTGCAAAGCGAAACAATGAAAAGGCCTTGTTTATTACGTACATGAATTCAGTAGTCAGTAATTTGGCTAAATTTCAACAATTCCTATTTTTGTTTATAAAAAATCTGAGAAGAAATTGAAAACATATAAATCTTATTCTTTCTCCATATCAAAAGCTTTCTGACTTTATAGAATGTTTTCCATCAGGCATTCTGCATGTAATATTTGCTTTTTATCAGAACAGGAAATGTGCTGTTTAATCTTCAAATTTTCAAAGTCCGCACCCCTTGACACGTAAAAAAATTAAACCAAATGAATATTTCTTCTTTTATTTTAGAAAGAAAACTCATTCAAAAACAAATTTGTGTACTTGAACTAATGCAGTGATGTTACATATGTATGAACCACAGCTTTTTTAATTAATCACAGTTTGAATGTGTCGTTGATTGGGATGCATTTTTACCACAAAATATCACAGAATAAATCGTTCACTTTCTAACATATTTGAATTGGATTCATTGTTTTGTTACTCATTGTAATAAAGTTGCCATTTTGAAAGGCTTCAATATAGCATATGATAAATACAGGTCTGTATAAGTGGATTTATCAATGATATTACCTAAGCTGTTGTAACAATTAACATGTCATAGATGTTCGAGGGTACTGAAGCTTTATTTACAAACACGGTCTATAGAATAAAGTAGGCAGTGCACAGTCAAAACATAGGTTTGAATTTCTTGCGATGTTGAGATACACAGAGTTGTTGGTGAATGACTAGTGACTGTCTGGCAAACTGGTTTACCAGAGCAGAAAATTGAACTGATGACGACATATAACAGGTAAATTTTACTTTGGGACTGTTGAGATGATTTGAGATAAGCAAGGTAGGCGACATTACCAAGGTCAGCATATCCAATTTTTTGCAAATCATTTATATGATCATAGTAAATACTGCTAGGACCACGAATGGACATTGACATATTGCAGGTTGTTGACATATCTGATGTTGAGAGACAGAAGTTGACCTCTACCTAATAGAGCAACAAAAGAATCATGATTACTAGTAGGTCTTGGTCTCTGAAAAAAAGCATGCATAGATTAGATAAATTCATATGAAAACATGACTTCACATTGAAAATGACATTTTGTGCCAGAATCCAAAATGTTGAACTCAAAGGGAAGTTGTACAGTATAAGTGAAAAAGTATAGAATATGGCATTGTTACAAATTCAAAAATAATGTATTTAATGTGATATACCAGTTTATGGAATCATAAGAAGGTGTGATTAATTTGAAAAAAAGGGGTGAAGGTGCTTAAAAGGTCAAGTTGCTTGGATGAGTAAAAATGACAATTTAAGACTTTTTTTTATAGAACACTTCCCAACTGCTTGTGCTCGAGTTGATGCCTTGCGCTCACATGGTTATGTTAAAGAGTCCTTACGACTAGCTGTAGCTATTGTGCGATCTCTTAAACATCAGCAGAGGGTAAATCAGGAATGGTGCAGATGTCAAAATGAAGGTACTAAGTTACTAACATTTACTTGCTTTGGTAATGTCTCTTCAATAAAACAAATTAAAGAAAATAAATATCAAATACTGATGATGACAATTATAGATATGCCTAGTACAAGCAAAGGCTGTACACACAAGGTCAGGAACAACATGGAAGGCTGGATTGGGCATGCCCTGGACCCTGTAGGTGTTCTGTATGACAGCCTTACTGAAGCTTCCATAGACACAGAGGATACTTCTCAAGCAGGTAAGAATTCAAATTTGAGGGAAAAGTGTAAGGATTCATTTACTCATGAATTCAGATTTTTTTTTTATTATTTATAAAGAAAAGATGAAATTATACTTCCGTAAATTTTTGTGAGTTTTTTGGATCAAAGATTTTTTGCCTGTCTGTCCTTCATCTGTTGTGTGTTTGTGTAAAATTTCCACATATTTGTCCCTTGCTTTCACTAATGCCCTGTTCACATGGAGAGTTTAATTCAAAGTAAATTAATGCGAAGTAAACTAATGCGAATTAAATTGCGTTCACAGGACAGCTAATGCGAAGTAAACTAATGCAAATTAATATTTTATTTCTACAGTAAGCTATTCAGCAAGACTATTATGACGTCATTTTTAAATCACGTCACTTTATGCAGAGCAGATCCATATGACATAATGTCATGGTGTCTGTACACATTTCAGTGATTAACATAATTTTCCTTTGTTTTCACTAAAAAAATAGCAGAAGTACCTATATCTGACCACCGACATGTGGCATGTGACTTAATTTTGCCATTACGCATGCATCAAAATTTAATTCGAATTAGCTTCTCTTAGCGTTCACACGAAGCTAATGTGAAGTAATTTAATGCGCAGTAAATTAATGCGAATTAAACTAATTCGCATTAAATTCCCCGTGTGAACGCAGTTCAGTTTTAATTCGCAGTAACTTAGTTTAGTTCGAATTAAACTCTCCGTGTGAACAGGGTATAAGAGTGGGGGATATTAATTAGGATCTGTCCATAGACGATAGATTTATGTTTGTTCATATCATGACCCTAGGATGTTGGGTTGGATCAAAGTTATACACAGTAATACAGTACATAGGGAAAATCTTTTTCTCAAGAACAGCACAGCCATATCAATGTGGAAGCATTCTCAGGTAGTGTAGATTTAAGTTTGTTCAAATCATGACCTCCAGGGTAGGGTGGGGCCACAATATGTGATTAGAGTTTTACATAGGTATATACAGGGGAAAAAAATTGCTGATGAAGAACATCATGGCTAATTGACTCAGGTGAGCATTGTGGTCTATGAGCCTTTTATTTCCAAATATTATGTCTTGACCTATATGCAATAAACCATACAAATCATGATACACAGGTAGAATACATCAGAATTATGTATTTTCATGAGGTGTTGTTGACACAGTTATTAAAAGACATCTGTCAAATTCTATCAAAATTCTCCTCCTCCTTCTCTTTTATTATTGTTTGAACAAAACCTTGTAAGACATGAGAAAACATCGAAATACGTAATTCTGTAATATTTGAAACTCTCAAAAGAAATGGTACAAGTTCAGATGCTTCTTTTTAATTTATTGTAATTCAAACTGGTCAAGTTTTATCAGATACTTCTAATTTGTTATAATATCCTTATTTAATACAGAGAATTTTTTTTCTTGTAAATTGTGTAGAACTTCAAGGCTTCATGAATATTGTATAGTTATAAATTCATATTAAATAATTGTGAAAATTGAAATTGGAAGTAAAAGAAGGAAGAAATTTTTTTTTTCCTAAATGAAAAAATCAACCTTTGTATATCCTGAGAAATTCACAAATGATTGAGTAAATTACTATAGAATCGTCATTGTTCATGGGGGACCAATGTTCGTGAATTTTGTGGGTCACCCTTACCAATGAATTTACAATCCCACAAACGTTAATTTTGTAAACATATTGATTCATTGAATCTCATATAAACAAGTAACCCACGAAATTATGTCCCAACAAACAAGTAAAATTTTGCTTGCCCATGAACATTGACCCCCACAAATTAAAATGAATCCACAGTACTAGGAATCATTAAAAATCTGATGCTGAAGCTGCTATTGTAGATCAATCCATGTTAATAAAACTATTCCTGATTTATTTAGATAGCCTAAGTGGTCGACTGTTTTCTGGTGACAATCCCAGTTGTATACCTCCTCGATATCACCATGTTCCCATCCCAAACAGCAAGGACCGAAGCGAGTCGTATCTCACCATGGCTTTAGAAATAGCCCTAATTTGTAAGTAAACTTATGACAGCTTTAGAGTATTGTCTCTAAACATTTTGTCAGTTATTAGTAATGTTTGTATTTACTTTGCTATACAATTTATAGACTAGTTATTGTTCATAATATAGCTGTCAGAAATGCATTGATCTTGACTGCTGACACTGATACAAAACAAGATATTGCTTAAGTTAACTAATTTATTATATACAACACAAGCAAATAAAATATCTACACACTACAATTAACAAACATACAATTTGGAAAACTGGGGACATACAACTGTTCTGTAATACAATTTAGTAGTTTAGCCTGGTTTTCAAGCATATTTCCGTAGATTTTTGTGTGATTCTGACCAACCTGGCATCTCTGTAAACTTTTTGCTGGACAAGTGTTGTAGTGTAGGCCAGTGGTGGTTCTCCAGTCTGATCTATTGACTTATTTCTGTTGATTTTTAAAGTAGTAGAGGTAGGGTTTGGTTTGTAAGTACATGTACTTATTTAAAGATGTTGAAATGCCAGTTGAAGGTTGCATTTATATAATGTAGTCTTTCAAAGCTCTATGAGTAGGTTTAAGAGTACATTTCAAGCCTGGTTTGTAAATTATTTTCTTTTATTACGTTTCTAATGCTGTATTGTCAAGTTTGTGATAACATTTTCTGTTGACCTTGTTAATTTAACTGTGCAGTCAGGTTTGTATATGCTTATCTATAGATTTATAGTACATGTAGTACAGTCTTCTTTCTTGGTACAATTATGTAGAATTGAACAGCTGTACAATCTATTATGTAAATGTTTCTTTTCCTGTACTCATATCTCTACACTTCTGTAGCTGTGCAGGCTGTCTGAAGTATTTCATTGAAAAGAAATTGTATTTGTATTTACATTGTTCTCTTTTTTAAACATAACAAGTCAAATTATGATCATGTTTCACCACTGTTTGGTTGGCTTAAATTGCTTTTCATCAAAATGTAACAGGTCCTTAAAAAAAATAAACTGCTGGAGCTAATCATTTCCTCCTCTACAGCACACATAAAAATCAACGCTCAATACATTTCAGAGAAATTAAAACAATAGGTGCACAGCTATTCCTCTTTGAAATACATTCAGACCAAGTGTTGAGGAATTTAGTGAAATAAATGGTGTTTCAAGTATTGTTTTGCACTGGCCATGTTTTGATTGAACCTTAAATTGCACAAAATCTGCCACTAAATTTTATAACTCCATCAGCAGAAATTATTTGTATTATTTAACCTCTGTAAAAAAGTATTGGGGGTATACTGGAATCACAATGTCTGATATAACACTCAAATTTTTTATATACTGCTGCTTGATGCACAGTTGCAGATTAAGCTTTTTCATGTCCCACCATGAATATGACAGGGCATATTTTCTCATTTTCAAAGATACCAATCAAGATATTTTTATCAAACTTAATACACTGATTCATATTAGTGAGAGCTATCCAAATGCAAAAAATGCAAAAAAAATTGACGTTGACCTTTCCTTTCACCTTGATATTACTAATCTTATATTTGCATTTAGCTCAGTTTCAAAGATACTTTTAAGATTTTTTTATCAAACTTTATATACAGTTGAATTTGGTATCTCAAACACTGATATCTCAAATACTGTGGATATGTCAAAGTGATTTGGAAGTCCCAACCACTTGTTTTTTAAATATTTTACCCTCGATATCTCGAATCCTCGGATATCTCAAAGTTTTTTCTCAGTCCCATCGAGTTTGAGATAATGAGGTTTGACTGTACTGATACATATTGATGAGAGCTACTCAACTGCATCAAATTTTTTTACCCTGACCTATGATCTTGACCATACTTTTCTTTATTTTGCATTTAAATCAGTGTCAAAGAAACTATTAAAGATATATTTGTGTCGCCTGCAGATCAGAGTGACACTTAGGAATCACTTTACTTGGTGTCTGTCTGTCTGTCACACCTTATATCTCAAGAACTGTAAGAGGTATGAATTTGATATTTTTTCATATATTGCATGGCACTATGGCTTTTTTAAATTACCATGGTTACCACCCTTGTGGCCTTTGACCTTGACATACTTTTCAAAATAGTTCAGCATATTCTGACATTTAAGAGGTAAGTTTATGCTATTTAGCAGGTGCACTGTTTGTCCTAAAACATTATGCAAAATACCAGTGTTACAATCTACTTGACCTTTGACTAACTTTTCAAAAAATTCCCTTGACAGTTTGATTTTACTTATGTTTTTTAAATTTTTAGAAGAGGGATTTGATAATCAGCATTTATACATGTTTATGAGCTCATGATACTGTACTTTGAAAATGTATGATATTCAGTTACCATACAAACTTATATTTGAATACTTTGAAAATACATCGTGATCAGTATTTGACAATGGATCGAGTAGACTGACAATTGCAGTAAAGACAGACTGAAATCTCTTTTGGAAGATTATTAAAAACATGCACTAATCAATTGATGAATAATTATTATACCCCACGCAACAAGTTGCGTGAGGTATAATGTTTTTGACCCGTCCGTCCGTCAGTCAGTCAGTCAGTGTGTCAGTCAGTCAGTCAGTGTGTCAGTCAGTCAGTCCGTCAGTCCTGTTTTTTTGTCAGCGCAACTCCTCCTAAACCGCTGCACAGAATTTCGTCAAACTCTGCAGATATTTAGGACACAATGTGTAGATGTGCATATTACCAGGAAATTCCGATTCCTTTATTTTTTCTTGGAATTTCGGCACTTTTCAACTTAGATTTTTGGCCATATCTTGAATATGGAGATGAACAGTTTGTCAGCGCAACTCCTCATAAACCAATGCACAGAATTTAGTCAAACTTTGCAGATATTTAGCACACAATGTATAGATGTGCATATTACCAGGAAATTCCGATTCCTTTATATTTTCTTGGAATTTCGGCACTTTTCAACTTAGATTTTTGGCCATATCTTCAATATAAAGATGAACAGTTTGTCAGCACAACTCCTCTTAAACCGCTGCACAGAATTTGGTCAAACTTTGCAGATATTTAGGACACAATGTGTAGATGTGCATATTACCAGGAAATTCCGATTCCATTATTTTTCTGGGAATTTCGGCACTTTTCAACTTAGATTTTTGGCCATATCTTGAATATAGAGATGAACAGTTTGTCAGCGCAACTCCTCTTAAACCGCTGCACAGAATTTGGTCAAACTTTGCAGATATTTAGTACACAGTGTGTAGATGTGCATATTACCAGGAAATTCCGATTCCGTATTTTTCTGGGAATTTCGGCACTTTTCAACTTAGGTTTTTGGCCATATCTTGAATATAGAGGTGAACAGTTTGTCAGCACAACTCCTATTAAACCGCTGCATAGAATTTGGTCAAACTTTGCAGATATTTAGCACACAATGTATAGATGTGCATATTACCAGGAAATTCCGATTCCTTTATATTTTCTTGGAATTTCGGCACTTTTCAACTTAGATTTTTGGCCATATCTTCAATATAAAGATGAACAGTTTGTCTGCGCAACTCCTCTTAAACCGCTGCACAGAATTTGGTCAATCTCTGCAGATATTTAGTACACAGTGTGTAGATGTGCATATTACCAGGAAATTCTGATTCCATTATTTTTTCTGGGAATTTCGGCACTTTTCAACTTAGGTTTTTGGCCATATCTTGAATATAGAGATGAACAGTTTGTCAGCACAACTCCTCTTAAACCACTGCACAGAATTTGAACAAACTTTGCAGATATTTAGTACACAGTGTGTAGATGTGCATATTACCAGGAAATTCCGATTCCATTATTTTTGCCTTACGAGTTTTGCCTTTTATTGAAGAATCTTTCCAGCTAGGTAATAAGAAACTCCACTGGAATCAGCTTTTTATAATGAAATTCTATGTGAAATATTTTATGACCTTAAAAGACCCCTATTGATTTTGAGATCAAAACATTAATGGTTTAACACAAACACACACTCACACACACACCATCTTCGATAGTTCTCTCCCCCCCCCCCCCCCCCCCCCTTCAAATTGGTGTGCTTTGCCGTAAATAATTTCATAAGTACAGTATATAAACAGATTCATATGACTACATCATAATTTTGTTTCCATCAATTATTTAAATGTGTAAACTGTCATGTGTTGGACATGGACTTACACTCATTAACAAATCGAAATCACTGAGGAATTTAAATAACAGTTTGTCAGCATAATTCCGGCACTGAATTTCCTGAAACTTTGTAGGTATTTCAGAATAATGTATAGATTTGTATATTACCAAGAAATTTTGATTCCATTATTTATCTAGAAACTTCAGCCCAGTTAAATTTGTAACATACAAAGATTTGAATGTCCTTATATGCAAGAAGTTTTGATGTCATGATTTTTTGCAAGTAATGCCCCTTTTTTGAATTATACTGTGTATTTAAAATGCACTGTGCCATTCATTACGTGTTGCATTGTCGATTTTTGGGGAAGCGTGGGGTATGTGAGCTTGCTCACTTTTTCTTTCATTTCTAATAATTTTAGTTTAATTATTATGCCCCCCTTTGAAGAAGAGAGGGCGTATTGCTTTGCTGCTTTCGGTTGGTCGGTCGGTCTGTTCGCCCACCAACAGTTTCTGTTTATTTTCTTAGCAGAGGTTGCACATAATGAAATGAAATTTGGTATACAGATTTATCATTAGAATATCCAGGTCAAGTTCTGTTTTGGGTATGATCGAGCAATTTTTGTCAGAGTTATGCCCCTTAGACTTGGAAAAATTCGAATTATTTGCAGTTTCCATTCATTTTCTTTGCAGAGGTTGCATATACTGAAATGGAATTTGGTATACAGATTTATCATAAGAATATATAGGTCAAGTTCTGTTTTGGGTACGATTGAGCAATTTTGACAGAGTTATGCCCCTTGGACTTAGAAAAATTCCAATTCTTGGGGGGGGGGATGACTGTTTCACAAACATCTCTTGTTCATTTGAGGTTTGAGAACCATTTTTTCTTTGATTGTCAGATTCTATTGCAGTCTTATACTATCCATGTTTTTAGCTCACCTGAGCTGAAAGCTTAAGTGAGCTTTTCTGATCACCTGTTGTCCGGCATCCATCTATCTGTCTGTCTGTCCATCCGTCTGTAAACTTTTAACATTTTCAACAAAGCATCCCTGGGTGAAAGAGATTCTAAATTGTTAAAATGAAGGGCCAAGACCCCATCTAAGGGGAGATAATCAAGAAAAGGCAAAAATAGGGTGGGGTTATCAAAAAATCTTCTCAAGAACCACTTGGACCAGAACAGGTGAAACTTATGTGGAAGCTTCCTAAGATAGAGTAGATTTTAAATTGTTCAAATCATGGCCCCCAGGGGTAGGGTGGGGCCTCAATAGGGAATCAAAGTTATACATTGAAATATATAGGAAAAATCTTTAAAAATCTTCTTCTCAAGAACCATTGGACTAGGAAAGCTGAAACTTATATGGATTTCCTAAGGTAGTGTAGATTCTAAATTGTTCAATTCATGGTCCCAGGGGTAGGGTGTGGCCACAACAGGAAATGAAAGTTTTACATTGAAATATTTAGGAAAAATCTTTAAAAATCTTCTTCTCAAGAACCATTGGACCAGGAAAGCTGAAACTTATGTGGAAGCTTCCTGAGGTAGTGTACAAATCATGGCCCCTGAGGGTAGCGTGGGGCCACAATAGGGAATGAAAGTTTTGCATTGAAATATATAGAAAAATCTTTAAAAATCTTCTTCTCAAGAATTACTGAACTATGTGTTCCTTGGAAATTGTGTCCAATTTTTTTTATCTTGATGTTCTCTTTGGCCTTTGACTTTACTATTTCTTTTCAAGTTTAAAACTCAATTTTAAAGAAATTATTCAAGATATTTTCATTAAACTTCATATAGTAGTACAAAGTGATGAGAGCTATTCTACTATTTAATAATTTCTGACCTAACCATCCCTGTGACCTTGACCTCACTGTCCCTCAGATAACACTTGCCATAGGAGACTGGATAAGCAATACTCCCCGAGTGCTTGTTATTATGACATTATGTTTTGGGAATGGGTGGGGGATATACACCGTGCAGGGTTCATTTTATGTGGATGCTTAAATCCTGCTGAAAGAAGTGGTATTGTAACAACTTAGATAAATTACATCATATGTGCTCTTGTGGAAAGGGACAATGTAGGACAGTTTAAAGAACGTAGAATGTGGCTTGACCATTGAATACAAAGAATTTTTTGCATACAGAAGTCGATATGAAATGTAGATGATTATTATTCAAAGAATGGTGTAAGCAGCATTTGTGCTAAAAAAAACCCATTTACTTGTTTACGTAAAATATTCTTTTTACAGGTCTTGGTCAGCAAAGACAAATGCCATCAGGTTTGTATGCACAGGAGAAGGCGTGTAAACAGGAGGAAAAGTTGTTATCACGGTTACAAAGTGTGGAACTGGACACATCTCTTATGGAGGTCATGAGGCGACAAGCTGATTTACTGCTTAAAGGTTAAGTTTCTCTCACTTAGAAAAAAAATCACTGTATTACTACCTAGGTCTTCCTGGGTATGTGCTTGTGGAGATTTTACAATGACAAAGCTTTAAGAGAATTCAAAAATGGCAAAATTTGTAATATGATATCTAAAAAAAAATTGTAGGTGGGAGTGGTTTAAAATTTGCAATATGATATAAAATTTTGTAGGTGGCAGTGGTTCAGGTTTAGGAGAAGGCATACATGCAGAGAGTTACCCTATGCACACATTTGCCAAATTTTTGTTCAACAGTCTACTAACATATGACCAGAACTTGGCCTATCGAGTTGGACTACGTGCCATGAGGTTTGTAATCCTTTAAATGTCATGTGATATAGGTTTTATGAATTTTATGGTGACAATTGTCAGTAGTAGTAAGCCTGAATTCAAGAATATCAGGCAGTAATTGTAATATGGCAGCCCTGTTGGAATCCATCCATCAGCCTGTCCAGCCAACACTTTTGTTGTGACATGATAACCCAAACAGTCTTCAATGTAAAACATTGAAAACTATTTGAGCTATCAGATCACAACAAAAGTTATACTTTAACAGGGTTTGTTAGTAAGAAATATAATAGATTTATGCTATATACAACACACTTTTGCTATTTTCTTGTGTTTAAATACTGAAATATGATTTTGTTTTACATATATTTAAAAAATTCAGTATGTATATTATTTTCTTTTAAAAAAACTTCCAGATATGTATATACAGTGGCGCCTCATTTATCCGGACGCCTCTGTCCCCAACGAAATCGTCCGGATAAATGAATTGTCCGTATAATTGAATCACATCTCAAAAAGCACTCTCTAAGCATGTATATATGCACATTATTGTTTCAAATGTGACAGCAAAGAAAAAAAACTTTTAAATTATATTTTGGTTAATTGTTTTAAAAGCAGTAATTGATTAATGAAAAAATATATTAAAATGTAATTTACACAATATTAAAAAAGAAATGGATGGGCAATTTTATGCCGAGACCTCCTTTTTTAATTCGCCTTCTCTTTGGCATGTGACTTCATGGGTTAAGCAAATTTTGATCTACTGTTGTTTTATTTTGCCATATATTATAGTTATTGAAGCTCATATGCTATGACAGAACTGTTCAGCATCATCATTGAAAATGTTCAAATATAAACTAACCCTGTATATTCCCCGTATATTCATTACACAGGGTTACTATAAAATTAACTGAACACTGCAAGCTAACTCAAACAAAGTGTTAAAAACATTCGTAAACACAAGCCATCTTCATGATTATCAATATTATTTTTTTCTACAGACGCTAAGTTTGAATTTTGATCATTAAAAAATACCTTGAAAAACGTAATCAACTTCTATACGTAACGCCAATTTTATAAGTAATGGACGTTTGTAAACGGTAGTACATTAAATAGAGATATTTCTTCAATTATGTACCTTTCTATACTGTCTTGTGGGGAAAAAAAGGTTTCAAATACATTAACGTTTTTTAGAAATGGAACATCGTAACTTAAACTAACGCAATCGACATGATAGAGAGCAAAATAAAAATAATTACGAAATCGCTCGTTATTTATTGTTCATTTTATTTATAACTCTCCAAAATTCTCCTGAATTTACTGATGTATATACGGTTAGCAAGATGATTTTGAACGGATTATTATTTAAATAATGCACAGTGTCAGCTAAATTCTTTGAGCTTCATAATAAAGATAAACGTGTGATTGAATTGGGGTAAACACACGCTAATTATAGACGCTATTGTTTGTAGGTCACAGGTAACCGCCTTCAAACTGACCGCATGGCCAATGTTTTTACAACAATAAACCTGAATGCAAGATAAGTGTGAAAATGTCGTTTCTTGAAAAATTACCGTCTGGATAAACGAGTCATTTTTCAATGAACTATTGTGTTTTGTAGTAGAAATTGACCGTCAGGATACGGAACGCGAATTTCCGGATTAATGAGACAAAATAACGTGGAAAAAATCGGTTCCTAAAAAATATCATCCGGATGGTGAAGCGTCCGGATAAATGGCGTCCGGATAAACGCGACGCCACTGTATACCTAAAAAAAAAATTCATATCATTGTTAGGTACCTGTATAATTTTAGCACTGTTATGAAAGAGAATAATCTCTCCTTAGTCTGATTTTAAAACCAGTCAAGCAACCTGAAAATTTCCTGACACTTGAAAACTCTGACTCTTGATCACTTGAAGTTTACCACAGTCCCACGACCTTCTCTCAGGTTCTTCAATCCCACGACCTTCTCTCGGGTCCCACAGTCCCACGAACTTCTCTCGGGTACCACAGTCCCACAAACTTTTCTCGGGTCCCACAGTTCCACGAACTTCTCTCAGATTCCACAATCCCACAAACTTCTCTTGGGTTCCACAGTCCCACAAACTTCTCTCAGGTCCCACAGTCCCACGAACTTCTCTCAGGTCATCTTTACATAGAATTTTCTGGACTGCCTTTTTTGTACACAAGATATCCAACAATGTGCAAGCTTGATTATTGACAAAGTGGTGTATATTTTATAGATTACCAGTGTTGGAGGACACAGAAGATGTTGATGATGGAATTAACAATATTGGCTCAGCCATGCTGAGTCGTTTCCCACGCTGGTTCATTCTTGGTCACATTGAGGGACAACAGTGTGAACTGGCATGTACCCTACTGGCTGCAGCGAAAGGTCGGTTAACAAGAGGAGCAAAAAAATTGTATCGAGAGTTAGAAGTTATTAAGGTGTAGGAGAAGGCACTGGAAATTATTCAAAGATCATATGTGATGTTTAATGTGTGAATATTAAGAGATTCTGTAAACAGCCATTGAATTTGTAATTAAGTCATATGAGTCACTTTGGTGACCTCAATATTGTTATTGGATTTTGTCCATCGTCGTTGATTGTGCATCTTCTATTCACTTTCAAAGATTTTCATGTTCTTCTCGGGAACCGCTAAACAAATTTTAATTTTATTATATAGCATATTTGGTTGAAGGAGAACAAAAATTCTTAATTTCACGATTTCTTCATGGTTGCATTTCATGGTGTCTGAGGGGTGGGGCCAAAACCATCATAATTTAAGCAATTTTCTTTACTCCTGGACATTTAGCAGGGAAAATGCTGGCATGATTATGTAAAACAATGACCCCTGTATAAATATCATAAAATTCATGGCCCCCTGAGATTAGGCTCCAGGATGGGGCAAGTTGAAAATGCATTATATCATACAATCAGAAATGTTTCCATGATTATGATAAGAAATAAGGCCTTTACAAAAATAGTAAATTTGTGGCCTCTGACCATTGTTCAGGCCTGAGGGTTGGGCTAAGTTGGTCATAAATTGAAAATACATCTTTGAACATTTTCTATACTCATGGACTTCTAGCTATAAAAGTGTTTGCATGATTACAGTAGATACTTAACCCTTTACCAAATTTGTGGAATTCATGGCTCCTGGGTCCATGTTTATATAAGTAATTGGTTATTCATTAAAAATCATTTATGTCTTTGAAAATCCTCTCTACTCATGGCAAGCTGTTTACATGATTATAATATACACACAACCTTTTATAAAACTGTTGAAATTCATATTCTCCCTAGCCCATGGTTCAGACCCTAGACTTTGGCTAAGTTGGTCATATATTGAAAATTTATTATGTCATTGAAAATCTTCCTCTTTTCTTAAAAGACATCTAGTAGACAAACAAACTAAATGATTACAGTGAGTGCATAACCCTTCACCAAAATCCTTGAAGTCATATCCCATGGGCCCAGTCTTTAGGTTCCAGGGCTGTTGGTTTATTCATTGAAAATGCTATAGAGCTACAGTAAAAATAAAACTGTTGCTGTTACCCCTTAATTTTGCCGGACTTAAATGACCTTCACCTGTTTGTGATCTGAATTTCTCATTCTCATTTTCCTGAATATTGTAAAGCATTATACAAAATAAGTTCATTCCAAAGCATCTTATTTGGGTAAAAATATCTTACCCAGAATTTTTCTGTGTTAAGCTTATTTGCATTTACTTTGAAGTTGTGTGTTTTGTGTTCATCTAGTAATTTTATATGGAAAAGGATCTTTTCACACAATTTTTTTTGCCAAGATAAATCTACATGGGAGCATTTATAAATCATCACTAAATTCTGTGACGTTGAGCTTCCTTTACATACTTCTTGATTTTACTATACAAATTTGGGCGATAGAAGAACAATGATGCTATGTGGACATGTTTCTAGTGAGGAAAATAAACTTAAGTTGATGCATATGGCTCCAGTCTTAACCACACCAATTGAGATACCTTGCTGATCTGTTTCCTACTAGCCTAGTCGAAGAGACCTGAAATTGTGTAAATTGGACTAAATCCTGTTGGCACACACTGAAAAACATAATTTTAAAAACCAGAGAATTAGATACTTTGCTAAGATCTTACATTGGCTGAGATCCAACATTCTAGAAGTCATACTAAGTTATGTTCACCTGCAAGAAATGTTCCAGGTAAACATAACATTTTATTTTTCTACATTGGACTAAAATAGATTGAAAACGTCCAAATTGATACTAGCCAAAGGCTCAAGTGAGCTTTTCTGATCAAATTTGTCTGTCGTTGTTGTCATTGTCGTTAACTTTTCACATTTTCATCTTCTTCAGATCCACTGGGCCAATTTCAACCAAACTTGCCACAAAGCATCTTTGGATGAAGGGGATTCTAGTTTGTTCAAATGAAGGGCCGTCTTTTAAAGAGAGACAATTAAGAATTAGTGAAAATTAAAGCCCTCTTTCAAAAATCTTCTCCTCAAAAACCTGGACCAGAAACTTATGTGAAAGCTTCATTACATACTGTAGATTCTATTTTGTTCAAATCATGACCCACAGGGATAGGGTAAGGCCACAACAGGGGATCAAAGTTATACATAAGAATGTATAGGAATTATTTTTAAAAATATTCTTCTCAAGAACAGCAAAACCATAATTAGTCATATTTATATGGAAGCATCCTCAGGTAGTGTATATTCAAGTTTGTTCAAACCATAACCTCCTGGGAATAGGTTGGGACCACTTATATATGTAAACTTTTCATTATGAACTAATATCTGCTTTTCTGTAGTGAAAGTTATCAAGGTAAGCAATGTAGCCTATGGGCCTCTTGTTTATGAAAAGTTATATTCAACTACACCCCAAGTTTTCAGGTTAGTGTAACATTTATTTTTCTCTGCAATGGACCAGAAATAGATCAAGAACTTCTAAATAGATAGAATTGGTTATGAAAAGTTGACAATATTCACTTTGCCCTTTGGGCTCAATGAATACTGTACAGCTCAGGTGGCTAAATCATCCTATTGACCTAAAAAAAAAAACAGCAATGATTGTACTGTCACCCTGAACTGACCTGAACAGTGTTTTTTGGCAGAAACCATTTTGACATGATGCAAGAAAAAATCATTTAAAGTTTCAGAAAGATTGGCTTGGCAGTTACTGAGAATAATGAAATAAAAAATTTGCATATTTCATTTCTTTCTATGGTAACTGATGCCATTTGGAAAATTCTAAATATGGAAATCATAATTACAGTTGGTGATTATAATTTCTGTGATGCTTTATTTAGATTGTCCCAGCCATATGTGAGATTATTTTATGAGGACTAAATTATAGGTTGGGGCTTTAATATTCATTCATGTTCACTTGGTTTTTTTTTTCATTACAGAAGATATTGGTAGATTGAAAACCGTATTAGAGGTGGCACAGAAACATATTCATAGTTCATCTCAGTTGTTCAAGCTTGCACAAGATGTCTTCAAAATAGCCACCCCAGCAGATGCTCCTAAACACATGCCTGCCTTGAATGCTGCATTTGAACTTGGACTACAAGTAAGTGTCATGAACAGAATGCTTTAAAATCTGTTCTGCCCTTGATAGGTAGTTTCCTCTTTCAGAACACATAGGGATTTTATATAGAAAATTATAAAAAGGTGAAGTATCATGATAAAAATCATGATACAGTTTCAGTGTATCATAATAAATCAAATGTTTCAGTGTATCATAATAAATCCAATGTTTCAGTCTTATCATTACACCCATACCTTCCTCATACGCTAGATTTTCAGTCGTAGATGATGACTTGGTATTCTACTGATCAGAACATGTATAGACAATTCATACCATCTATACAGGTAAACAAATTATATTGTTATACCTTTAAAAATTGTTTCCAATATAAATCTATGCCAAAAAAAGTCTAACCTTTCCAAAGTTTTACTGAGTGGTACAAAAAAATTAGATATTGGACCTGTCAATGAGATATTGGACCACTATGATGTTTTGTTTTGTCACACTGTAGGCAGGATCAGCTATATCTTTTCAGTTATCGCAAACATTGAATGCAGCACAAGATATGATAAAATATAAAAAAAAAAGGTATAAAAAAATATTTATTGATATGACAAAATAAAGAGTAAAAGGTATTACAAAACATTTATTGACTTTATTGTAAACAGTTTGGTGTAAGGGGTCAACAAAATGCATGTTTCACTTGAACCCAGTACAGGTAGACAATGTATACCATCTACACAGGAGGACAGTCCATACATAATTTACACTTATTTCATGACATGAAGGAAACAGTCAGACTGTTGTCACGAGGTAGTAGGAAAGACCTGGGAAACATGGCCAAAGGCCAAGGATAGCAGATTCCCAGGTCTTCCCCAATATCAAAGGACAACAATTATACCGTTTCCTGAGATGCCATAAAATAATTATTTTATTACCTAAATTGCTATTTAATTTCTTAAAGTAACAAATTGATTATAAACATAATAAATAAATAATAATTTTTTTTTTTTAAAAATACACTGACAACAGTTTGTAACATTAATCATATAAACCTAATATAAAACATGACAAAAAATAAAATATTAATTAAATTCTCACACTTATTGGTTTTAAATCAGAAATATTTAAGAAATAAAGCCCGCGTTTTCATGAATGTTGCTGGATAACCTCTGAGGTTGAGAAATGTTGTTTGAAATATAAAAGGCGAGGCATTAGCCGAGGCTTTTATATTTCAAACAAGATTTCTTGACCTCGGAGGTAATCCTGCATCATTCACCACAATAAGGACTTTATTTTGCTAGCAGCTATAAAATAAGACTGGGCATTTCCTCTATAGAGAAACGAATTAGGTCACCATTATGCTGTTACATTTTAATCCAGAAGGGCAATTTCTTTGTTTACTTGTGTATGGATTGCATAGAATGCAGACAATTTGAGCTTTTGTTGGGTTAAAAATATCCTTTATTTATAAATTTGTTTGTAACATATATTGATTAATTTTTATGAATGTAAAATTACAAAATCATAATTTTTATGAATGTAAAATTACAAAATCAGTTGTCTTTTTCATTGCTTTATCAGTAAAATCATAGAGTGTAAATGTTGTGGGGAGGTCCATGGAACAGCCCAACTTAGCTATAAAAACTGACATTTAGCAGCTGTTTTAGTTAATACGCACTCTTTAGAGTACAGAAGGCGACACATCAATATGGTTTAAATAAGTATTATATTCTACAGTGAAATATTCATTTCAACTGTGCAGGTTTGATATGTGTTTCTGATCTAATTTTTTGATGACGTTCATGATTTATTGGAGAATAATGTCCGTGGCATTCTTTGATCTCAGCAATAACTGTTACAGTAGTAGAATAATGGCTAATTATCGCTAATATTGATGTATGTATGTTTTGTTTTAGGTGCAGATCCAGGAATTTTTTCCAGGGGGGTTCCATTCCAGTCAAAAAGAAATCCAACCCAAAAGTTTCTTGACAAGCAAACAAAAACAAAGCATAAAATCCATTTCTTAAATGTGAAAAACACCTTTACCATTGTAGTGATGGTGGGGTCCACGTTTTCTAAGGGGGGTGGGGGTGGGGGGGTTCCAAAGTCATTTTTTTATTTGCTTCTGTATGTACTTTTAATTACTGTGCTAATTTCAGGGGGGGTCCAGGACCACCCCCAACCCCCCTCTAGATCCGCGCATGTGCTTATTAAACGTCATGGAGTCTTGAACATTTGAATATATCATGCTGACATTTAAGGTCAACATCTTTGTTAGGTATGCAGGTAATGATCAGCAGTCATCATCCACATGAAAATCTAGCATATGATGCATATGATGGCTTAAGACATCAAATGGCAATTCCTTTGAAACATTTTTTTTTTAATCTCAAGGTTTTTCAAGTCACATATAAGAGAATAGTGAATTTTAAGTGATAGTCAAAAGTGTCAACGAACTAGAAAAGTGTCAACTAACTAGAATATTTCACTGACATCCTTACCTATTATTGTTGGCATGTGGGTGTGTTAATGTGTCCCATACCAATAAGACCATCATACAATCTTGACATTCATGGAAAGAAGTTTATTTCATAGAGTAATGTTCTTCTTGCCAGAACTTTGATAAATTTAACCTTAATTTATGATTTGTGGGTATGTCTTATGTTGGATCTTGATGAATGATTCATTAAATATGAAGGGGAGACACATTTTAATGTAGCAGAATATTTCTTGATTTTCTTTGGAATTAAAGTTCAAAATGATTTAACTATTTCTTGCTATATTGGTGTTTATAGGTGATGAGGATGACACTTATGACAATGAATTGGAGGAGGAGGGAAATGGTTCGATGGCTGGTGACTTGTGCCATGGAGGTTGGCATCAAGGCTCTCATCTCAATAATGCTAAACTGGTTCCAGCTCTTTCAACCCATAGAGGCAACTAGTATGGTTGCTACTAACATTATGTCTCGCAGCACCATGATGCAGTTAAATGTTAATTTCCATCAACAGGAAGAGCTGGCCAATCATGCAAGAAAACTTGCACTCCAATGTGCCACCAAAGATCCGCAAAACTGCGCACTTTGTGCCCTGACACTCTGTGAAAAAGATCCAATTGCCTTTGAAACTGCCTATCAAATAGTCATTGATGCAGCTGCTCACATCATGAATTCCAGCCAATTGTTCAACATCGCCCGGTACATGGAACACAGGGGTTACCCCAATCGAGCATACAAGCTAGCATTGCTGGCCATGAAAAATCTCAAACTGTCTTATAATCATGATACTCACCCAGCAATCAATGACATTCACTGGGCCTGTGCACTCAGCCACAATCTGGGAAAGAATGAACTTTCAAACATGATTCCATTGTTGACAGATAACGTTCACTGTGCCAATGTGTTATCAGACGTACTAAGACGGTGTACACTGACTGCCCCAGGGCTAGGGAGCACTGATGGCAAACGCCGTGCAATAAAACACTTGTCGTATGACAAAGACCCTCTCAGGAAATTAATGGATGCCACAATTCATGCCTACATTGCCACAACCCATTCAAAACTGACTCACATAAGCCCGCGTCACTATGGTGACTTTATAGACTTCCTCGGTAAAGCAAGGGAAACTTTTCTACTAGCTCATGATGGACACATTCAATTTGCACAACTGATAGAGAATATGAAATTAGTTTATAAAGGAAAGAAAAAACTTATGTATTTAATCAAGGAAAGGTTTGGTTTATGATTGAGGTAGCTATTCCAGTGGTTATATGTGTTTGGGACCAATGTCAACTGTCATACTTTGTATGTGAGGCATCTGTGAATGATATGGTTTAAAACAAATCTGTTTGGGGTTATTTTACAACATATTTAGTAGCAAAAATTGAATGCACAAGAAAGGAAATTTAGTTTTTACATATAACTTTGGGTTTTTCTGCTCTCATATTTTCATCAGCCATGCCAATACAATGCCAAGAATGAGAAATGTATGAAAACATCCATATCATGTCAGAGATCCCCATGGTTTGTAGTTTTAAAACAGTCCGTTCCTTCTTCAAGTTATTTTTTTCTTCTATTTTGTGCAGTAGAGTCATGATTACTTAATTAATCCTCACACAAAAATTGATATCATGAATACTAAAGGTATGCTTGTCCAGTATTGTGATTGTAGATTTACTTTATAGTTTTTTTTTTAATTTCTGTATCCCCCCCCCCCCCCCCAAAAAAATGTCAGTGGCATGGTTTATTATTTGTCTGCATTTCAGTTTGTTAAACCTCCTGCAAACAATGTTTGGAGGGGTATATTGGCATTGGCATGTCCGTCTGTAGACACATGATTTTGTCTGGACATGTTCTAGGAGACTACTGCATGGATTTGTCTAAAAATGTCCACTCATTACTCATCATGTGCATGTAGTATTGTCATCATGATTGGACATTTTTATACCCCCCGCAAACGAAGTTTAGGGGGGGTATATTGGAATCACCATGTCCGTCTGTCTGTCCGTCTGTCTGTAGACGAGATTTTGTCCAGGCCGTTTCTCGGAAACTATTGCAAGGATTTGTCTGAAAATTTGTACACTTATTATTCACCATATGAAGGTGTGCACCTGGTTTTTTCATCATGATTGGATAATTTTTCTGCATTTTACAGGTGTTTTTTCATTTTTATTGTGTGGTTTTGTCCGGACCTGTTCTCAGAGGCTATTGCATAGATTTGTATGAAAATTTGTACACTCATTATTTACCATATGAAGATGTACACCTGGTATTTTCAACATTATTTGATAATTTTTCTGCATTTTACAGATGTTTTTTTTTTTTTCATTTTTATTGGCTTAGTCATTATGGGTTTATAAATGTCTAAGGAATCTAGAACATCTGAAGTGTACAAAAATGTGAACTACAGCTTAAAACTACTCATTAAAACTAAAAAAAAACATCATCAGGTATTAAAAACAGTTTTTACATTACACAGCAGATAGTGTAAATCTATTTGTCCTTTGGGAGTAATGAGTGGACATGCATCCAGTTAAAGATTAATTAATGAGTTCAGTGTGGGAAGTTGTTAGGGCATCTCTGATCAAGCAGGTGTTATCTATATCTCCTGGGAATTTGGCAAAAGAATTAAAGATTTCTGTTCTCTAATTCTCTTAATTGTAATTTATTGTCTGTCAAAGTACTGACCAGCCTTTTATTTTTAAAATAAATTTGATATAAAGTTACCAAGATTAATTTGATTTTGTATAATACATGTATGTTGGTTTTTTTTTCCAACAATCAATTTCAGTGTCAAGTCCCACAAAGATGAAAGATAGTTGCAATGTATTAAAAAACAAAGTAATTACAATGTATTAGTGTTGCTATTTTATTAGGTTGCACCTTAGTTTCATTCATTTAAAAAATATAATGAGCAATTATATTTTTACTCTAAATGTTTATAAGAAAATTGTGAATATAACCACTTAGATCCATAAAGTATTAGTAATTTGGCACCTTCTCTAAAAAAACCCAGCGGGGGGTATTTGTCCCTTTTGGACAGTTCTAGTTTTCTTCATTTTTTTTTTTTTTTCATTTTTATATTGGTCATTTTGAGTTCATGTAGATTTGAGACATAGAATCAAGAAACTGCCAGTTGGTGTATCTGTAGAGAAATGTGAATTACAGCTTAAAACCAGGTCACTAAAACTTTGAAAAAAAAAAAAAAAAAAAGACGAAGGATTAAAAGGAAGATAGTTACTTCAAATGTAATAGTTATGCAGTAACCTTATTTAAAATGTTACACATTTTTTATGATATACAGCTTTATAACAAATTTCAAAAAAATCTTTGTATTTAACAGTAATGACATAAATATGCATATTATATTAGTACAAGAACAGACTTAGTGCAACACATAGCAGTTGATGTAAATCCATTTATCCCATGGGAGTAATGAGTTGGACATGCAAGGAGCAATTTGACAAGTCTGTCCAGTTAAATATTGATTATTGAGTTCAATGTAGGAAGGCTGTCTTAATTATTTCTGTTAGATCATCTTTCATCAAATATGTGTTATTTATATCTCTTGGGAATTGGGAAGAATTCAGGATTTGGTCTCTAAATTAATAGTGTCTGTCAAATTTAGATGCATAGTTACTTGATGGCTAGCCCTTTATTTTCTAAATTTACTTGATATAAAGTTATCAAGATTAATTTGATACTGTATAATCTGATATGATTATTTTATTTTCTTATACGTAAATCTTAAACGGTACCAATTTAAATCTTAAACAGTATTAATTTAAATCTTAAACAGTACCAATTTAAATCTTAAACAGTACTAATTTAAATCTTAAACAGTACTAATTTAAATCTTAAACAGTACCAATATTTCAACAAACAAATTGCAGAGTTATGTCTCACAATGATTATGGATGGTTGCTGTTAAGTTTTACAATCTAATAAAAACAATAAAATGATTAGTATTTCGATGTTTCATTAGGCTGTGGTTTAGTTCATCATTCATAAATAAAAAATACAATGAGCAATTAACTTTCAGTGTCAGTGTTAACAAATTGTGAACACCTCTAGATCCCTAAAGTATACTTTCAATGACTTGGTACCTTTTCTGAAAAACCCATTGGGGGTATTTGTCCATTTTGGACAGTTCTAGTTCTTTGTGTTTGTCTGTACTTGGTGTTCTCTTGTGTGTTCTCAGAATTAAAAAAAAAAGAGTTGAGCTCTCTTCTATGAATTATCCTTTTGATATTTTATCTGTATTTCATAAAGCAATTAATTTTATGTACCCAGACACCTTGCAAAGTTTTTCTTCCAAATCTGTTTGTTTATGAAAGTTTTATGGTGCTATTGAGAAGTGTATAGATGGAGGTTTTTTTTCTGTACAAGACAATGGTTGATGTATATATGGATGGTAAAAGAGGTATCCAGAAAGGTCCTTTTAACTTCTACAATTTTGTTGTCACAGTAATAAATATTTTGTCTCATTTTGTCTCAATGTTTTATTGCTGCAATCTCATTTTCTCCAGTCTCACAAACTGTTCTGACTTGATCATAATGCATCATTGTACATCACTGATGATAAGTAGGTCTGTATATCTTTATTCTGATTTAATCAATGTAGAATTATGCAAATGCTGATGAAGGCAATAGTTTAAAACAGATTGTGCAATAAGCCATAGAATTTTAAATGCAAGACTGTCTTGCAGGTTGAAACATCATTATTGTCACAATGTAAAAGTGTTGTGAGATTAGTTAAATGTCAGGTACATAATTACACGTTCTTCTTAGGATTTTGTATTTTTTTTCTGTTTTGTATCATTTCATTGCAGTGGTGATGAACAAGTTATCAAGTGCTACCTCAGTTATCAAGGGTTTAACACACCCTCTCAGTCCACATCAGAAATCTGCAGGAGTACTGTCCATTTTTAATCTTTACCATATTGTGTATCAATCAAATGTTTTGTTGACTTGAAGTCAGATTTTTTTTTTCTCCAGAAAAGTGTTATTTTGTCCTATGGCTGTACAAAGTATAGAGATGTTTGTTATTAGTTGTTGTTTATGTTGCTATATATTTTATTGCACAATAGTTTTTGTGGAGAAAATATTTTGTTTAATATTCAAAGTCTTTTTTTCAAACTTGTTTTCCAGTGGATTTCTTTGTTGTTTAGTCATTGTGAATGACAAATTTCACACTCAAATGGTATTTGGAAAGAAACTCTCATGTACAATGATTATGAATTTGGTTTAACCGGTCAAAATATGATGTAGAGAATAATTTTACATGGAAAAATAATTACAAAATTCAGATTCCTTTTGGATTTTTTTTTATGAATTGAAAGATTAATAAGATTGTATGTCAAACACAGTATTATCCCATAATTGAGAAGTAAGTGCTCTCTTTTGATTAAGAACAATAGAACTGTTCAGTTGTATTGAAGTATGATTTTTTTGCCAATTGTGATAATGAGTATGATTATTTATTGTATGTACATTATTTTAATCCCATTTTCTTGTGTCATTATGTGGCATGAATGTGTTTCTAGTGCTTTTGTTCTATTTATAGAAAATTGTAGAGTTGTCTAGTCTATGTGTTTTAAGAATCAACTTCTCTGTGAAGAGGTGATGTGTCTTAAATTATCTTGACAAGGAGAAAAATAAATGAATCAAAATCTCGTTTGACATTAGTTCTCTGTTTTGTGTTTGGTACTTAGTGCTCATAACATAATTCTGAAAATATGTAATAATGGATTCTGTTGTTAGCATTGATTTTAGAACATAGGTTTTTTTTTTTTTGGTTTTTTTTTTTTTTTTTTTTTTTGTTCAGAACCATTTGTTCCATTTGTGAAAAGTCCAGTTGCATAGGTGAATTAACAATAGAAGCAGTATTTTTATGCCCCACCATCAATATGGCCGTGCATAATGTGTTTGTTATATTCATCTTTTGTATATCTGTCTGTCACTGCATTTAGCTCAGTTTCAAAGAAATTGTTCAAGATACTTTAACCAAAATTTATTCAAATGTGACATAATTTTTTTGACCTTGTCCTCTTCTGTGACCTTGATCTCTTTGTTCCTTATTTTTTGTTATAACAGTTTCAAAGTAACTATTCAAGATGTTTTAAAGGGGCATAAACACAGATTTGACGTTAATATTTTGTTTGATATCATGACTTATATGTTGCTATAGCATTTCACACTGAGATATATTAAAAAACTTATTTTATTTTGAAGTTATTGAAACTACGAATTTCGGGAGGCATTTGATTGGTACATCCTTGCAATTTTCACAACGTAATCTTTATCCTTAATACTTAAGAAAAGTAGAAATTTTGTTGTGTATTAGTGAAAAAAATTAAAGATATATCCAGAAAATGCGGAGTAGAAATGTGAGAAAGCAAAACCAACTCACCAGTATTGTCAGTCCATGCTCAGTGATGTGTGCAGAGTTTAACAAATTCTGCAAAAACAGGGAGGGGTTGTCCAAACTAAAAAAAAAACTTTCTTTTTTTTATTTCCAAGATTGTTCGGCCCCCAAACTAGAATTTCAATCCAATGTTTTCTCGGACGTCCGTGCCAAATTGTACCCGCCCATTTCATTGTCTATCATTTAACATTTTGACTGTAACAGTTGGAAATGACGTAAGCTGCACATTTATAATTTTGCCACCGTTCACGGTAGCTCAGTCGGTAGAGTGCTCGCTCCGTGATCGGGAGGTCGTGAGTTCGAATCTCGGCCGCGACAGACCCAAGTCGATAAAAAATGGGTAGCAACTGTTCCTTCGCCATGCGCTCGGCACTTTGAAGTGAAAGTTGCGGGTCCTTCGGATGAGACCTTAAAAACCGAGGCCCCGTGTCACGGCAGGCGTTGGCACGATAAAGATCCCTCACTGCTCAATGGCCCTGAGTGCCGAGTAAAGGTCAAAATTTGAAGCCCTTCACCGGTATATGGTGACGTCTCTATATGAGTGAAAAATTCTCGAATGGGACGTAAAACAACATACAAACAATCAATCAATCTAATTTTGCCAGTTAATGTTCCGGCGATCTTGACGACGGACCTAATTCATTTCTGCAGTAGGTTTTTTATTCAAATTTTAATATGAGGTAAAGTGACTTTTGTTGAGTTAAAAAAAAAAATTAAATAAAATCATATGGTCATCGATGTAGATTTTTAATGGGGGCGTTTCAAAAGTTGGCAATGGAAATCGATAATTACTATAGGAAGTAATGGGAAATTACCAGTGTAGGGTATAAGAGTGATCATTGAAAAAAAAAATCTGCAATAGAATTTTTATTCATATTAAAGGACAACGTTAACAAGACAATTTAACAGCAAATTATGCCCAAAAATAAATGGGTCATCGGCTTAGATTTTTCAGGGGGGCATGTCAAACTCAGGTGAAGGGCACTTTTTGGGGGAAATTTTCAATGAAAATACCTTGGCCAAATAAATCATTTATTTATAAAATTAACAAATGAATATAAATCGAAATAGTTACAATATTTTTTAATTGAGAGGAAATGTTAGAATATCTTTAAAAGAATTAAAAATGTATATTTTTTATCTTTTGCAATACATAACTAAGTCAATTTGATTCCAGGCATATGCCGGTTTTCTGCGCAGTGGCGCGAAATTTCGAATTAGGTCCGTCGTCCTAATGGGTGAATGAATCCCTGACCAAAGAAGGGAGGTTTACTGTAGCTGTACATTCACGTCCTATATTTCAAGTTAAAGAAATACATATGCCCCTGTCTGGTTATTATTTTTCGAAGATTTAGTTGCATTTGACATACATTATACCAATATATAATAGCATTTTCACATTTTACAAAAGTGTTAAGCCAACACTATTCTCTATTGAGAAGTTGACGGCTCGTTACTACTGCTCCTCAGCGTTGACTGGGAATAATAACGAGTCGTCAACTTCTCAACAGAGAATAACCCAACGCTGGCATGTTGCCCTTCTGAAGGTATGTGTGAGACTACTTGCCGATTTGAATTGCATGTTGTGAATCAAGTCGATGATTGGTTTTCCGATGTGTACTTTGGCATTGATTGTACTTCTTAGGAATCAGTAATCCGTGTCATAACGTCGTTACAAAGCTCCTTAATATATAATGTGTTTTAAAAATACACTGTGATATACTTATCGCGAACAAATCGCTAATGCGCTAGATCTGCACCGACCAATTCTGTTGGTAGGGATTTCTAGCGGCCGAGTGAATATACATAGTGGACATGTGGAGAGTTGCTCTTACAGTTTAGGACGATTAACTGACACGCGCGAAAATGTCGATGGACTTTCGGAAAAATACATACCGGCCAAATAGGCCCGATTCTAGATTTCGGTATGTCTCCTTAATTTATTTTCTGTTACTTTGATTTCTATGTTAGAGGAAGGTGTAAATCTCTTATAAGCATTGTTCGAATTTTAAAATTGTAGTTATGTTGCTAAGAATGAATGGATAGAGATGGAAAACTGTTCATTGAGGTCTCCATGCAGTAGCTAGGCATATATGGATCTATATCCATTGTTTGTAAAACACCTACAGATGGATGGGGTTTAAATTGTTTAAATTCACAGAGGAAATAAAAAAGATTATGATCGTATAGCGACACGATGACAAGGTGCCTTTACCGTCGACATTTTTAAATAACGTTGTGACAGAACCCAAATGCACGAGTTTTCATTCAATATACATTTATTCAATAAAGTATATGGAAGCTAACTTCAAGCTAAATGTACATGTATATTAAAATAGACCCTTATATTCTACTTGCTCTCATTCTAATTAACTTTTATATAATGTTTGACTTTTTTCATTTTAAAAAGCAATATTGTTTCCCTTTATTTCTAAATCCTCTTATAACGTAAAAAATCGATTGATCTTGGCCTAAATAAAGTACTTATAATTATGCCAACACTGGTCAGTTTAATATCAACTGATTAAATAGTTTAGCATGTTTGTCATGAACTTGTCATTTTTAACTTCCCCGGACCCAAAGGCTACCCTGAGCTTTGTCATTGTCAATTCCTCCACCTGTCTGTCATCTTTTCACACTTTCGGCTTCTTCTCAAAAAACAACGGGTCCACTTCAATCTAATCAAAAACAACGGCATCACCTCTTCCTAGGAGAGACAATCGATGCTTTTAAGTACAATGTAAAATAGAGCAGGCTATTAGACGACGGATGGTATATATATATATATATATATATATATATATATATATATATATATATATATATATATATATATATATATATATATATATATATATATATATATATATATACCATCCGACGACTAATAACCTGCTCTATTTTATATCATTCTTACAACCATCAATTATCTCTCCTCAGAATATATACATTGTATATATGGAGAGAGAGAGAGTGAGAGAGAGAGAGAGAGGGATACAAGATTTATAGGGGAAACGAATTTGATAAGATCTACATCTTGTGTTGAGGTTGGTTCAATTTATGGCCCCTGGTGTTAGGATGGGGTCAATATGGGGATAAAAGTTTTTATAGGGAAAATGTATTTGAATCCACATGAAAGCAACACATTGCAATAGATATTCAAACACCCTTCAAATTTAGGATTGGCAGTAGAGGGTCATATTTTACAAATATATATATAAATATAAAAGAAAAGCAAAATTCTAAAAATGTTTATAAATACCGGTATTATCATGGCAACTCTCAAAGATGGTAAACTTTATGTATAGCTCTACTGGTCATAAACCAGAGGAGATATTTGCTGTGGTAATGTGTACCTTGAAATATGGAGATAACGAACAATATTCAAGCTCAAAGTCCATTAAAAAAATACAAATCGGGAGCAGAGCAAACACGAACCTCCAAAAACATTAGTGGTGGGATCAGGTGCCATGGAGGAGTGAGCATCAGCTGCCGAACGGTCACTCTCGCCGTGTGCTCCTTGTCATGATCGGAAAATAACAGAAAAATCCGTCAACAATTCAGTGTGTAAATAATGGCCTAACAATTAGTATGAAAAACGTCAGTCAGCATATGACTTAATGATAGATCGTGTTTGCTGACAAGGTCATTGTATCGACCATAGAACTTACGAAATGATGACTTTAAACGAGACTGTTGATATTCTTGTTTCATGGACTTGTTTGTCAATAACTTACCTCGTTTTATAAATTGTTCATACGTAGAGAATGCTCTTGCGTATCGAATCAACTGAGAGATATACACCCCATATGCAGGTGATGAGGGTATATTGCTGCATAAGTAAGTGAAGTTGACGATTGAAAAGTTAAAGACAACAATTTTTCAAAACGCTTTTCTTTCTACATTTTGCTCGTTTTAATAAATTTTGGTACACAAGTAGATAACACCAAGATACGTCATTCTGTTTATCGGTTTGAGTTCGATGAACAGTAATAACCAGCGTTAAAATTCTTTCAAAATGCTACATTTCCCCAGTTTTAGAAGCCTTGGTACACAACTAGACTGCACTAAGCTTCATAATTCATTTATTAAGTTTTTATTTCAGTGACCCATGTTGCCAGGGCTACTAAATTTCCTTTGGTCTGATTTCAATGCAATTTGACCCACAAGTAAACTACTGGAAGATATATAATCGGTTTTTGATGAATGGTGCCTCAATGGTTACTAAAACAGAAATTTCAAAATGCTATACTCCTTAATTAATTTTTTTTTTATTTATTTTTTTTAAAATCCTATTTCAATAAAACTTGATACGCAGGAAGACAACGCTAAAAATACATACTTAGTACTTCTGTATACCGGTTTTTTAATTAGATGATCCGTGTTGCTATATTCTTTCAAGTACTAATTCTCCTACAGCTTTTAGCTCACCTCAACGAAGTTGGGGGACCTTATGTAACACCCTCGGCGTCCTAGGTTAAAGTTTCTTTTCAAATACTTCTATGCCCTATATTAATCAGAGATGCATGAAAGATGCTTCTAGTTTTTTTTTCATTGTACCAGTCAAGGTTTCAGATGCGGCAATTCCAGATAAGAATGACTAGGTTAATGTTTTTAAAGCAGGTTAAAGGTTTGGAGCAGGTCTTATTTCCAAGTAACTATAAGACCTATATTGACCAAACTTGCAGATGATACATCTAAGATTGCACACTACCAGGCTTGCTTCGGATGCTGGATCTTACCTACAATTTCCGGATGAGTGACCAGGTTAAAGTTTTTGGAGCAGGTTCATTCTAAAGTAATTATAAGCTCTTCGTTGACCAAACTTGCATGGATGATACATCTAAGGATGCACACTACTGGACTTGCTTCAAATGCTGGATCTGATCTACATTTTCTGGATGAGTGACTAGGTTAAAGTGTTTGGAGCAGGTTCATTCTAAAGTAACTATTTGTCGTACCTGAACCAAACCTTGCACTGAAGGTACATTTATTGATGCACACTACCAGGGTTGCTTTGGATGCTGAATTTGACGTACATTTTCCAGATGAGAGACCAGATTAAAGTTTTTGGAGCAGCTTCTTTCTAAATTGACTATAAGCCCTATGCTTACCAACTTTGCACTGATGATACTTTTATTGATGCACACTACCAGGGATGCTTTGGTTGCAGGATTTGACGTACATTTTCCAGATGAGTTTACAGGTTAAAGTTTTTGGAGCAAGTCTATGACCAAGAAACTATAAGGCCTACCTGAACCAAACTTGCACGGATGATGCATCAAGGGATGCATAGTACTAGAGTTGTTTCAGATGCTGGATTTGACCTATATTTTCCAGATGAGTGATCAAGTTAAATTTTTTGGAGCAAGTCCATTACCAATAAACTATAAGGCCTATCTGAACCAAACTTGCAAGGATGATGCATCAAGGGATGAACGCTGTCAAACTTGCTTCAGGTATGCTGGATTTTACTTAAATTTTCTGAATGAGTGACTATTTTGAAGTTTTTAGGTAAGTCCATTCCCAAGTAACTGCAAGCCCTATCAGACCAAAATTGCATAAATGTTGCATATAGGGATGTACACTACTATATTATTTGTTTAGTGTGGGACTTTGCCTTATCTAAAGGCAACGTCTATTGAGGTGAGCTCTGTAATCTCTGATTACCTGTTTTATCTTTTCCAAGTATATTTATTCTCAATAACATACAACATGATTTTGAGGCAAAACTTTCGCAGACGCCCTTTAATGATTAGCTGTCACCCTGCCACTCTTTAAAACCGTTCACGGAAGCTCAGTCGGTAGAGCGCTCGCATCGTGATCGGGAGGTCGTGAGTTCGAATCTCGGCCGCGACTGACCAAAGTCGATAAAAAATGGGTAGCAACTGTTCCTTCGCCATGCTCTCGGCACTTTGAAGTGAAAGTTGCGGGTCCTTCGGATGAGACCTTAAAAACCGAGGCCCCGTGTCACGGCAGGCGTTGGCACGATAAAGATCCCTCACTGCTCAATGGCCCTGGGGTCAAAATTTGAAGCCATTCACCGGTATATGGTGACGTCTCTATATGAGTGAAAAATTCTCGAATGGGACGTAAAACAACATACAATCAGCCACTCTTTAAAAGATTTTTGAAAGATTCAAAAGATTTTTTTTAAATTCCTTTATATTCATATCATGTAAAACTTTGACCCTCTATGGTGACCATTCTATATATAAGTATTAGATTCTGTTTGCATATAAATTTGATTAGCATATTAAATTGACAAATCATGCCCCTGTTGTTCTAAATAATTTTTGTTTTCAAAGTTATCTATACTTTCCTATCATATCTTCCCATATAAATCCCTCTATGGTGGCCATTCTACACATTAGTATTAGATGCTATTTGCATATTAATTTGACTTGCATATTAATTTGACTAATCATATCCCTGCTGTTCTATTATAAATAACTTTTTTTCAAAGTTATCGATAACTTGCTATTATATCTTCCCATATAGATCTTTGAAATCTTGCCCCCCCCCCCCCCCCCCCAGGTGAGCGGATATATATAATTTAAACAAATTGAAACTGCAGTATGTGAGATTAGTTGCATAAAAATGATTACTCATGGCTGTGCTGGTCTTGAGAAGATTAACATTATTAAAGATTTTTCCTGTTTATTCCCTGCAAATCATTGACCTTCTATTGTAGCCCCAACCTACCTGATTTGAATAAACAAATATGTGAATGCTTGCAGAAATTAATAAGATTAATCATGCTTTTGCTGTTCCAGGGAAGAAGATTTATACAGATTTTTCTTAAACATGTATCTCCATGTTTAACTTTGATCCTATTGTGGCCTCACCCTATGAAGGTGGTCACAATTTGTACAAATTTGAATGTCAAACTTTTATCTCCTCCTATGTGACCCCACCCAACCCCTTGGGGCCATGATCTGAATAAACTTAAAACTGCACTTTCTGATGATGTTTGCATATTAATATGACTCTACTCATGGCCCTCCTGTTTTTGGAAGAAAAAAAATCAAGATTTTTTCCTATATCAATATTATAGTGTAAAATTTTGATCCCATACTGTGGCCCAACCCTACCCCGGACTATGATTTGAACAAATTTGAATCTATACATACCAAGATGCTTTTACATCTAGCCCAGTGGTTTTTTAGACAAATTTTTAAGACACACACTTTTTTTGCCTTTTCTTATTTCCCCTTTAGAGAGGGTATGTTCCAAATTTAAAGAATTTGTTTCCTGTTTAACACAAGGATGCTTTATGATACGTTTGGCAAAAATTGGTCATGCCGATGATTCCTGAGAACTCGAAAATGTGAAAAGTTAACCAATTGATGAACGAACAGAAAGACAGACGATGGATGACAGGTGATCAGATAAGCGTACCTTAACCATCGGTTCTGGTGAGCTTAAATTTGTATCTCATTTCAACAAAGAGATTCATGATGTTTTCTAGGATTAAAGGTTTTTCCCCAACAAAATGGGGGAAAGGGGTGTTTAAGAACTGGCTTTCGAGATGCTGAGGATAAATAAAATTTTAGTAACTTCTTTGGACACGAAATTGTAATAATCTAAAAGTATAGAGGAATTGCCAAAAGATTTTTGAACAGCAGAGAGACATAGAATTAAGAATTAATTGGTAATCAGTTAAAGGAAATAGCATAGATATTGAAGACTGTGTCGTTAGTTAGGGATTTTTAAGCTGTTAAAGTTTCAGCCTCTGTGTTCCACAAAAATCCCTCTTTTGCTCAGTTTGATATGCTTTGCCAGGAAAGAAAATACACCCCGTTACAATATTATTGATAATAGTTCGACTTTTTGTTCCAGTAGATCTTTTTCTCCTTTAAAGCATTCTTGCTGAATGCACATCTTATTTTTATGGTCTATTCAATCTGTCAGTTAATCTTCACTCCACAAGTCTGTTTCGCCCACATTGGCTCTATACTTCTCTATTGTCAATGGATTGTCACCCTCGTGTTCTTGCTACATTGACCTAGGTGAAAGCTAGTCTAAAATGTGCCTTTGTTCTCTTTGACTTGCCAAAAGGAGAAGGAATCTAGGAAACAAGTGGTCCTATCAGTACACCATCTGTTGGTAGAAAAACGGTAATAAACACAAGTACATGTATTATGTATGATTTCACTACACATTTTAGGACGAGCTATGCATTAATGTCACAGTGGATGCTGCAGTTAGGAAAGAAATCATTGAGTCCGATGGAGGGGTATGTTTCACAACCTGATTTTCCAGCCAAACACAGTGCAGGAAATGTTTATGGCAGAAGATCCAGAATGATCAATTCAGATGGTGCACCTAGTCCCTACAATCCAGATGCGGCCCAGCTAGCAGCGGTAAGACCCGACACGGGTTCATGCTGGAGAGGTTTACACATTGTTTAAGTTAACCATAACTGTATCACATTAAGCCGAGATCATAGGAACCAAGAGTAAAATTCTAACTTCAGAAACTCCTAGTTGAATTGTCAAGATATTTTGCTTATGTTCTGAAGGATATAAAATGATTGTAAAGCAGGGTCATTTGGACAAGTGCAAAGTCATACAGATAATGGTATTATATGAATGTTAGTGTCAGATATGCATTACCGTTAGTGCATTTGGCCAAATGTAATTGTTTAATTACTAATTTCTTTTATACAGTATAATAGTATCGTTGTCACATTTTTGTTTGTGAGGATATTAATCCTCATAAAAGAGCTCTACTCTACTTTAAATGCATGCATGGATTACATGGATTATGGATAGACTGTACAGAATGAAATTTCTTTGTAATTTTAGATGGACGAATCTATCCCTCCACATCTACGCTATTCCACAAACAATGGATATGACGATTTCCACAAATCTTACCAGCAAATCAGTCAGCAGTTTCCCAACAAGCATTTTCCAGTTTTTGGTCCTCCAAAGTAGCCATTTAAAAAAAAAGTTTGCTCTCACATATTCAAGTACATACATTCTGTTTCCTCTAGAGCTTAATTTATTTTCAAAAACTTTTTTTTTTCAAACAGACTAAGACAGGGGCGAGCAGGTGGATCTTGGCGACACGTTAAGGAAGTGCTGCAAGCCGGAGGGCGTCGTATTGTGTTTGTTGATGGTAGGTTTATGTATTGGTAGGGGTTCCAAAAATCGGCTGACGGTCTCCGGACTGTTGAAAATTGGTCTTTAATTCATCGACCTTTTGGCAATAAATCTTTTATATTATATAGTGCGGAGGTTCCTAAATTAATGGGGTACTAAATCGGTGGTATCTCCTTTTAAGCTGGTGATTTCTGTTATATTGGGAGATCTGGCTTAATCAATATATGAATAATGTAAGGTAACGCAGTAGCTTATAGTATGTAATATAAAAGTAAAAATATCCTTATGAAAAAACATGTAAATACAACAGTGTTTGATTAACTTTGAAACATACTCAATTTTGAAAGGTAAAAAAAAAAAGACTGATATTACCAATTAAAGTTAAATTTGTTGAGAGTATCTTCATATTTCATCAAAAACAAAATCTAAACAAAAATTTAACCTCTGTACAAAAAAGTTAAGCAATTGTCATTTGATAATCAAAGAAATTTAAAATTTAAGGGGACTCCAAAAAGTTCATGTCTGCTATATGATCTATGTGTATATTTTTAATGGCTAGTTGCATTTAGATAGTAAATAAATTTACAATAAATACATAATTAAACTGAAAAATATTTCAAATCAGATGGAAAAGATTAAAAAGAGAATGTTTGGACTGTAATCAGGATTTTTGCCCAAAGTTGGTGTTGTCATGTTAACTTAGTTTGGCTGTAAGAACAGGGTAACCACTGGACCCATGGCTGCTCTACTTCGATATGATGAACATTTCGTTCATCACTTTCAATATAAACATATATACCTGTTAAAAATATTCTGTAAATCTATTGCTGTGTTCAATTCCATTATTTCTAAATCATTTGTTTGTTTGGCACTGAACTTATGCAGGTAGAAACCTTTGAAAAGCATCATACCACTGATTTAGGTACCTCATCTATTTGCACATGCCCAAAACAGAATGTCATATATTTGGAGAAAAATATCTATTCGTCATTATTTTTGGTAATATTTGAATAAATTATAGGAACCTTTAAAGCAAAACTGCATTAATTCCCTATTCAATTGTACTTGTGAGGAAAATTTTGTAATTGAATGCTTATTACCAACGAAAAAGGTTCCTTGAGGATATATTAATGACTTTCCTAACCATTTTTAAATTCTTCACCATTTTGAATATACTGCTTTAAAAAAGACATCATATGTTTATTGCATCTCAAAATATATTTTTCCCACAGATTTTTAGGACCTCAAAAAAATAATAGTTACATATTTGAGTTGAATTCAGGTCATTATTTAGGGGGTAATAAGGCCTAATAAACAGTTATTGAAATTATGATAGGTCAAGTTGCTTACGAAGATAGCATAAAGATCGATGATGTGCCCGGGGGGCATTTAATGAAACCGGAAGGCCGTCAAAGACGACCTCTAAGTAGAAGTCTGTCCGTGTCACAAAACCGAGATGGCAGACCAGATGGTAAGAGCTCTTGATTTCAATATTTTTCTTCACTTTTTCCACAACAGATAAATAAAGGACAACATAAATTAAGTATGTCTTTGATCACTGTGGGTGGTACTTGTTACACTTATACTTTCTCTGAAATTTGAAGACTTAATACTGGCTGAAAACAAATCGACACATTCCTTCTCTGTTTCACTAGTTCTTCCAGCAATAGAGCAACCCGCCATCATGGATTAAGGGGTAACTAAACCAAGTTTGAATTAATTTTATTATTTTGATACATGATAATAAACTAACTCATTTTGCTGCCTCGATATGATTATATAGTCCTGTGTGTATGTGGGTTGCCTCACATAACAAAATGAAGTACTTCTGAATGTCTGCATGAGATATACTAGTAATGTACCCGCATGTCTGTTTGTGTGTTTTCAATCTGATTTAATTTTGCAATTTTATTCTAACATTGACTTCCCTTTGTAAGTTTGAATACAGTATTTACTTTTCTAGACATGATAAAAACAAGTGCACCGCAAAGCGGAGCATCCCCTCTCAAAAGAGCATATCTGTAAATCAAGGCAGCATTCGACATCGATCTCGATACAAATTACGTCACTTCCATTTTGCACAAACAGGTCTCAGCGGCCTCCGTTTTTGGAGGATAGATTTCATCCTCTAAAACAGAGGATAGAGGTGTTGCCACCTACCAGACTTTTCAAAACAAAGGGCAGTTAACTCTTAACAAGCAAATAACAGCAACTCTTGCATTTATGTCATTCACTGATTTTTCAACCAGTATTTTTGATATGCCAAAAACCCTTAATTAAAGGTTATTTAAATTAGAACATTGTTTTGAAAAATATTTGATTTATCTTCCAAAAGATCTGAGAAAAGCTTTATGTAAATTTAGATGTATGAATAACAGATTTCCAATTGAGAAGGGTCGCTTTTGGGGTGTTGACAGAGATGATCGAATTTGTGATCTTTGTTCCTGTAACAATTTAGGAGATGAATTCCACTATCTTTTAGAATGTGCTTTTTTCAAAAGAGAACGAAAAAAATTGTTCCAAATATTTTTTATGCTAACCCTAATGTGATTTAAATTTCATGACCTGTTAAGGACCCTCTCTACACCAGTGCAAAATGTTTTTTGGACATCGAGAAAATTATACTTAATAAAAGTGTAAATATTGAGCTTATTTATTTGATTTTTGATATATGGTACGTGGCATTTACCCCCTGGAAAAATGTTCAAACACAACACATTATCAGTGAACAGAAATCACAGTTGTTTACTTCCATGAAGAAAATACATGTAAATAACGTGTTCAATTAATTTATCTTGGCCTTTTAAAATGTTAAGAATACTTGTATTGATTACAAACTGAGTAATATAATGTAAATTGCTATTTATTGGAATTTAGATCTAAGAGCAGATCACTCTAATTGCAGAAAAATACCATAGAATCAGAACTCTTTAGTGTGCAGTGTAGAGAGGGTTCTTAAACTGTAAGGACGCTAAAGTCATTTTTGGACTTGCCAAATTTTGGAAAATTTTATTGTCAGTAATAAATTAAGAATAACAAAACAACTGTTTAAAATATGTTGTAATGATTTATTTAATACATGTACTAACAGAGGCCTTCTATACTTTGATGTTTTGAACTATACATGTATATAGTAATTAACATTAGTGCCACTCATTTCATGCTTGTGTGTTATTTTGTTGTATCATTTGCATTCATATACCCCAGTTGGGGTCTTTGTCTTAAATAAAAACTTGAAACTTGAAACAACCAAAACAAATAAAAGGTAAACTTTCATATGATGATGGATAAATATATAAAATCTATATAACATTATTTTTGTAATTGCTGTCAATCACTTATTCAGTTAGAGGCTTAGTTAGCAATGATTACCCGGCCTTACCTGTCTGAACTGAACTGAACTGAATTTATTGATCTCTTCACAATTTTACAATTGTATAGCGAGATATAAATGTAAACTACAATGATGAAAAATAAAAACACATATGGCATGCGTGAGTATGAGGATAGACAAATAGTACAATTATAAGTTTAGGTCTTTACTAGTTTGGGGAGCACGTTTTAGTAATTTTTTTAATAAATATACACAGTTTTCTTAAAAATGACTGTTTATCTGAATTCATTATTTCTCTAAATGTAATTGTATTTTTGAATCGTAATTGTTTTTGTGTTAAACATTTATTTCTTTCACGTGTCATTGCCGTACAATTTAATATGTAATGGAATTCATCTCCTATTTCATTTAATTGACATTTCTTACATAGTCTAATCTCTGAGAGTCTGAGACAATACTTATAACTATAACTGATTTTCTGGTACCGTAATTATGTGTTAAGCAGTTTACAAATTTTGATAAACAATTTTTTTTTTGAAAATTCAATTATTATTTCATTGAATGAATAATCCTTAAACACATCACATTTGTATTTTTTTAAATTTATATATACATTGTACATGTATATAAATATGTTAATTTCTTAGTAAATATGTTAAATTATCTTCTTTATTTATTTATGCAATTAAATAATTTGTTGATTTTATAAAATCATATTTTAATATATAATTATTTATCAAATCCTTTAACTATTTTATTTGCTTCAATTATAAGGAGAGCATATATATATTGTGTTTAAAATACGTTTCCTTCTGTATTTCCTTTTTTTCTCTATTTTTAAAGTAAAAGAAAACACGAAAGTAATATTATTTAAGTCCCTATTTATTTGTCTTAATAGAGAAAAACATGATAATAAAACAAAATACAAGAAATATTAAGTAAAAATAGAGCGCAAGAAGTGCCAACTTTGAAAGCGTATTGTAAAAATTCTAGACATAGAATCTCAAATCGCCCCTTACAAACATCTAGTTTAATGTTTGAACTTTTGTTTACATGTAGTCTGGTGCTTGCACTTTTTGATTAAAGGTAGGCACGAGGCGTTTGAAAATTACTTGTGTTATCCTCTGAAATCGGAGGATAAACTATCCCACAATGCAATGCGGTTTCCATATATGGTAAAAAATTTGGCCGCCATATTGAATCTAGCTATCCTCCAAAACCCGAGGCCGCCCAGACCTGACAAAAGGACAGACTCAGATAGCAAGATCTTCATGGGACGCAATGCTCATTACCGGTATACGAATTGTATCTATTTAAGAAAATCTAACAAAAGTCGTAATTCATCGTCGGATACCCATTGGTGATCTCGTTTTTAACTCATCACTCGGGTGATGAGTAAAAGACGAGATCACCCGTGGGTATTCGACGATGGTCGTAATTATTATTAGACAATACAATATTTAGTGGCTTTACTTTAAATATGAAACATAATAGAAAATATACATATATGAAATAAATATATTTACCAAGCACCACCATATAAATTCAGCTATTTTGAATCTACGTTTTTGCCCTTTAATGATGTACGTGCCAATAATTTAAAAACGGAAAAGTTGGTCGACATGTTATGAATATGTCAAGGTTATTATGTATGGATTTCAGTTTGATTAATGCGCATTGTTAATCGAACACGTTTGCTGCGTTTGTTTGTGATGTTTGCCTGTGTGGTTGAGTAGTTAATTTATGTGACATTTATACTTTTGGGTCACCTGTGTTTACTCGGGTGACCTATTGCTATCTGTTTTCGTCCGTCGTCGTGCATCGTGTGTCGTGCGTTAACATTTGAACATTCTCAACTTCTTCTCTGGAACCGCTGAACCAATTTCAGCCAATTTTGGCATATATCATTTATGGGTTAAGAAGAATAAAATTGTGAAATTCATGGCCCCTGCCCCCTGGGGGCATGAGGGGTGGGGCTAAAACCATCAAAATCAATGCAATCTATAAAAATCTTCTTTACTCCTGGACATCAAGCAGTCAAACTGTTGGCATAATTGTAGTAAGCATTGAGCCCTCTACTAAAATTGTCAAATCCAAGGCCCCATGGTGAGGGGTTCTGGTGCAAGGGCGGGGCTGTGTTGAATATATAGTGAAAATACATTATTTCTTTAAAAATCATCTCCTCTGCTCCTGGGTATTAAGCAAACTAAACTAAATGCATAGTTATGATGAGGAAAGGTGCCTCTTCCAAAATTGTGAATTTCATGGCCCCAGGGTCAGGGGTTCTGGTGTTAGGGCGGGGCTCAAATAATTATAAACTGAAAATGCATTAATTCTTTGAGAATCTTCTCCTATGTTCCTGGGTATAAAGCCGATAAACTAAGTACATAGTTATAATGAAGAAGGATGTTTTTTCCAAAATTATAAATTTCATGGCCCCAAGGTCAGGGATTCCGGTGTAAGGGCGGGGCTCTATTGAATATATAGTGAAAATGCATTAATTCTTTGAAAATTTTCTCCTCTGCACCTGGGCATTAAGCCGATGAACTAAGTACATAGTTATGATGAGGAATTGTGAATTTCATGATCCTGTGTAAGGAGTTTCGTTGAGAGGGGGGCTTATTTATTATATACTGAAAATGAATTAATGCTTTGAAAATCTTCTGCTCTGTTCCTTGGTATTAAGCAAACAAACTAAAGGAGCCAGGGTGACTAGGGGACATGTTGTAGTTACTGACAAGTGGCAAATAGTCACACTGTATAGCCAAGTGGCGAGTGCTGGTAACAAGTGTCGCCAAGTGGCAAGCAGGTAAGTTGTTTGTGTAGTCAAGAGGCATCACCTAGAGTAAATATACAGGCATTAGAGATTTTTCTTTTTGATAGACAAGTGACAAAAACATATCTCTATATATTATTGCTTTACACACTCTAGGCAAGTGTCCGTTGTATTTTTATATCTTGCATTCCTTATCATCCCTGTAAGACTTGGAAAAATCATGTACAATCCAAGGAGATCACTTGGGTCTCACCCATTACAATAAGCAAGGTTATTTTTACAAGATTTTTGAAATTCTTGGGCAGCATAGCTTCATCTATTAGTTAATTTTGTTTTATACTTCTGTGGGTTCTTTATAATGTTGTATTATACTCAGGTGACTGTTAAGGCCGTTGGGCCTCTTGTTGTATTTCACACGTTTCCGGTCATTACCTGAGATGACCTAACAAGTGACCAATCACTGACAGTTCTATCTAATTTTAAATATACTTTTTAGCTCACCTGAGCCGAAATTCCTATCTTCCTGACATGTAGATAGACATTAATTAAAACGCAATATTTCTTCTGCATGTCACAACTTTGTGCGAAATTACGATCAACGCGATAAATACAAGTGACCTCTGAATCAGTCGTCTAAAAATTATACCTACAAAGGTTAATACAATGTATAAGTAATAAGAAAGTGTTGTGCCATAAACCCGGACGTTGTTGGGATCGCTAGTCTACTATTTTTTTTTCATATGTTGGTTGTTCCCCCCATATACACTAAACTTACTACGGAAACTGACTTTCAACATTTTTTAATCTTTATTTCTAAATATTTCTTCACTTTTGAAGTGGGTAGCGGCATTTCTATGCATGTCCGATTTCGCTGCCGTACATTAATTAAATAATTTAAAAATGATTTAAAGATAATAGACCAATCATTAAAGCCATCCAAAAATTAAGGACCACAATAGGTGAGCTGGGTGATTGGTCACTAATTACTGTAAATATACACAGCCACAGGCAAGAACGGGTGTTTCACAGGTGTAGATGACGACACGCTAACTACCGTATGCATATTTAATTAAGTTATTTTTTGATACGTTTTTGATAAAAATATGTACTTTGAAATAAGAAAAAATACACTTCCGAGTAACCGAGTACCATTTTTAGTATTCGGTACTCGGACGTTCGATCGAGTACCCGGTTAACCGGATACTCGTTGACATCCCTAATATATATATATATATATATATATATATATATATATATATATATATATATATATATATATATATATATATATATGCTAGATTTACTAAAGATATTTTACAAATTTTCCAGCATCAATACACGGTCTTGAAAAGAAGAAAGGATTGGAACAAGTTAATTGGGCCATGATTCGATAAGCAGTATTATATTGAACAATAGACTATTTCTTATGACACTGTTGTATTACCACTACCAGTATTAAACATTGTTTATTGATTTTTTTTTTCATTTATATTTGTACATACTTAAATAAAATTATCAGAATTTTGAGGATTGATTTGTTGTAATTTACCAGAATATATATATATATTTATATATATATATATATATATATATATATATATATATATATATATATATATATATATATATATATATATATATATATATATATATATATATATAGTGATATCCGTGTGCGAGATAACATCTCAAAAATTGAGAGAACAGCATTAAAAAATATAACTAGTGACGATACCATTATCGTAAAGGAGGCTTACAAAGTAGGAACTATTGTTATCATGGCTAAAGAACATTACAAAGAAATGGTTCTAGAACAATTAGATGAATGCAAATTTTTATCAAGAATTACCTTCAAATGAAGACCAAAAAAAAAAAAACAAAAAAAACAAAAAAACCATGTTTACAATAAAGAAGTATACTTCAAAATTTGCCAACAATTTAACAGCAAAAGAGGTAGATTTTCTTCTGAATTTTGAGGTAAAAACTAGTAACTTTTACGGACTACCGAAAATTCACAAGTCTAAACAAATTCAAAATGGATTACAGGAAATGAGTGAAGCTTATATTAAATTACGACGTCCAACAGACTTAAAACTGCGCCCTATTGTAGATGGCCCTTCTTGTCCAACGCAAAGGTTAAGTAATTTCCTAGATATTCTACTTAAACCTATCTGCACATTAGTACCCAGTTTTATTCGGGACGACATGGATTTCCTCAACCATATTCCATAAAACGAAGAAAATACGAAGTTGGTGAGTTTTGATGTCACAAGTTTATTTTAGGAATGACTCTAATTCTTGGCCAAATTATTCGAGTATAACCTGGTTTGGGTCAGTTTACGCTGTTTTATAATCTATGGGTGTAAAATTTCGTTGCTTTTTATTAGTTCAAATTTGCCGCTCAATAATACAACCGTAGTAACGGAAGTAACAGAAGTGATGGGAAGCGAGGGGAGGTAAAAACTGATATACATAGGCCTAGCAGCTTGTTTACATGTGGTAAGATCGAATTATTTTTTGAAGTTAAAGGTATATTTATTAAATCTGGAATTTTCCATGAATCCCGAGGACTGGAAATGAGAGGATTGTATGCAATATAGATGATTCAGCTGGTTGTCAGGGGGGTATGTCCCTATACCAAACCAGGTTATACAGAAATAATTTGTGTTCCTTTTTGGATATTAACCAATCAGAGGCTAGAATACAAACAAAATTAAATTATACACAAATATTCCTCACAACTTAGGGATAGAAGCCACTTCCTTTTGGATTGACAAGCATCCAGATGTAATCCAGCCGAGATTTTCTAAAGAATTTATCCTTGAAGGATTATAAATAGTTTTACAAAATAATCATTTCTTTATTGATGACAAGTTTTTTCTACAAACAAAAGGGACAGCAATGGGAACAAAAGTCGCATCTACTTACGCAACCCTAGTTCTAGGCTTTCTGGAGGAAAAACTTTTTTTCTGAATGCAAAACATTTTTTGGAGAAGAATTCGGTCTATACATTGAAAGAAACTGGAAACGTTATTTAGATGAGTCTTTTATTTTTTGGGACGAAATCTCTACAAGATCTACAACATTTTAGCAACATTTTAAATCGGCTGAATGAAAGTTTGCATTTTACAATGGAAATCAACGAAAACAAATTGCCATTTTTAGACATTTTTATTATAAAAGAGGGAAGAAAAATCATAACGGATCTCTACTAAAAGAGCACAGATTCCCATCAATATTTGATTTTCAACTCATGCCATCCCTCCCATATCAAACGAAACATCTCATTTAATATGGCCCGGAGAATTTGTACTATTGTTATAGTTGGGGAACGCAGAAATACAAGACTATCTGAACTTAGAATATTTCTGTCCAGACAAAAATACCCATCAAACTTAATTGAAGCTGCTATACAAAAAGCGAAGGAAACACCCATCAATAAATTACGAACTATTCGACAGCATGAGGAGGAAAGTAACGAAAAGATCCCTTTTATTCTTACTCACAACCCAAGAAATCACAACATATTTAAAACCGCCAAGCAATATTTCCCTATTCTTCAACAATCAGAAACATTAAGGGACCTTATCAAACCCAAGGATATACTACATACCAGACGTCAACCACGTAATTTGAATTTGCATTTGAAAAAAAATTCTTACTACAGCCAAATTTACATCAAACCCGGAAAAACCAAAAGTTTCAAGGTGCGATGATCCTCGATGCGAAACCTCTCAAGTCCAACAAACCGGCCAATCCATGATTTTTAAAAATGGAATGAAGTTCGACGTAAAATCATCTATGAGGTGTAAATCAAAAAACCTTATATATTGTATGTCATGCCCTACATGTGAGGAAAATTATATAGGACAAACCGGAACCAAATTTGCCGGGTGCATAAGCAACAGATTAAGGACCCAACCATAAGAAACATGCCATGTAGTGAACACTTTGAATCCTGCGGCAAAGGCAATTTTTAGACGGTGGCTATTTATAGCCACAGGCTATTGCTGCTGGTCTGGGCTATGAATAAACAACAGTGTAAAATCACGGGGACCCTAGCGGCGATTTTTGCAGAGACAAAATAACGAAAGTGGGGTCGTTTCGATGTTCGAAAATAAAATGTACATGGTTCTCAAGTTATTTCAATGACATTTTGTTGATGAGCGCAAAGTTTAATTCCTGATATTTGCCGTTTTAATATTTCTCGCCTTATGAATATTCATTAAACTACGCCGACTTAACGTTAATTCGTACAAAAACTGATTCGTATATAAGGAGTCAATTTGTATGCTAACCACAAAAGTCAATTCGTACATAAAGTTTGCTGAACATGAAACAAATGCAAAAAGTTAGTTCGTATACACATCCTTTTTTACGTTGTGTAAATGTAAAATTTCAATAAAATTTATTAAGAGTAAAAAAAAAAATCTGGGGGAAAATATTTATGGATAATGGTTTCACATTACACCTTACCATCTTAAGAAATAAAATAACTATTGTTAAACCAACACACTCTCGGCGGTTTCTTAATTCGCTGTTGGATGTGTGACAAACGCTTATTACGAGATGCTCCCAATTTGGTATTCCCTAATTACGAGATACTCCATGCTTGGAAAGCGTCGATCCCCAAATTTCTCCATTTCCGAAAATTCAGTTAACATGATTCGAGGACTGCGTATTCCTTGTTGCAGAACTGCATGTTTTATTTGAGACGTTTTGTGGATTTTTTATACAATAATACTTATACAGTTTATTGAATTTTTACGGTGTCTTTTGATTAATGGAATTTCTAGTATCTGTTGACGATACTATATTAGAAAAAGATATATTTTGTTTGGAGGTCCGTGTTTACTCTGCTCCTGTTTTGTATTGTTTAATGGACTTTTGAGCTTGAATACTGTTCGTTATCTCCATATATTTCATTTCGGAATGTAAAAAAAAAAAAAAATCACGTCCTCTTAAAGTTCACATAAAAGAGAGTTGTTGAAGGCAGATAAGATGCCTTTTTGCAAAGTTAATTTCGGTTCTATCTAAAAACAAAAGTCATTGCCTAATTATCTCGGACACAAAAACTACTGAAAGGATGCTAATTTATCAAAGCTATAATTATAAGACTGTGACGAATAAAAGTTACCCATATATTTCATTTGTATTTGAAAATTCTATCGTGCCTCGAATAAAATTTACCCCTTAAAAAGTGTAAGAAAAAAGCTACACAAAAGCATGTACATGAAATATTAGGATTTTCTTGCGAATTCAGTTGACTTAATTTAGGTCAGTCTTCTCCTACATGTGGAAATTTGGCAAAAATGGGGACCCAAAGATAAAGTCTATTTCATTATCTTTCAGCATATGATTTATGTCGCACAATCTACAGTACAACGCCAAAAGTGATTCATCATTTCCCTTTTTACCATATATTTTAAGAAAAGTTAGTTTTTGTTTAAAAAAAAATATTGTGAGTTCAATTTTACTCCAGATTAGCAAAATTTGATAATTAACCACTGAGTATAAGATTTTAAATTATAAAATCACAATTTCTAACTTCAAAACACCACGATTTCATGACACTTTTTGTTGTAAAATTTAACTTTTTCATTTGATACTTGATATCACTGAAATGCATTCTGATAAGATTATTTTCAAATTATGCGAAGAAGGTACAATGAATTCGGAATTTACTGATACTCGCTCATATCTGCAACTCACAATAGGTTTATTAATTGTTCCTCAAATATCTCAAACACATTTCTGCTAAAAAAAACCGCACATCTAACTTGGAAGAGCGCCTAAATGGAACCACACATGCATGTAGAGAAAGCTATCTTAAAATAAACATGTTCGGTCACTACATGAATATAATAGAACCTTTGATTCCCTTAATTTAACATTTAGGGTAAAATGAATTGTTTTAAGGATTAATTAATGAAAAAAAAAGATTGAAATGATCAAGCTTTCGTTTCTTGCATCTCAGCGCATTTTTTTTCTTCAAACATTATTTCATAATAAAACTAAATAAATGTAGAAAATTTCATGCAATAAATTGTTTAACAACTTCAATTAATACATGTCCTCATCATACTGACGCAAATATAAAATAACTCATCAAATACATGTATTGTGAAACATTGCAACAAACTTTCATAATTTCCATATCATTTTACAGATTCTCATATCATTTTATTTCATTTAAAACATTTAGATATATCGACGACGTATTGTCAATTAACAATGGCTATTTTCATTCTTATGTCGATACGATATATCCTGGTGAACTTGAGATAAAAGATACTACAGAGTCTGACACATCTGTTTCATATTTGGATATTTTACTTGAAAAAGACGTTAATGGTAATCTAACAACCAAGCTTCATGATGAACGTGATGACTTTAACTTTTCAATCGTCAACTTCCCTTACTTATGCAGCAATATACCTTCATCACCTGCATACGGAGTATATATCTCTCAGTTGATTCGATACGCAAGAGCATGTTCTACGTGTGTACAATTTCTAAAACGAGGTAAATTATTGACAAATAAGTTGATGAAACAAGAATATCAGCTGTCTCGTTTAAAGTCACCATTTCGTAAGTTCTATGGTCGATACAATGACCTTGTCAGCAAATACAATTTATCATTGAGTCAAATGCTGACTGACGTTTTTCATACTAATTGTTAGACCATTATTTACACACTGAATTGTCGACGGATTTTTCCGTTATTTCCCGATCATGACAAGGAGCACACGGCGGGTGTGACCGGTCGGCAGGGGATGCTCACTCCTCCATGGCACCTGATCCCACCTCTGATGTTTGGAGGTCCGTGTTTGCTCTGCTCCTATTTTGTATTGTATAATGGACTTCTGAGCTTGAATACTGTTCGTTATCTCCATATATTTCATTCATTCATGTCAATGGCCAGTAATTAGAGCGTTTGCTCTAGAGTCAAGGAGTAAGGAGTCGATCCTTAGGTCGCGGGTTCGAATCCCACTGCGGGATGTGGAGACCGTTCCTTCGGATGAGACCGTTAAACTGAGGTCCCGTGTCGCAGTAAGTGCTGGCCAGAAAAAAAGATCCCTCACTGCACAATGGCCCTGAGTGCTGAGTATAGATATAAAATTTGCAGCCCACCAATGGCAATGGTGGCGTCTCATTATGAGTGAAAAATTCCCGAGAGGGACGTTTTAATTAAAACAAACAAACAATCAAACAAAATCATTCATGCCACCGTCTATCAGTACTCACAGTACTTTGATTATATATGTGTTCCCACGATATCCATAAACTCATTATCGAAAATCAGTAAATCTTCAGTCTAGAAGGGGGGATTTGCATAGGTATTAAAAGTATATACTGAAGCAAATAAAATATGACTTTGGACCCCCCCCCCCCCCAGAAAACTTGTACTCACCATCACCACTACGAAATAGGCGTTTTTCACGTTTGGGGAATGGATTTCACGTTGTTGTTTTTTTTTTAATTTTATTTATTTATTTTTTTTTTGGTTTATCAGGTAATTTTCTGGATAAGGAAGGGAAATTAGTTTTTTTTTTCCGCTTGTCAAGAAATTTTTGGTTTGGAAATTTTATTTTGACTGGGGTGGACCCGCCCTGGAAAAAAATTCCTGGATCCGTGCCTGAGTTCCTTAATCTTTATAAATCGTCAAAAGACACATGACTTATAAGTTTGAGATTGAGAACTTTAATATACATGTACATTCATTCATTCATTCATACTTTATTTCCACTTTACAGTGATTAATGAACATTATACAAAAAATATGCAAAATAGTGAAAATACATATCATATTCGTACTCAAGAGAAAGTGAAATGAATGTACTGTGTACATTTATAGAAAAATGAAATATTTACAAAGGTTGCGACCACAAGCTAGTGGCCGTTATTTGCATATGCACATAATATCCAAATGTTTCAATGTGATATCACAAAAGGATCACAGATATAAAATGGGGAGACTGAAAAAAGGAGGTTTTGGGAATTGGGAGGCATCCCTCACTGGCAGATCTACAGTACCGAAAGACTACGCTTGTAGTATGCACAGGCGTCGCAAACAAGACGAAAGTTTCACAACTGGAAGTTCCGGAGTTGGGAGGCGGAAAGAATGGTGCTCGTCTTGCGGCCTAGTAGAATCTGGTACAGTTCGTCATCTGTTAGGGCACATAATTCAGCACACAAGCGAATATCAAAGAAGTTGGTTATATCCTCCCAACACTAATTACGAATATCATATGTGAAGCGGCATGAGCAAGACACATGGTTCAATAGATCAAAATATGTAGCACCACACAGGGAGCAAATTTCGATAGTTATCGAGGAGATTCTGACACCAACTTGTAGATGAACTTGCATAGAGAAATTTCGTAACAGTTGGAAGGTAGTCGCTAAAACAACGCAGGGTTACTTTCCTGAAATACATTACGGAAACGGTCGAATCCTGAATCACTCAATCTGACAAGGAGATCCTTGTGTAGCGATCTATGTGAGCGGATCAAAGGATCTGATTTTAATCAGATTGCTGAATCACCTGACATGCCATTATCCCTCTGGAGTTTATTGTATTGAAAGGTTGCTGATCTCAAGATCCGTTTCCAAGATGATTTTGACGGAAATACTCCAACCGAAAGCCACTCCTTCATATATTCACAGTGGCTTTAAATACATAACAAATTCAAAATATCAGAAATAAAGCCTAGCTGTTTTTGAGCGATTCCCTCAAAGTATGAAAAAAAGCCTTCTTAAGAATATTTTCTTTGACAGAGTTTTGAATTCCAGGCGACACAGTCGGTCAAGAAATAGTAGCTTCCTTGTATCAATCTCAGCTTGTATCGGAAGAACTTGAAAAAGGTTTTCACAAATGTCATTCTTGTAGGAAGATTTTGGGCATTTTTGACCACTAAATGTTGGAAAACATCCAAGCGATGTAAATCATTTGAGGATATGTAATTCTATAATTCACAACCATAAAGTACCGATGGTAAAACAACTGATTTGTAAAGATGTGAGAGTGTTGGAGGGTTTAGGTATCGAGATCCAATATCATCAAGAGGGAAATATGAATTTTTCCCTTTTCGGCACGCAGAGATTATCCTATCTGAAAGGTTGCATTTATTATTGATGAGAATGCCAAGATGGTTGCAGTTGTCCAAACAAGGAATGATATCATTTCCCAGATACCATACATAGTCGGAGTCTACTTTTACCATTTTCGCTCGAAATCTTAAGATGCAAGATTTTTGGGCATTGAGCGTAAATCGCCACTTCCTAGAATACTGGTATGAAATGTAAAGCATTGTTTGAAGGAATGCAGGTGAAAGTCCAATACATGCTAGATCATCTTCCAGTGAGGGACAGCTGCTTGAGATATTAAGAATACCAGATTTATTATACCCTGCTCCGAAGGCGAGGGGGGTATACTCTTTTACCCCTGTGTGTCTGTCTGTCCGTCCGTCTGTCCGTAACAAATTTTGCTCGCACTTTTCTCAGCAACTACTCATTGAAGATACTTGAAATTTTAGCATACTATTTGTTTAGGCATGCCATATGGTGGGATTTATTTTTTTACAAATCCGATGTCAGCTTCCTGTTTATCCGTGACCGTGTACGTCTACGAGTAGCTAGGAAAATCCCCTAATTTACTGCGACTTACGTCATCAGTTTTGTAGATTCATAAGTACACGGAGCAAAGAACGTGTAGCTTCTATTAAACTCGAATTATGGAATTCATATACATTTTTCCGGTGCTGTTTGTTGTGATGTTGAGAGTTTATTACGTACATCTATGTTTTTTTTAATCAAAGTCATATAATTATTTGGTAAAAATGGATTGTAAAGTGACTTGTTGAAATGACATTTTACACGTACCGGTACACGTACAGTTTGTTAAACAGAACACGATGTTAGTTACGAGTACTAAACACTTCTAGGTTTACACGTACACGTAGATGCAAACGGTCAAATGCTTGATCTCTCTATTATTTATTGCCATGATTATAAGTGCTATATAAAGTGGTTAACTTAGCTAAAAGTAATATAACTGCCTTTCAATTTTGATTCCAAGAAATGTGGTCCCTACTGTTGGTGTTTTTGTGGTTGTGATGCACATTATTTATGGCATATTGCAACTGTCTCGTCTCTATGTCCTGTCTTGTCTGTCCATCAAAAAAAAAAAGTTGAATTATTCAAAAATTATGGCCAAGATTAAAGTTTTTAGTCTGCATTAAGGGGATGAAGGACACATGGTCACATGACTCTGTTTAACTACGTCATAGTCTCCGTTTATATAAGTGCAAAACGTGTAAAGCATCAGTTCTTGTATTAATTTTTGACAATTTGTTTACTTTGATTACCATCTTATGTATAAAAAATAAAAAGTTTTAACATTCTTGTAAACATTAACAAATTATGAAATTGTTTGATCCACTCCTCTGTTTCCCTAAACTGCGCGTCCAAAAAGTCGGTGACGTCATACACGATCTGTTAGTACAGCAAGATCATACTCGGTGAATACAGGGGCGGTATTTTTATGTAAAAACAGGTCATAATCAGTATTTGATGAAATATTCTGAGAAACGGGGAACGCAAAAATTATTTTTGCATTGCTGATGACGGAAATCTTATGTAGGTATATCTTATTTCGCTTATTTAGCTTACATGTGACGTCATAGTTGGTTTTTCCCGTACTCGGGAAATGTAAACATGACACGGTTTTGTCATGCTTATGCCTTCTTTCACGATGTCCTGTGCAATATTGAGGTCAGCTTCACCATTCGAAATTTTTACAGTTAATCAATAATACGAAGGACTTGCATTTCAAGGTAAATTTAAAAATATTGAACGATAGAATTTTTTTGTAAATTACGTTTTATGTTGTTTAAGTTGTCTTAAAAAGTACGTAATTTTCCCTATCCAGATGCAGAGTGATAGAAGAAACTTGCTTTTTCGAATCTTAAACCCTATTCATACTCTAAAATATTTTAAAAGATACATGTCCACTTACATATTTTTTTTTATAAATGCTTAAAAAATCCCATTGTGGACAGAGTAATGAGCCCGGAAACATGGAGAATTAAAACTCCACTTAGATACTGTAGGACATAGTATTTGTTAATCAATATCTCGAAAATAAGGTCAGAAACCTAATGATATTTCTGCTTTAAGATATGTGGGACATAGTTAATTAGAAATATACAAAATATAAAAAAAATTGAATGACAAGTATTTTTTCAGCTCAAGGTCCTTCTTCCCCTTAAACTTCAACACGAAGGTCACATGAGGTCAATTATCATAATACAATCCTAGAGGTCTTTCACAAGTATTGCTCTTGTGAAAAAAATATGAAAGCCCTGTCTCTTCTAGAGGAAAAATTCACTGTTTAGAAACGGACTAGGGTAAAGTGCGTTACCCTAGTCCAAGACAGCGATAGGCAGAAACGCTTCACATTTTTTTCTACAAATATTGGTGATTTCTAGAGTAAAGTTTGACTTTATTTTGCACCAATTTGTCAGGCAGCTTCAGTTTTACATGCTCGCTTGAAGAGTTTATTCAACTTTAGCGTAAATTAAAAAGAAAATGCACGTCAAAGTTTTGCTGCAGATTAGGGCAAAGTTTCTGAACTATTTATTTACGATTAGGGTAAAGTTTTTCGAGACTAGGTTAAAGTTATTTATACTACAATCTGATTGTGAGCGATTTTGATTTTTAACTGCTTTGTACAATTAATAAAATTTGAAAAGGCTTTCTCGAAAATGTTCAAGAACTGTTGCTTCCACAAAGGGGTCATACCGATTGCATTTTTTTTAAAATATCTACAATTTTCATATAAAATATTACTCTTATTATGAACATTATATTTTCCGTTTTAGGTACATATATTATTTTATTGTTAAATAAATATACATGTATAAATGATGTAATTAATTTATTTCATTTAACTTTAAGTATGTTTCCTGTATAAGTCTGAATCTACTTTGTATCTTTTAATCCTCACTTTGGGCGAAATCATCGAAAAAGAGTGAACAACCTATGTCTAATTTGCATTTGTTGGTTCTCGACAGTAACGGAGTTAAATCCTTATTGCGGGTAATTGAAATAAACTTTTATCAATTGATTGAAATGCGAAAATAGCATACAGTAATCATGCTCAAAGTTCGGATTGTCCACATGACAATTGACAAATGAAATATCTTTATTTCAATATTTACACTTATAATATTGAATGATTTCTTTAACTGAGGATTAAAGCAATATGAGCTGCATTTTTGAGAATTTAATTTTGCTGTTAAAATGTACTATTTTGATAAATTTCTATGTAATTTGAACCTTTTTGATTAATTTGATTTAAATAAAGTATTAAATTGTTTCAGAAGAAAGATTTCTTTACAATCGAATAGATAGTATTATATAAGGAATCAATATTGTACAGGACGACAATAATGTAATTCGGCTTCAACCAAAGCTTTAAACAGTTCTTTCATCGCAAATTTGAACAAAACTCTATAAACGTTCTTTTTTCCTGTCATTGAAATAGTTAATTACAATTTTGCAACAAAAATTTCCGACATCAAATTTGCAGCTCATATTGCCTTAAAAAATATTGATATAATTGCTTTGTAGTTTTGTAGTTTATTTTTATTTTACTTTTTTCTAAAAAAAAAAAAAAAAAAAAAAAAAAAAAAAAAAAAAAAGACATTTCTTTATAATTCTTTTCCTTCAAAAGATATCGATGAAAACGTTAACCAATTTTATATTAAATACATCTGTATATAAATTATTTACAATAATTTCTCTCAAAATTAGAAGAAAGAAACGCAAGAAACGCGTAATGTTGATCTTGATTATCAAAGACAGACTTCCTGTGTACTACAATGTGTATAGGGATTTTTGACATCTTGAGTATTGGGGGTCTCCAGGTAAATAACACCAGTACAACTAAGACCACTTTCTCTCCTCTACGGTAAAAAAATTAGGTCTTTAAACAACAAATTTGTATCGTTTCATTGGACTTTCGAGATGGAACACTGTTCGTTATCTTCATATTTCATCGTCAATGCAATGATCTTGTTAGCAAATACATTATGTTGTTAGCTCGAATGTTGACTGATGTCTTTCATATAAATTTATTTCATTAATTTCTTAATACTGAATTGTGAACACATTTTCCGTTTATCTCATTAAAACAAAGGACACGTGGCGAAAGTGACCGATCGAAAGATGATGCCTACTCCCCATGGCACCTGATCTCACCTCTGATGTTTTCAGCGATCCTTGTTTGCACTGCTCATAAACTGTATTGTTTAAATTGGATTTTGAGTATCATTTCTGTTCGTTATTTTCACATTTCATTGATGTTACTTTAATTGATCTGTAGATATTTGGAAATCTTTTTCGACATATCTAAATCGATAGAACAGTGTTTTGAAGACTCAATTTTTTTATGAACAGAAACATACACTGATTTGAACAAAATTTGGCCATTGTGCTCTTCCAGAAATTGTCAGCACACTGAGAAATTTTCAGTTACATAGTGTTTGGTGCAATGAATTATGAATTTACTAGCAGAGTGTATTTTGAGTCTGCTGAAATATCATTTTTTAAACCCTGAAACAAGCAAAATGACATTTTACACACGCTTTACCCTAATCACTCAAATAGGTCACAAAATCTTTACCCTAGTCGGAAATTTGCGTTACCCTAATCTTGTTCAAATTTTCTACCTGTAATTTGGCTTCAATCAGCGCAGATCATGCAAAATATTTGCCATTATTACGTTTTTCTGTTTAAAATACTTAAAATATAACCACCCATTTCATAATGTAACACACTTTATGGCCAAAGTTAATACTTTAAATAAGTACGTCAAGCTTCTAGGTCAAGGTCATGAATTCAGAATTTTTTTCTGAAAGGTGTTGTCATAGGCAATATATATGTAATATATGAAAGCCTTATCTTCTTTCATTCAAAAGTTATGGCCAATGTTAAAAACTTTGGAAAATACTGTAGATTAAACTTCAAGGTCAAGGTCACAAGGTAAAAAAACATACCACATTCAAATGGCCTTGTAAAAGGTAATGCACATCAAATCAACATGTCAATTATGAACACCCTAGCTTCTCTCATTCAAAAGTTATGACCAATGTTAATTTGAGAGTAGACCAGACTTCCAGGTGATGGTCAAGGGGGCTAATATCATAGGATATTTGGAAAGTTCTCTTCACAGGTAAGGCACATATCAAGCATGAACACCAAATCTTCTCTCATTTAAAAAGATCACTTATGTAAAAAGTTTTTAAAAGTAAGTCAAAGTTCAATGTCAAGGGGATCAAAAATCATAATACATTGAAAAGGTCTAGTCACAGGTAATGTCCATGTAAAATAGGAAAACCCTACCTTTTCTCATTCAAAAGTTATGACCAAGACTAAAATTTTTGTGACAGGACAAACAGACAAATGAGCTTTTATGAAAGCAGGGGACAAAAGGTCTAGTTAATTGTACCCTTGCTCAAAAAATACATACTGTCCCTCCAATGTTCTTTTTGGATTTTGAGCTATGCTGTACAATTAGATTTACCTCTCTATAAATCCTTGATATATCAAGTGTCAGGATCAGTAAAATGCCAGATCATTTTATGGCAAGCAGTATTTTGCAATAATAAAAGAAAATATTTTGAAAATATAAACTTTTATTTTTTTCAAAAAAAAAAGGTGTTAAAAAAATACAAGATAATTGTATACAATTTGAAAATAACAAGGCACCTATACAGCACAAGAGAATACATTTTCGATGACAAAAAATCCTCATCAACATGATATGTTATTTGATATGTTTACATGGAGGTAGAATGATACACTGAAATGAAATACACTTCCCATTAACATAAAATTACACTAATAATATCAATGTAGATGTTTTTGCCCAAATTTGAAGAATTTCTCACTCTATTGCAAAAAAAAGTTTCTGCATTGTTTAAAGTGCAACTAAAATAACGATAGATGTGTTTGTGAAACTTTGATGCCCCCCATGGTAGCTCATGGCCAAGGTTAAAGTTTTCAAATGTAAATCAAACTCAGAGGTCAAGGGGTTAAAGTATTGGTACCCTTGTCTTGTCATAAGGAATACACATTTGAAATATAAAAGCTCTATACTATAAAATGTTCTGAAGTTATGAGCAAGGTTAAAGGTTTTCAAAGGTAAAAATCAAACTCCAAGGTCATGAGGTAAAAATTGATGGTCCTGTCACAAGAAATACATTTGAAACATGAAAGCCCTAGCATCAACCATTTTTGAATTTTAACTTCTTTTATTTTAACATTTGAATGATTAATACTAGGGCTAACATATTTCACATGTACTTCTTGTGCCAAGACCTTTATTTGGGTACCAAATTTTTTGACCTCATGATCATGACCTTGTAGTTTGACCTACTTTTAAAAAACTTTAACCTCAACCATACTTTTTTGTAATGGTTGATTTCATGGCCTTCATATCAGTATACATGTACATTTTAGTATTATTATATTTACATGTATTAAATAATAGGGTATACCACTACATCAGTATAATCTTCAATTATAAGGGCATAAAAATCCTTTTGGTCACTTTTACATAATTGTTAATTAATGCAATGAATCAGTTACACTGCTGCAATCAATAAAATTAATAAATATTAGGAAAAATCTTTTGATATAAGATACTTTGATTTATGTAACTAAAGTTACTAAGATATAGCTATTTGTCATCATTTTCCCTTATTGCTCTGCATGTGTATAATAAAAATTAAACAAATATTCAAATCAGGGGAATATTTTAGCAAAAAGCATTTAACTTTGTTTATTGTTCATGTCTCCCCTATTTCCCCAGAATTCCCAACACCAATGCTAACTCAGCAATTTCTTCTGATTATTTATAAGTAACTGTCTTCTTTAAAAGAAAAACAAAGCTTATATCACTATATTACAAGAATCACATATACTGCACACTTTCTTTCTCTGCCAAATGAACATGTAATGAGACCCGTTTTGACCCTTAACTAAGTAAATGGTCAAATATTCTAATGATTTTGCCATTTATCAATTTGATTCCAAAGAAAGGTTTTATGTTGCAGTGTTTCTGGTACTTTCTACAAGTTTTGTCTTTTTAAGTGTCATCCATTCATTATTTATTATACTGACACACATTTTCATTACTTATTTTTCATTAATAATTTTCAATAATTTTAACCCCCCCCCCCCAATTACTCAAGATTGCTTAAGGTTTGGTTGAAGTGGGTCCAGTAATTTTGGAGAAGATGAAAATGTTAAAAATCTTTGCTGAACATACAGACAAGTATTTATAAATATGCCAGAAAGATACTAAACTTAGGAGAAAATATGCAAGATAAGTTAGAGAGTTGACAGGGGCACACAAGTATAAAAATATTCAACATCGATTTCTTCACCAGCTTCTGTCTTTGATACTTAATAAAGTGCCCTTTGAAACTCTGACAATCCCAAACCCATGGTAGCAAAAATGATTAATAGTTATTAGATGTGTGATAGATCTTCATAGTGATATACCATGCATTCAACACAGAATTGACATCCAATAAAAGTGATAAAACTTAATATCCAAACAAAAAGGTCATGGGCCACAACACACACCCAGTCACAGACAAATAATACCTCATCCTCATACATAAACCATAAATGATAAGTCTACACTTTTAACAATTTTATTTAGAGAATTTTAATTCAAACTTACAAATTTGGGCCTTGACTTATCACAAAATTCATATATATGTACCCTGGTACTTTCACCTTTATCATTTTACCATTTGTGCAAACCCCAGATAAGAAAGTTTGCATTAATTTTTTTATGGTTTTTGACATGGGGTTCTGAAAACAAATTTTAAATGTCGATCCAACCCTGCTTTAATATTATTCTTAATAATCTTCCCTTGACTTGAGACACTGCCCTTCCTTTGAATGAATTTGAACCCCAAAAACACAGCAATGCTTTCTGCAAATTTTAGCTGAAATTGTCCTTCTAAATTGGAAAGAAGCTGAGAGTGTTAAAAGTTACCAGAACGACAGATACTAAATAACTGTTGATCAGAATGGCTCAAAAGTGGATCTAAAAAGTTGATGTGGATGCAGTGACTGAAACAAGAGGCCCAAAGGTCACAACTCTCACCCAAGTCATCTTAACCATAACTTAAAAGAAATTAAATTCTGCAATACACCAGAATGAATATAAATGCCCCAAATGATGGCCCTGCTCTTCTTGAGAAGATTTAAAATATAAATTTAAACCCTTAATGTGGCCTCACCCTATCCCTGGGGGCCTTGATTTGAACAAACTTGAAATTGCACTGCCTCTGCCTGAGAATGCTTGCATATTTATATTACTGATCATGGCCCTGCTGTTCTTGAGAGGAAGACTTAAATATTTTTCCTGTATATTCACATGTTGAACTCTGATTCCCTATTGTGAACTGGCCCTATCCCAGGGGCTCATGATTTGAACAAACTTTCATTTGCACTATACTTGTATGAGGAGGATTGCATCTTTACATAACTTATCATGGTCTTGCTGTTCTTGAGCAGAAACATTTTTCGTATATTTATTCCCATGTAAAACTTTGATCCCCTATTGTGTCTCCACCCTACCCCTGGGGCCATGATTTTTTACAAATTGAACTGACACTATGTTAGGAATTTTCCACAATAGTTTCATCTTTTCTGATCCAATAGATTTTTTTTAAAGATTTTTTTAGATGACCCAATCTATTTTCCACAATTTCTTAATAATCTTCCCTTGAAAGAGGGTGAAGTACATCATTTGAACAAATTTGAATACCTTTTTGGGTGGTTAAGCAAGTTTGGTTGAAATTGGTCTTGTTGTTCTTGAAAAGCTGAAAGTGTTAAACGTTTACAGACAGACAGATGGACAAAATATTGTCAGAAAAGGTCACTTGAGCTTTCGGCTCAGGTGAGCTAAAAAAACCTAATACATATTTTGATTTGGCTATATAATCCAATCCCTACTGAAACATTTGCTGGTAAAAGTCATGAAAAATATTAAATAGCCCTCACAAAAGTTCATTACAAAAAAAGAACACATTTCAAATAATCAGCTCCAATATACAGCATTTTTTCTGTTAAATGCCCAGATCATCATTACTTTGTGTACAGGAAAGATGCTGGAATAGTGATTTCTTGACTACACCAGACTTATTCTCAGAGAATACAGAAAGGTCACCACTGTCGTTAGAATTGGTCACTGTGGTATTGTTATTAAGGCACTCATAGCTGTGGGATCGCTTCAGTTCACTGGAGTCACCTAATGAGGAGTTTTTGTGATGTCTGTGAGGAAAAAATAAAAGAGTTTGGCATGACAAAAAATTCTTCAGCTAGGAAATGCAAAACCTACCGATCCTTTGCATTTTATTTTATTCTTACTTTGATAAAACAAGAGATGTTTGTGAAACACTTGTGCCCCCCTCCCCCAATAATTGGAATTTTTCCAAGTCCAAGGGGCATAGCTCTGTCAAAAATTGCTCGATCGTACCCAACACAGAACTTGACCTAGATATTCTTATGATAAATCTGTATACCAAATTTTATTTCAGTATGTAAAACCTGAGAAGAAAATGAACGGAAACTGCAAATATTTGGAATTTTTCTATGTCCAAGGGGCATAACTCTGACAAAAATTGCTCGATTGTACCCAACACAGAACTTGCCCTAGATATTCTTATGATAAATATGTATACCAAATTTCATTTCAGTATGTGCAACCTCTGTGAAGAAAATGAACGGAAACTGTTGCTGGACCGACAGACAGACAGACAGACCAACAGCAGCAAAGCAATTTGCCCTCCCTTCTTCAAAGGGGGGCATAAAAATGTAAATTTACTCTGTATAAGAATGTGGTAAAGTAATTTCATATATGAAGTATAGTCTCACAAAATTACCAAGTTATCAAGATATGTTAGAATGATCTAAAATGATTAAACTAAGTTATTACATGTATTTCCTTTGTAAAACAGATCTCAGATGCATGCAAACACTTACAGAAATTGCTCCTTGGGAGTAATTCCCAGGAATCTGAAGAGTTCTACAGTGGATGGAGTCTTTGGCTGCCCTGGACAAGCTGGTGAAAACTGGGGGGTGGAGGGAAGGAGGCGAATGGAATCCACTGAAATTGCAAACACATCTTGTACAAAACACCATATAGTGCTGATGTTTTCAAAGTGGTAAAAATCTAGTGACTGCAATCCATTCATCTTTCTATTAAACTTCATTTTTTAGTCCCACATTTATTTTTACTTTGTATGTTTGAGAAAAAGAGCTTCAATTAGTTCACATGTGACACTAAATTCTGCATCACTTCAGTGCTTACACAAGCCTTAGAGTTCAGGTTGACAATAAGGAACAATAACTGTCAAAGGTAATTTCTGGTTTCAGAAAATTGATAATTTAGTCAATTTGATGGGTACTGTGGTCAATTGTTTGACAAATAAAGTTATTCATTACTGCTATTGTGGTCATCTCTCAATTTTTTAAGGTCATAACGGTACATCTGGAGGACTAAATCATAAACAAAACTTTAGACAAAAATTATTGACAAGGCATTAAAAATTCATTCGAGACTAAAATAACATCATCCTAAATGCAAATCTCTTTTTTTAAATGATTGACTAAAACATTGTAAGAGTTTCACATTCAAGTTTAAATTAAAATTCATTGAGATTTAACTGACCTTTATTATTTATTTATTTTTTAAAGAACACCATGCACAAAATTGCTAAAAATTCATCAATGCTAAAAATATCCAGATTTGTGGTTTATGGGTACTAACCATGTTTTGTTCTGTATATGCATCTTATTCAGAGAAATCTATCTTTATGAGGTACTGTAGATTCCTTATTTTACGCGAGTACTTAATATCGCGAAATGGCCCAAGGGCGTCAAATCGCGAGAACAATAATTCGCGAATGGATGATTTATCTAGAGATTTTACATACATTAAAGCACCATAAAAATAAAAGCGAGTAATTTTATTTCGCGAGTGGTGCTTCTCCCGTAATTACGCGATAATTTATTCCTCGCGTATATTTAGGAATCTACAGTATACTGATTCACATGAACCTACCTATATCAGGAACCTACCTTTATGAGGTGTACTGAACAGGGATCGACACTAACTCTAAAATCATAGAAGCCTGCAGGGCTAGCAATTTCTAATTTATACTAGCCCTGTTCGTGAATTAGTTGTCCAGCAGCCTTTGGCTGCTGGCCGAGTTGCGAAGCGATGAGGGGGGTAGGTGCGGGAGGGGCTTTCCCCTCCTGCTGGTGGGGGTATGGGGGGCCTCCCCCGGAAAATTTTGAAAATAGAGATGCCAAATCCTGCATTCTGGCTGTATTTTTGGGTAATATTATATGTCACTTCATGACTGTAACTAAGGCGTTTTTCTATTTGAAAAATTCCATATGTGTAGTCAATTAGAATATTCTAAATCACCTTTTACATTTTGACTGCAAATAATTAGATTAACAAGTTTATTATACACCTATTTACTGGCTATGGGGACAATAGCAAGTTTATCGTTCCCCAAGACAGCAACTATTTCCCAAGGTGCAGCCAAGGGAAATAGTTGCTGTCGAGGGGGACAATAAACTTGCTATTGTCCCCATAGCCAGCAAATAGGTGTTTTATTATACCGAAGCAGTTTTTACTTGTGTTACGTCACAATCTGGATAAAACCAGGAGAGTTCCGAGATGAAAAGCGAGGGAAACAGAATGCTGTCGGTGAATAGTTTAATGACTATTTCACCATGGGCAAATAGCACAAAAACTATTCCATGGTAGGGGCTGTTTGGAAAAAATAGAATGTTTATTCGTCATATTTTTATATTAAAAAAAATCACAAAGGTATAATAAAACTGGTTATTTGGTATTAAAGGAAAGCCAGGTATCTCCATTACACTGCAAGTCCATCTTCAATTCAGTGACTCAAAGGGGAGTTATATTTACTCACCTTTTTATTGTATTGTGGGTCACTTCTGGGTATTTTGAATAACCAGAAAAAAAAAAACAGGTAGAAAACAACAAGAAAACAACTATATAATTAATTAATTAATTATTTGGTATTGTTCACGAAGAGTCTCCCCAAATAAAAAAAAAATCATTTACTTTTTGATTTTTCTTGTTGATTTTAAAGTTAATTACTTAGTGTGCAGCGTGTGCAATTTGTTTGGCTGCGGTCATGTACACACGTGATTCGAAATAACCCAAACTGTAAGAGGGCTAGAAATGCAGCAATTAATGCTACGACATCTATGAGGAAAACCATGTATTGAACATTTTCAAAAGGGATGTTTCTTCGATAAGGATAACAAGTTATTAAATTGTTAACTTTTTAATTAAAGCATGTTTACCTCTTCATTTTTTGTAGCTGATAAGTATATGCTTTTAAAAAAAACCTGGTTGGTTGTCACACATGTGGATTTGTCGTATGAGGTACAGCGGTAAGGTAAATTACCGAGAATCGCTGAATACTCTAAGTGACTGTAACAAAATCAAAACTTGTACTTTATAAAATTATAAATCTTTACAATTGCTCCGTGTTTGGTAAAAAATTTCAGTAGCCCTGCAGGGCAAGCTTTAATACATGTTTAGTAGCCTGACCTTAATTTTCAGTTGTCCCGGGCCAGCGGGCTACCATTAGTGTCGAACCCTGCTGAATCAGATGAACCTACCTTTATGAGGTGTACGTACTGATTCAGATGAACCTACCTTTATGAGGTGTACTGAATCAGATGAACCTACCTTTATGAGGTGTACTGAATCAGATGAACCTACCTTTATGAGGTGTACTGAATCAGATGAACCTACCTTTATGAGGTGTACCGATTCAGATGAACCTACCTTTATGAGGTGTACTGAATCAGATGAACCTACCTTTATGAGGTGTACCGATTCAGATGAACCTTCCTTTATGAGGTGTACTGATTCAGATGAACCTACCTTTATGAGGTGTACTGAATCAGATGAACCTACCTTTATGAGGTGTAGACTTGTCTGAGGGAGATCTGAAGGGTGATATCTGAAGAAACTGATTTTTTAAAATGGCAGTCTTTTCTTCCTCTAAAGCTCTCCTCTGAAGTAGAACACAGGTTGATTGTTAAGAGAAATTATTACAACTTTATTGATTTTTCACTATATAAGAGTAAACTGATATAATTTGCTGATTCTTTAAAAAGGAATGTAAAAAAAACTGATTCCTAGAAAAAAGTGCATCAGTTTGATGAATTGATACACACCATTTTAGAACTCCTAAACAGAATATTCCTTGCAGAATCATGTATTCTATATAGTAAAACTCGTTCAGTACGAACACAAATATTGCAAATTTACAGATATAACAAAGTTTTCTTGGATCCCCAGCTATATAAATTTAATGAATTCCTTATACGGATATAACGAATTACGGATATAGTGAAGTAATTTCACAGGTCCCCAGGACTTCGCTATATCTGATTTTTACTGTAGACTATAATTCAAATACTTTTCTATTGAATTTGTACATTTCATTTGATCTATATTCTGGGTAAGTGCTAATTCCACTGTGCTCCTACAATTGCTCTGTGTAAGAAACAGAATTGCAGTTGCAAATTTTAAAATTGGACTAATTTTTGTATCGTATAATGAAACAGTTAACCTAAATCCTTGAAATAGGCTTGCTCAAGGGCACTGAAATTTTCCTGACTCCTTCAATAATGTACTGAGTGACTCGGGTCCTGAAATACACGTACCTCTTTACCCAGTTTAATGGCTGCCTCTGTAAACTGCTTCCTCTCTTCTGTGAAGTGGTTCTTCTCTTCATGAAATAATCTCTTCTGCTCTAAAAGACTCCGTCGTTCCTGTTCAACCTTGGAGTCATCCAAAATATGCTCTGTTGAGTTTTGGTGTTTGTGCATTTGAATGGAATTCTGTAAAGAAATCAAAGTACTGGAAGAACTGTGAAGTACTAAGGATTGCATATGGTATAAATGTATTTTTGACCTACAAAAAAAAAATCAATGTTTTTGTTTGACAATGATTTAATGTGGATTAATTTAATTGTTTTTTTTTTTTTATCACTTCAAAAATAAAAATACTGTACTTCAGATTTGCATATGAAGTGAAAATGCTGCTGCTCATAATCTTTTGGTCACCATACTATGATAACAATACAATTGCCATATATACCAGTAATTTACTGATCTGTGCTGTTGTTAACACCAGTTAAGAAACAAATCCACACTAGGTGAGCCTAATTCAAAGATATGTATAGACAAAGTGATATGACCCTCAATTCTCCAGGTATAATCTTGCTCTTATACTAAAATATTTGTGTTCAAAATTTGAAAACATTTTGTTGAAAACTCTTTGAGTTATCACATCACAAGAAAAGTGTTGACAGACAATGTGATTCCCATATTTTCATTTGGGACCCTAATAATGAGTTTTAAAAACTAAATAATTTAAGCTGGATTTAATTTTATGTTTTCTCCCAGACAAAAAAATAACAAAATTTAATTATCCAAAATGAACTTAAAGGCAGAGATTTTTTACCGGGTGGTAAATTCCAGGTAAGGGAGGGGCTTATTTTGTACAGGTGTGAATGCCTTGAGGGCTGGCAATCTACCTGTGGTCGTTTCTCTCCCAATCTCTATACACAGGAAGTGATTTAATACACAGTAGTATACCCAAGAAGTCAAACTTTACCTGTGTTGGGATTTTGAGATGATTTAAAATTAGAAATAAAAGGTTGGAAATAAAGTTTAACCTCAATAATTTTTATCAATTTGTAATTGAATGTGTGTCAAAGCATCCCCATCCATTAAAATGATATTATTATTTAAAGTATTTGTTGAGTTTTGAAAAAAGTTATACTTACTTTTCATATATCTTATCATAAAAGATATCATAATTATTTCAAATACTAAAAGTGTGTGTGTATATGTATAATCAAGCTAAAAATTCGATAGTAACACAGTTTCTCTATTGTTTATACCACGTGTGGTAAATATCTAAGGATCAAAAGTTAATTTGAAGGTCACCAGGAGTGTCAAACAAGGTGTACAGGGTATACACAGGGACTAGTAAGTAAATGTCAATCAAGTTCTAGCACCCAATGATGTACCTTAATCACTTGATTGACAGGGGTACACAGACCAGATATTTTTGAATGCGGTGCTTAAAATCTCTGCCTTTAAATACACCTGCAGCAACTGAATAGAGGTTTATGATTAAAATCCATCAGATTAAGTTGGACTCCAATAGTTTGATATTCTGTTGCACTGGAATCAATCCTGATTAAATGCAAATAGAAAATTCAGAGGGAAATTTTTAATTTTTTCTGTTTCATGATATTGCAACTCTCACAATACACTACAAAGAGCGATTACACTATTGGATTTGACATTTGTACAACAGTATTCACTGGTTTTATTTTTAAAGCATGCATGCATTTTAAATGGTCGAATTGGGTCCAATCTACATAATGTCTGGAAGCGTTCACAAGTTTGATCTTTTCTGATCCAGTGGTTACATATCTTAAACCTTAATTGCACTTATGCATGAAATCTGACCTGTAGCATGTATGGTAAGTCCTATCTGTATCATAAATCTTATCTGTATTATGTATCATCTGACCTGTATCATGTCCTCCTGTTGTTGGATGACCTCTTTATAATTCTCCTTCTCCCTTTTGTGCTTCTCTAGCTGATCTTCGTATGTCTTAATCTGCTTTTTCAATGTCTCCATTTCCTTCTTGAGCTGCTCCAAGTCACAATATTTGTTTGGTGACTGTTTAGGGGGACAAGTTCTGGCAGGTTTGTTAGGACCTAAAAATAATTATATATATATATATATATATATATATATATATATATATATATATATATATATATATATATATATATATATATATATATTACAGAATTAAGTTTGCTGTCACCTACACCAGTAAATATTTGTTATCGTCTATGGCTGTGTATATACAGTAATTTCCGTGACCAATACCCTGGCATAGACTGTTCTCTCCTATTGAGGCCCTTAACTTTGGATGACTTCCATGATTTATTTTCAATGAACATCGTTTAATTTTGCTCTATTATTCTGAAATTTTTTAGTTACTATATGTTAGCGAAATCGAACATTCAGAGATGCAGCTTCCCACTTTAAAGTAAGAAATAACTAGAAATAACAGAAGATTCAAAAAATGTTATAGGACAGCTGTGTAAAGTAAACTTAGCAAATACAGGATAAGTAACTAACGTATAGGATCTCTCATGATTTGTGGTTGGATATGATTTTTATCCAACTAGTTGTGTGTTTTTTATCCCCAAGCCTTGGCGAGGGGATAAAAACACACACCACAAATCACGGGAGATTCTTTTTATTACGTTTTTTACATCACTATCAATGTTTTACACAGTTTTTATATATGAATACACACTATTTACTTCATCATTTTCACACAAAACACTGTGATCTCACAACAGTGGGATGTGAAAAGAATATCCTATAAGTGATATCCATGGGATAAAGGGGTAAACATGTGATAAACAAGAGGCCTAGGGGCCACATCACTCACCTGAGCTCTGTGGCTAGGAAAAAAGCAAATATCAGTTTAGTATTGAAAAGCTTAAATGCATAAGTTGTTCCAACCTACCCCTAAAAGGGAGTGGGGATATGATTCGAACAAAATTAGATCTAAACTAACTCAGGATGCTTACATAATTTTTTGACTAACTGTGACTTTTTTCTCTACAAGTTTGAACTTTTATTGTGGCCCCACCCTACACCTGGAGGTCATGATTTGAATAAACTTGAATCTACACCATCTGAGGATGCTTCCATATAAATATGACAAACCGTGGCTTTGCTGTTCTTGAGAAGATTTTTAAAGATTTTTCCTATATATTCCTATAAAAAATTTTGATTGTTCATTGTGGCCCCACCCTTACCCCGGGGGTCATGATTTGAACAAACTTGAATCTACACCACCTGAGGATGCTTCCACATAAATATGACCAATCATAGCTTTGCTGTTCTTGAAAAGAAGATTTTTGAAGATTTTCCTATATACTTTATGAAAACTTTGATCATCCATTGTGGCCCCATCCTACCCCCTGGGATCATGATTTGAAAAATTTGAATCTACACCACCTGAAGATGCTTCCATATAAATATTACCAATTATTGCTTTGCTGTTCTTGAGAAAAGATTTTTGAAGATTTTTCCTATATACTCCTATGTTAAACTTTGATCGTCCATTGTGGCCCCACCCTACCCCTGGGGGTCATGATTTGAATAAACTTGAATCTACACCATCTGAGGATGCTTCCATATAAATATGACCAATCATAGCTTTGCTGTTCTTTAAAAGAAGATTTTTGAAGATTTTTCCTATATATTCCTATGTAAAACTTTGATTGTCCATTGTGGCCCCACCCTACCCCCGGGGGTCATGATTTGAACAAACTTGAATCTACACCACCTGAGGATGCTTCCATATAAATATGACTAATCATAGCTTTGCTGTTCTTGAAAAGAAGATTTTTGAAGATTTTTCCTATATATCCCTAAAAACTTTGATCATCCGTTGTGGCCCCACCCTACCCCCGGGGTCATGATTTGAACAAACTTGAATCTACACTATCTGACAATAATTCCACATGAGTTTCATCTTTCCTGGCCCATTGGTTCTTGAGAAGAAGATTTTTCAATAATGCCATTAATTTTTTGCTATTTCGTAATTATCTCCCCTTGGAGGAGGGCGTGGACCTTCATTTGTATAAATTTGAATCCCCTTCACCCAAGGATACTTTGTGCCAAGTTTGAATGAAATTGACCCAGTAGTTCTGGAGAAGAAAATGAAAATGTGAAAAAAATTACGACAACGCCGACGACAGACAAATTTCAATCAGAAAAGCTCACTTGAGCCTTCGGCTCAGGTGAGCTAAAAACAATATACTATTAGCGATCCCAAACCGTCCATTCTTTAATTCTCTTTTTGCTTATCATTACAAAGCTGCATAACTAACTCTTCTCATCTTGTGCTGATCAAATCATCTTCCTAAACAAGAACTGTAGACCATTTATAATTATTGGTGTATTCACTGGGAAATGATTTGCATTAATTATGCTTTATAACTATACCTTGGTAATATAAGGTGTATCAGGGCTTAATATTTTGGTAAACACAATGAAAAAACATATTTTAAACTTTAAAGCCTTTGGTTTTCAAAAAGTGTGCAATTCATTTAATCTATTTTTAATTAGTACAACATTTAATAAATAATGTTCGAGAGATTCCAAATAGAAAATCCAGATCGAAGCCAAAGCGTGCGAGAATCATATAAAAATGTTTTGTGCAGCCTTTTGAGATAACTGTTTAGCCTTTTGTGTAAAGTGTTTCTTGTAAACCGTGTTGGGAACGTGTACCATTTGTGCAGTGTGGGAGTGTAATATAACATTCAATCATATTCAGCTTCAGTTCAAAAAATGAAATCCTAGTATTAAGAACTGTTTCCCATGATCTTTAATTAATTCAAGTTTTATACATTCGTGTTAATAAAAATAAATTAATGCAGACAATTTAGATTCAGGTTTCCCTTAATCAGATGAAGTTCCTTATAGGCTTTAATCACCTCAAAGACAGATCTTGAAATACCAAAATCTGGCCAAGTCCCTCAATGATATATTTGAATAATAAACTAGTAATGATACACTTTTTTTAAAAATAATTATGCAATTTTATCACGTTACTCCTTTATACAGAGGATATAGCTCATAGGATATCGTTTTTATATCCACAGTTGTGTCTTCGCAATCACTTTTGTGTGAATTTGATCAAGTCAAATATTGTGGATTTACTTATATATAACAGTGCAAAGCATAAAAATCCTCATAAAAGGATTTTCCTTGGTTTGTGATTAGATATATATATATTATTATAACAGTAACTTGATCCGAAGAGCCGTATCACGTCAAGTTGACAGGTGCGGATCATCAGATCAAACGAGACACTTTTACAACTAGCAAAATATAATAAAAGGAAACTTTCTGGATCAATTACAGAACTTAAGTCCATTAAACAAACCATTTTGTCAAGGAACAATTTGATGCGCGAGAATAAAAACGTCATTTATCTGTGTACTACGTCATCAGTTTCAGAGAGGGGTGATATGGATTCAGAAAACCACAGTGTGGTGATCCGGAACGTCGGATCACATCGTCATGTGATTGCGTGAATTCATCAGTAAAACTGAGTGACAAACAGTTGGGTATATAATAAAAATTTTTATCCAGCAAATTGTTTTTTTATCCCCTCATCAAGGCTCAGGGATAAAAACACACAACTTGTTGGATAAAAAAAATCACAAACCATAGGATGATCCTATATTTCTCTCACTCACTTGGCAGCTTTCTTTTCCTCCTTTCTTTCAATTTTCTTGATCTTTCTTTGAACATGGTCTCCAGTGTTTCCTTTATCATGTCATAAGGCATTTGGAAGTACCCTAAAAATGTATGAAATCAAATGTTTATAATAATTTAAGGATGTGCAATACACTCAACCTCCAAAATTCCTGAGGTTTTATATTTGTTTTATATTTTATATATATATATATATATTTTATACATGACTATATTTTATAACATTTATGTACATTTCAGACAAAATCCCACGTATCACGATATTTGAGCCACAATACGATATGTATCACGATATGTTGAATTGGTTATTAAATCTTTTTTTGGTATTGAAATGAACAAAACATTTCTTCATAAATAAGAATAATTACTTTAAAGAAGTTGTATATCTTTTTGAAAACAAAATTATTTTACACAAGTTGTGTTATTTTTTATGTATTTCATATCTATATTTATATCTAGCATATTTACTTTTATATATTAAACCCAAAATGTTAAGTAAACAAAGAATAACATAAGTCAGAATTTTTTTTGCGATATTTCGATATTTTCTCATATGTATCGATAAGCGTATCGTCCTCACACAGAATCAATATTATCGATATCTCAATATATCGTCCCAGCCCTATTCACAGGTAATGCACAAATGAAATAGGAAATTATTGTTTGCCACCAGTAAATTGTGCTTGCTTCTATAATTTTGTTTACTCTTTATGTAAATGCTACTTCTATAGTATGCAAATTTCACATCAGAGAATAATGGGTAATTGATCCTATAGCTATTAGTGGTTACTGAGTGTAAAACTCACCATCTGAGTCCTGAGATCTATAACTACAAGCTGAGGGATAAGTCGTGAACTCTTCTTCACTAGAACAAGACTCGAGTTCTTGTAAAGTAGTACTCTATGCAACAAAAATAAAGTACATATCTTTAATATGAAGTTTCTCTAAATGTTTTGATCAAGTTATATGATTTAGGTTATATCAGAATCAAGAAAAGACCAAATATATAACTAAGATATATAGACTATTGAAAACAAAAACATGGATAGTATAAAAACCTTTTGAGTTGTAAGGTGATCATGAAGACCCAGTGCATTGCTGATGTCTCTGTAAACATGTTTCAGACTGGTCCTTAATTCTGTGTTCTCAACCAATAGATTTTTCTGTTTCTCCTCATACATTGTGATGACCTGCTGGTACATTTCATCTTGTCTAAAAATGTCAAAATTAATGTTTATAGAGATTAAATATTATTGGAAAAATATCCTTAAATCTTCATATATTACTTTACATAAAAAAAATCCACTGACAATCTTTTGATGGTAAATGAGTTCATAAATGTTATTTTGTTTGGGAGCTATGTAGTAGCAATAAGCTACATACTTGTTAGAGGTTATTTTCCAAGTACTTCTTTTGCCATCAGAGCTCTGTAAGGAGCAAGCAATATCCAAACCTGCAAAATTGTAACAAAGGTCATAAATATATATAAAAATGAAATAATATATTAAATTTACTTGGTTTTGACATGTAGTCAATGAAATACTTGTTGCTGTTGCACATATACTTGTAATTCTCTACCATCTCTTTGAGTTTAACATTCATATCTCCAGATGTTTTGTACCATCTCTTTGAGTTAGCATTCATATCTCCAGATGTTTTGAAGGAGTAAGGAGAAAATTTCATTTTAAAATCATAAAACTGTCCTCAACCTTTTGACCAAAAGTATTTTTTCCACACCACAATTTCCTATTACCTAGCAGATGAAATCCTACACAAGCACAGGAAATTGATTTTTTTTTTTTACTGATCAATTCAAATATTATGCATGCATCTTATACTTTCTACTGGCAGTTAATTATAGGTTTATAGCAGGAAGAAAAACTTTGTACAAAATCCCACAATATGTTTAGGAATAGAAGTGGGCAAGATATACACCTCCTTCTTTTCTTTTCTTTTTTAACTTTTAAGATATCAATTTCATTAATTGAGGATTTCTATATTTATGTTAACATCTTTATATTTTGATACCTGTTATACTGTTTTTATATCAATTAAACTTCAAGTGCTCTGTTACCTTTCCATCAAAGATAAAAAAAAAAAAACTTAGATGAAATCACTTTTACTTCATATTTTTAAAACAGTACCATATTTATTGACATTTTCTCTTCAGCAAGTTTACTATGTCCTTTTTGTACATCAGGTTCATTGCCATTATGCTGTGGCGAATATGCAAATTTTAATGCTAGATTTATTAGCACCACTTACTAAAAGCTCTTTGATATATAAACATTTTCATGACTCATACTGATATCAGTTGCTTTACTATAAAGATCATTTCCCTGCCCATTCACATCATCTTTTTTTTCAATATTATGCTTCGACATAAAACACCTCATTTTTCTTTCTTATATCGGGTTCGATGCCATCTGATGTTCTAGAAATTTCTATGAAGACTCAGATCGAACATAAACTGAAATGATTTGCATATTTTATTTTCTAATCAGTAATCAAAACTTATTTCTTTCATATAATGTAAATCAAATTTTAATTGAATTATTCATTGATAATGTTTTATCAAATAATTAAACAGTTGCTAGTTTCCAGTCTCATTAAAAATTAATGTCACTAACTTGGATCCGCCAACCGGAAACACCACCTAACTCTCTTTTTTGCTTTTTCAGGGCCGTTTATCGAAAATGAAAGTAGACTTTTAATTTAATTTTTGATAATTACTATGCTAGTGAAATCTCAATACAGGCACATAGTATTGGGGGGGGGGGGGGGGGCGCCCCCCCCCCCCCCCCACTTTTTTTCCAGACACAAGTTTTTCTATAGGAAATGTTCATTGAAAGTCTGGTTGCCCCCCCCCCCACTTTTGGCTGCAGTATTGTCAAAGGGTAATATAAGGGGAATGCAGTGTTAGAGTAAAAAAATTGGTACTAAAAGAAGTTTTTAATATGAAACCCCCACCCCTTCCCAGTTCTGTGAAACATTAAAGTGATTAACAAAAGAACATACTACCTTTATCAAAAACATCCAATCACCGATTTTTAAATAGCAAACAAACATGGTCTGTAAATGAAATCATGACTTACAGCTTCTCAGTGACTGACATGCAGTATTATATATTGACCTCATTTTATTATGTTGGTATTTAAGTGACTCTTTATCTGTTCAGAAGTGGGTTGGAATTATTCCTTAATTACCTATCACTGTGTTGGGTGTCTGTATTCTGGGTGGGGGTGGGATGTGGGAAGTCAGGTTGCTATTCTTACCTACTCTCCGATTGGGTGTCTTGTCAGCTAGTAACTGATGGATTCTCTCCTTCAATTTATTACATTCTCTTTCCTTCTTTTTTAGGTCATGTTTATATTGTGTATCTCTGTCCTTGATTATGCTTGTAAGTCTCTTCACCTATAACAAGTCAGAATAAAACTTAATCATTTAAACAATAAAATGCTTTATTTGGTTGTTAGTACGGGAATTAATGTCGCAACTGTTGCAGAAAAAATACATAACCCTCGTAAGTGGGTTATGTAATTTTTTTTTTCTGCAATAGCTGCGACATTAATTCCCGTACCAACAAACAAAGAAAGTCATTTTATTGTTTATTTTTATATCTGTATTAAAAAACATTCAAAGTAAAATTAAACATGTTAAATATTGTATTATAGAAGTGTATGTCATTGTATGTATAATTGATGGAACAGCCGTTGCTCAAGAAATCTATGCAGGTGGGTTGCTTAGTGTTGTTTACTCACTGATAAACGGCAATGGGTTTCTTAAGAAATAAAGGAAATAATATTCAGTGGATGTAAATATTTAACCACAAACTCACTGAACTGAAATTTCATTTTCTCCCTTGAGCACTTTTTACCTCTTCCTTCTCTGACTTGAGTTTTGTAGTGGATGTCTTGTGTTTGACCAACAGTTGACGGCTTTTCTCCTGCTCTACACTTATTTCTCTCAGAAGTTTCTCCTTTTCTGTTTTCAACCTCGCAATAGCATGCTGGTAATTTTCACATTCACTGTTGACACGCAGTAGTCTGCAAAGTTTTGTTAACCATGAATTACTTTAATAATGTATTCACCAATACAGTGATCTATGATGCAGAGGTCATATAAATGCCCTTTCTGAATATCATATTTTGTTGAGTTGATCCTTTCTGATTGAAAAAAAGCTTAAGTTTCTTGCATACACAGGTTCAACTTCTTAATTTTGATTCATATCCTATTTTTTCCCAAAAGGGTTTTGTGATCTTTAAAAATGATTTATATAGTAAAGCTTGATGGCTGATATTACTCAAATGACTATAAGGCCCTATGTTCCCTGTGTCAACCAGCAACAAAGAATGCAGTAAAGAGCTAAAGACATGAATGTGTTATTTTAAAAATTTTATTTGAATTATAAAAATCAACTATATCTTTTTTATTTCTCCTCCTATCAAAATTTTTTGAGAAAAAAATCTTTAAAACTAAAAATCAAGTTTCTCTTGTCTTAACATTTAAAAAAAGTCTAAAAAACTTATGATCACATAGAAATTTCATTTACTTGCATGTTTATACCTTTGTGATCTGACACTATTAGATAAATGAAATATCATACCAAGTGACGAATAAAGTATTACTGTGGTAGCTAGGATTCCAAAAGTATGATGACTACAAGATTACCTATTTTCAAGTTCCTCCTTTGTTCGGCCATGTCTCTGGTACAGACACAAGATCTGGTAGAGGCGGTTAATCAGACTTGTCATTTTACTCTGACTGTCACATGACAAAGCTTGGAACCCCAGGGAAAGTAATTCCTGTCAAAACAAATATGAAATAGAGGTATACTACTTGCCTCCTTGATAGACTGCATGCTGTGCTGTGAACTGCTCTATAGTAGGGATTGATGTGAACAAATAATCCAATTACTCAATTAAATCACTGATGGTATATCTATCATTGATTAAAATACAAGGAATCAATTATTTGTGAGAATCATTAAACAACAGGCCCATGGGCCACAACACTTGGCCCTGCAGTTATTCATAAGAATATTTTGAGAAAATTGGTTTCTTACTTTCAAACAAAAAATTCATACCCTGGCATATTGTGGCCCATCGTACACTACCCCCAAAGGCATCAAGAAATAACCTAACTTGAAACATACATCCTGGGGATGCTTTAAAATCATCATGGTAACATATGGTCTTGCTGTTGGTACATTTGTAAACTTCACTAAGTAAAATAACATAATACAGTAAAATCCATATATTGTTTTTCTCATTTCAACAATTGATGTTGCCATGGTAAATAAAATAATCTGTAAAATCAACCAATAATTGTGAAGCCTAGGAGGTCAAACACACTTTTGTCCTTTTGTTCACATTTCACTTCCACAGCTTCCTCCATGATTAAATGCTCAAAAAAATTAAAATTAAAAATTTTTAAAAAGATTTTCTGCTATATATTCCTATGTAAATCTTTGATCCTTTATAACGGCCATTCCTATCCCTGGAAGTCATTATTTGAACAGGGCCTGGGAAGGGGCCCTGCCATGTGGCATAAGTGCATTCCGCTGAAAAATAGCACAATGTAAAAATGGTTCACTAGCTGGGCCATACAGAGCCCTCAGTGAAATGCAGACTCGCAAGATTTTCTAGTTTGTAAGATCATTGCACTCTACCCTATCACTATTATTCATTGAAGTTAGATGTACAGTAAAACATGGTTATATAGTGAACACCCTTAAGGAATGAATTTAATAGTTACCCAAGTTATACGGTATAACCTTGGTTGGGGCAGTTTGTGCTTTATAAACCGCAAAGCGGTTTATAAAGAAGTGTAAACTGTTCCAACCCAGGTTATACCATATAACTTGGGTAGCTATTAAATTCATTCCTTAAGGGTGTTCACTATATAACCATGTTTTACTGTACATCTAACTTCAATGAATAATAGTGATAGGGTAGAGTGCAATGAGCGCAATGGCAGCTATTAAATTCATTCCTTATAATTTAATTTTCTATCATTAAGTGTAGGAAAAATAGACAATTTCACCTCAAATATGACATTAAATTGTACAAAATTTAAATGTAATGTCAAGCGGATTGATACGTTTTTGACGCAAGTCATTGTGACGTAGGCAACCCAGGTTATAGTTATAGGTTATTAGTATAAACTAATTTTTCAGCCAATCAAAAAGCATGTTACAACAAGAATTAAATTATATATATACATGAATTCACATTATTTTACTTCATCATTGTCAAACAAATCCAAAGAGCATTTACTGTGACATCACAACAGGGTATATGAAAAAAATATAATGACCGAGTAGCATTTTGAATGAATTGCAGTTTTTTTTTATATATTCCTTTAAAAAAGATATGTATGTAAAATTTGTTATATGTCATGTATCTTGAAGTAGTGAATTTAAGTACCTGCAAGACTGAAGTCAAAAATAAAGAATTATAAAAGATAAATATACATATTGCATATTAAATTTTAAAAAAATGGTTCACTGATAAATTTACAATGTACTTTATACCTGCAGTCTCAGACATATAATGCTACAAATAGTCTCAGATATATGCTACACATAGTCTCAGATATATGCTACACATAGTCTCAGACAAATAATGCTACATATAGTCTCAGACATATAATGTTACATATATAGTCTCAGACATATAATATGTTACATATAGTCTCAGACAAATAATGCTACAAATAGTCTCAGACATATAATATGTTACATATAGTCTCAGACAAATAATGCTACAAATAGTCTCAGACATATGCTACAAATAGTCTCAGATATATAATGCTACATATATAGTCTCAGACATGTAATGCTACAAATAGTCTCAGACAAATAATGCTACATAAATTATATAGTCTCAGACATATAATGCTATATTCACTGGATGTAGGATATAAATTTTGTAATTATAGATACCTTTACAGCACCAACCAGAACTGCCATCATAAAACAGAACCAGTGTGACATCTCTTTATCCATACAATGTATAATTACCTGGCCATCTGTCATTCTGTGTACATCACTCTATTATGTAATGTTTGTATAGTACAGGAATTGCTAAAATCACAGCTTGGTCATTTACCTGTACCATTTCCTGATTATCAGATAACAATGTCTAGTTTATCAAACTTTTCCACCTTAACAATAAAAACTAACTTTTGTTCCCATACATTGTTGCTTTGTTTAACTTCAACATTTAAGTAGTGGACATTTATAACAGCTCATTCACAGATAATATTATGATGTTGTTGATCAATGGCAGAAGTATCTTTAAAATCAATACCTACCTGATTAAGGAAGGAGAGACACTGATCAACAGTGTCAGGTGTACAAAAGGTGTTCTCATCACAACCAGACTCCTGGCAGGAGTAAAAGTGTACATCCCCCACCATCTGTTGGAAGGTGGTGGAAAAATCAAACAAGAAGTCCTGACCGCTGGAGGAGGACTTCAGCACACCTAGGTCAGCCATCCTGTCAAAATATCAGAAATATTGATTGCTTTATGGATTCACGTCTAAAGTCTAATCAATTCATACTAGAGGCACCATCCTATATAGGTCTGACATATTATAATGTGTGCATAAAACAAAAGAATCAAGAGTACACAGTCTAACAAAATTTAAATTTCAAATCTCTTTAAAGGTGAATTTAAAGTTCTTAGCTCACGCTTGATCATCTCACATTTTCAATGACAATGACAAGTGCTAATTATCTTCACAATAAACTCTGGAAGGAAAACATGATTGTTTTGTAGACGTGCAAATTTTAAATACTACTACCATAAAGTAGTATATAGTCCATGCAATATTAACAGGTCAAGGTGGCCTTCATTTTTGAAAGAAAACCAAAATATGACTTAATTGGAAGCCAAATTTTTACCATATAATTATATAAAAAATTGCAATGCACTGGGGGAATAGCTTATCCTCCAAATTTGGAGGATATTGCTGATGATTTTCAATTGTCTTGTCTTTAACTTTAAAGTGGTAAAAAATGTACACCAGAGTATTTATGTTTTGTTTGTTTGTTTGTTGTTTAACGTCCCTCTCGAGAATTTTTCACTCATATGGAGACGCCACCACTTGCAGGTGGAGAGCTGCAAATTTTGACCTATGCTCGGCACTCAGGGCCATTGAGCAATGAGGGATCTTTTTCGTGCCAGCACCTACTGCGACACGGGACCTCGGTTTATATGGTCTCATCCGAAGGACCTGAGTATATATGTAAATAAAAGGTCAAACTATCCATTATATGTATAACTACATGACAGTTGTACTGTAAAACGAGAAAATTTGGTGCATACATATTTTAGCGCAAATGCAAGTGGGAATCCATTGGCGCAAATAAATTTTAGTGCTTGTGCTTGTCAATATGCTTTTCTGTGAAGTCAATATATCTATGGATTGACCGAATGAACAAGGGGTACATTAATTGTTATATTATTTTTTAAAGAGATTGACAGAACAAATTTAATTTGAAAAAGAGGAACAAAGTTTTCTCTTCTTTTTTTAAACATAATTAGATACTAGTCTAAGACATCTAAACAAAATAAGCTGTTTTCATGCCACTGTGTTTCCTTTATTCTTAAGGAATGTAAAATATTGAAATTCTAAATTTGTTTATGTTTTTTTTTTTAAATCAATTTATTCTTGATATAAAAACATCTATGTTAACTATGTAGAGTAGATCCACATTCAAGACATTGTTACTTCATACCCATTATGACATCACAATTACAAAGAGGAGTTGGTGTATCTGTTTTTAGAAAGTCCGGGTCTATTGGAGTTTTTAAAGTTTATAATTAGAAAGTACAGGTCTATCCGCATTTATATACCTTGACATGTGATGCCAAATGAACCCATGACAAATCTCATTACAATACATGAAAATAATATTAAAAAATATAAATGTGACATTTTTTCCTTTTATCAATGCCCATATTTGATTTTGTGGTCACTCAAGCATGTAAACACAAAAGGATTTATTTCTAACTCATGTACACAGGTATACATTCGTTCACTTTTCCGTGATGTTGCAAGCACATGGACGTGGCACAATGTTGATTTTAAACCTTTTTAATAGAAGAAAACGTGACGAGTTTCTTCCCCACCCAGAAAAGGAAAACAGTAAAGAAGCAGCAGACCTTTGTGAATATGTCAATAATTTTTTAGAATTGCCTAAAACACCAAAGCGAGAAAAACGTGGTACCTACAATGTGTATTCACTGGAGGTTTGGGCAAAAATCGGAAAATATGCACTAGAGAATGGAGTAATGATTGCATCCAGATATTTTACTTCACAACTTGGTTCACCAGTGCGGGAAAGTACTGTGCATAATTTGAAACTAGATGCTGTCATATGAAGACAGTAATGCCTGCACTAAGGTGTTTGTCTTTAAGGTTTTGCCAAAGGTCAACATGTCCAAAAATTTATTTTTACAATAGCTCCAAAACTATGTGGTTTATAAAGTTAAAACTTTTACAGTTTATAAATATATCACTGATTAACAGATAGAAAGTATCACTCTCCTTCATAATTGGGTAACCAGGGAAGAATCCACAATAATTCTATATAATTTAAATCAAGCATAAAATGCTCAGGTGAATATTTGACTATATACCAAATTCATTACCAGTCTGATATTACAGAATTTAATGATGTAAATTCTGTTTAAGAGAGAATTTTTGAAAGAAGATTTTTGTTTTTAAAAAAAGGGGGTGGGGGGGGGGGTTAATTTTTGGTTCATAATTGGACTTTGTTGAATCTATTGTCAAAACAACAAATATGTGCATAGCATTTTTGATAAACTTTTAAAATTTAGATGCCAAAATGACCACTTTGGGAAATGATCGAATTGTGCAATTTTTTTTTTCAGTATATGGGTCGGAAAAATACCCTTTCCAAACCTACACCCGATCAACTACCTGTACGTCAAACATAAGTAATCAGAGATTACAGAGCTAACCTCAACAAATGTTGTCTTTGCAGTAAGGCAAAGTCCCACACTAAACTAATAATCTAGTAATGTGCATCCCTAGATGTAACATTATGCAATTTTGGTCCGATAGGGTTTCCAGTTACTTGGGAATGGACTCACCTAAAAACTAGTCACTCATCCAGAAAATGTCAGATCCAGCATCTGAAGCAAGTTTGAGAGTGTGCATCCTGTGATGCATCATCCATGAAAGTTTGGATCAAATAGCCCTTACTTTCTTCTATAGTTTACTTTCACCTGGTCACCCATCTTGAAAATGTCGGTCAGAGCAAGCCTGGTAGTGTGCATCTTTAGATGTATCATCCATGCAAGTTTGGTCAACATAAGGCTTGAAGTTTCTTGGAAGCAAGTCCTGTAGTGTGCATCCTTAGATGTATCATCCATGCAAGTTTGGTCAATATAGGGCTTATAGTTACTTGGAAATGAGATCTACTCCAAAAACTTTAACCTAGTCACTCATCCGGAAAATGTAGGTCAGATCCAGCATTCGAAGCAAGTTCAGTAGTGTGCATCCTTAGATGTATCATCCATGCAAGTTTGGTCAATATAGGGCTTATAGTTACTTGGAAATGAGACCTGCTCCAAAAACTTTAACCTGCTCCAAAAACATTAACCTGGTCATTCTTTAGCTGAAATTGCAGCATCTGAAACCTTGACTGGTACAATGAAACACACTAGAAGCATCCTCCATGCATCTCTGACTAATATAGGCCATAGAAGTACTTGAAAAGAAAACTGCTCCAAAAACCTTAACCTGGGATGCCGACACCGACGCCGAGGGTATTACATAAGCTCCCCCAACTTCATTGAGGTGAGCTAAAAATGTTGATGCAGTTGAATAGCTCTCATCAGTATATATCAGCATAACAACAAATGCGTAATGAAGTTTGATTACACTATCTTGAATGGTATCTTTAAAACTGAGCTAAACACTAATTTAGGAAAAGTGAGGTCAAGGTCAAAGGAAAGGTCAAGGTCACAAAATGTTGATGCAGTTGCATAGCTCTCATCAATATCTATCAGCATATGAAGTTTGATGAAAATATCTTGGATAGTTTCTTTGAAAATGAGCTTTGAACTGAGCTAAACGCAAGCACGACGGAAGGTTGGAAGATGGACATGACAAACACTATGTTACTATGGCCATATTCATGGCAGGGCATAAAAAAAAGATGGCCAAACTAAATGCATCAACTGACAATTGGGTTTGATGGTCCCAGAGGCCTCACAGATCTGGTTACAATTTGAAAACTGTATACAGGGTTATTTTTGTTATTTTAGGCCATCATTAAAAATATTTGTTTGATGTACTCCGACCCATATTTTTCAAGGTGGGTAGGTAGGTGGGTTTTTATTATTTTTTTATTTTAGGAATTATCAAACACAATAATAAATGTTATGAAAATCACAGATTTACACATTTATTCCTCAATGACTCTTACCTAAACTTCATCAACATAGTTTTTATGTTTGTAAAATGCAGCAAAAACCAAAAAAGACATATGGATCCTAAAATCTGAAAGCAAGTCAGACAATCTGTATTTTTCTATAAATGAAATTTATTTTTAAAAATTAAGTACAGTGGCGCCGTGTTTATTGGACGCCATTTATCCGGACACTTCACCATCCAGACGATATTTTTTGGAAACCGATTTTTTCCACGTTATTTTGTCTCATTAATCCAGAAATTCGTGTTCCATATCTGGACGGTCAATTTCTACTACAAAACATAATAGTTCATTGAAAAATGACTCGTTTATCCGGACGGTAATTTTTCAAGAAACGACATTTTCACACTTATCTTGCATTGGTGTTAATTGTTGTAAAAACATTGGCCATGCAATCAGTATGAAGGCGGTTACCTGTAACCTACAAACAACAGCGTCTATAATTAGCGTGTGTTTACCCCAATTCAATCACACGTTTATCTTTACTATGAAGCTCAAAGAATTTAGCTGACACTGTGCATTAATTAAATAATAATCTGTTCAAAGTCATATTGCTAACAGTATATACATCGGTAAATTCAGGAGAATTTTGGAGAGGTGTAAATAAAATTAACAATAAATAACCAGCAATTTCGTAATGCTCTTTATCATGCCGATTGCGTTAACTTAAAATACGATGTTCCATTTCTACTGGCGTTACGTACGGAAGTTGATTATGTTTTTCAAGGTATTTTTAATGTTCGAAATTCAAACTTAGCGTCTGTAGTAAAAAAAAATTAATGTTCATGAAGATGGCTTGTGTTTACGAATGTTTTTAATACTTTGTTTGAGTTAGCTTGCAGTGTTCAGTTAATTTTATAGTAACCCTGTGTAATGAATTTACAGAGAATATACAGGGTTAGTTTATATTTGAACACTGCAGAACAGTTCTGTCATATCATATGAGCTTCAATAATTATAATATATGGCGAAATAAAACAACAGTAGATCAAAATTTGATCAGCCCATGAAGTCACATGCCAAAGAGAAGGCGAATTAAAAGAGGTCTCGGCATAAAATTGCCCATCCATTTTTTTATTGTGTAAATTACATTTTAATATATTTTTTCATTTATCAATTACTGCTTTAAAAACAATTAAACAAAATATAATTTAAAAGTTTTTTTTCTTTGCTGTCACATTTGAAACAAGAATGTACATATATACATGCTTATAGAGAGTGCTCTTTGAGATGTGATTCAATTATCCGGACGATTCATTTATCCGGACCACTTCGTTGGGGACAGAGGTGTCCGGATAAACGAGGCGCCACTGTACTGAAAAAATAATCGGGTAGGGGCAATTTTGATGGGTCAGTCGGAGTACATCAAACAAAAAAAATTTTTATTGTTGGCCTTATGTTAAAAATGTTGCAAAGTTTACCTAAAAAATAAGATGATAATAACCAAGATGAAACTACAAAATCCATGTCAAGTACACTGAAGTCTTAGTTTCTTCTCCCTCCTCTTTCTTATAGTTAATATTGCAATATTGTATTTCTTTGTAATGACAATTAAAGGGATACCCACAAGGCACTGCCAAGGCTGCGAAAGTTCATAATTTTATTAAATATTTTTTGTTTTGTCTGAGGCAGGGGTAACCAGAGTTCTTGAAATTTTTTTTCTGCTGTCAGTCATTTGGACTTACTACCATCTGAAGTTTGTCAGTCCAGACAGATTTCTATCAGTCCAAAAAAATTTAATAAAAAGAATAAAACAGTATTTGAATTTTATTATCAATACATTTCATTCTAAACCTCTATCCTTCATATTTCTCTCTCATTTTCACCTTGATCTTCCTTATAAATAAATCTATCCCAAGGAAAAAGAACATGTTCCTGTGTTTGTATGTCACATTTGATTTTTTTTTTTTTTGCTATTTTATCCATTGAAATGTCCCCATTTTTACCTAAGATACCACTTTGATAGAGAGAGAGTTTGACATAATTTATATAAAATAAGTTGGAATTGATTTCAGTGTTAATCCAGAGAATCAGTCATTAAATTAAACTGCCTAAGCAACACTGTCGGTAGACCGCCCCACTTGATTGTGCGTATAACACTAAGCCCAACATTTTAAGTTTGGCATTTTCGTTCATCAAAGAAGCCATTATGAGGTACATAAAAGTGTTTTAATTAACAGATTACGATCTAGTTAGAATAGTCTAACTGTGTCTCGGACAAGCCCTCACCGCACATACATTGCAGAATCGCTCTGAAACGATTTTGAACAATACAAACGGATTGCACTGAAAATAACTACCAAATTAATTATAACAAACCTTTTTGAGGTTGTGTATAACTTGTAACCTTAAAAATAATCCATGTAAAGGCAAAAAGCAATTTATTTTCTGAATGTTTGGTTTTTTTTGCTTCGAATTTAAACGCCATGTTGACATTTGGAACTCTCTGGATTGTTCAAAGAGTATGCACTGAGTTAAGAGTTATCTCCCGTATTTTCTCTGCTACGTTGCCAAAACACAGAACGCATTCTATCGTTTAACCAAGTCCGTAGGACATTTATCATTTTTAACGATAGAATATTCTATCTACTTTCGATCGGTTGATCGTAGGGAACTTGTATGAAATTTAATTGGATTTTCGCAAGTTGCTCTGTCAACATCTACCGGCCGGTCATTTGGACTGACAAAGAACAAAAAGTAGTCGGTCCTTAGTTGTTTTTATTGGTCTTGCCGACAGGACTGAAAGATTTCAAGAACTCTGGGTAACCTTAAATAATCAATGATCTTAAAAGTAAATTTATTTTTTAAATAATATTTTTTGTGATAAATATATACTTATTGACAGAGAAAAAAGTGATAATAATGTGATTTTTTAAAAAAAAAAAAAATATTGGAACAAAACAAAAGTTGGCATGTATGTGCAATGCCAGTTTCAAAAAGATTGAATTCCGACATCAAAGTTGGGGTCATGCTGTTTGGGTCTGTTGAAAGGTAAATAGTAGACTGGTAGTATCAACTTCAAGATTATGAGTTAAATATATGGTTAATTAACAGATACCATGTTTTGGTGAGAAACATATAGTACATGTATAAGAAATAATACCCGAAGCACGTGACAAAAATGCAGTGCCATAAACAGTCTGGTCAAAACCTCAAATGGGGGTATACCCTCAAACGAGGGTTTTCCATCCTGTCATGCAGTGCGCAAGAACAGTAACTCTTGCCATATCCAATATAAAGAAACTTGCTTATATCATCTATCTTAGAAAAAAAAGATCATTAATATTTTTATTTCTGCTATGAACTTGGAAAAATGTCAACAGAAAAAAATTCAACAGGTTAAGTTTTCCATAATTTGAATTTATACTGTAGGAATAATGAAATATTTTCCATCACTTGATGAAATAATTTATTAATTTTATGTGATGTCTCAATTAAGATTTTTTAAATTATGGAATTTAAGACACAAGAAAAAATATTCTTATAATGAGGAAAATCTGAATTTAAAATCTAGATTTAAATAAAATAAAATATAATCATCCCCCCCCCCCCCAATCAATCGTATTTATCAAAAAAAAATTGCCAACCATCAGGGTTCAACATGAAGATTAGTCCGCTAGTCTCAGACTAATACATTTTCATATATTTACATTTGCAAATGTTTTCTTTTATATAACACTATTAAGAGCAACGCGTATCTATATCCATATAAACACGGGTTCCTCGCGTCATAAACGTTCGACGTAATTTCTCAGTGACGTCATAAAGGGTCGATGCGCAATCAGAGGATCAAACACGTGCCGTTGGGTTTGAAAAATAAAACGTTTCACGCGTTAAAGATTATAATTAGGCAAATATAAAATATGAATAAGTCACAAATGTAAATATAAGTAATGAGGTATCATTTTAAAACATCTATCGGGCTATAAATACGGGTTGGTACGAGATCAAATTTACCATAAAGCCCTTCGGGCTTTATGGAATTTGACCTCGTGACCAACCCGTATTTATAGCCCGATAGATGTTTAAAAATGATACCTTATTTCTTAATTGGACTAATAAAATCTGTGGTTTATTTGTCCGAATGGACTAATAAAAATTTCTGGGAAAAAAAATCAATAAATTACTGATGTTCGATTCTCGACAACTTTCACTGGAAAACCCCGCATGTTTTTTTTTTAGGTTTCTAGGTTCTTGGCGGGAAGTTAGGTAATTCTGAGTCAATTCGGCACTTAATTTTAGGACTGAGATTGGTATGGAATTATACATTTTAGCGATCATGATTTAGTATGACACATAAAGAAAGATGTTGGATGTAATGTACACAGAGAAAAACGAATGAGATCGGGAATACGATCGTAGTTCCTGATCGCGAGATTTCAACAAATCTTGGAATAAAACATTTCAGGTAAATGCTTTGTTTATTTCAAAAAAGTATAAAAAGTACATTGCAAAGTTTATTTTTAAATTAACCGTTACAAAACATTGATTTTTTTGACGGACTCATAAAATCACGTGCGGACTAGTAAAAGTAAAGGAGCACTAGCCCGGCCGGACTAAAACCTAAAAATGTTAGTGTTGAACCCTGAACCATTTTACTTAATTCTTATAAGATACGAAAAAAAAAAAAAATGAATACGATAAATTGCATTTGAATTTTATTTTTTAACTATATTTCTGTTACACTTCCTGAGCATGATTATCGGTAATAAAGACCGTCGATTGCTAGTCAGAGGAAACGCGGACTGAAACCCACAACCATAAATAAATCAGTATGAACACCACATTTTCGTGCATTTTAATATGAAAATAAAACATATAAGGTAGAATAATATATTTCTTTTATGATTTCAATTTAGTATTAGTTCTTTTTTGTCTGTTTATCGAATGTTTCACCTTATACCTGGATGTCAAGGAGCAATAGATCGCCAACTTTGCCAATGAACAAATCCCGATTTGTACTATAAAGTTGTATTTTTGTAAAATACAAACTCTTAACAGAGCTCCAGATAAGGTGCGTATTTGCAGAAATATGCATTGAATTTTTCAAAATACGCATTAAAAATTAAAACAGGGCGTACAATTACGCATTAGCAATCATAAATAAGCATTACACTATGAAAGTACTGCGTACAACGGATTATGTGAATTGAGGACAGCTCAGTGTTTGAATTTTTTATCAAAAGGAATTTTGACTTATAAGCGTATTCGAAATAACTTAGGTCGATTTCCAGTTCGGAAGAAAGATTTGAATATTAAATACTCGTACTTTGTCTGAAAATATCACAGATTTCCACTGTTCCTATACATGTAACATCCAAATTTTCGTTCTTTACGCGTACACGTCGATCGATATTGTCAAAATTGCACAAAACACGCATGGTGTCTAATTTATCCTTTATCACTATTTATTAAACAGTTCTTGTATATTTACCATTTTCTGTAGCAATAATATTATCTAAAGTGCGCTGACAACCTTTATTAATTGTATAAAAATTATTGCTTTTTTGATTTCCATGTGTTCCTGTGCTATAATAGCGCCACGCGACTTTTAATGCAAACGGGGAGTAACTCTAAAACTTTTATCTCGATCGATGCCAACAATTTATATAGTAAAACCTAATTATGTATTTATCATTGAAAGCAAACAAACAAGCAAACTAAACAGAAAACAACGGGGCAGGTGGGGATGAGAATTTAAAGATTAATTTTATCTGGCCAAAGGAAGGATATTTTTCTCGGTAACTCTTGCTACGGTTGATATAGGCCTAAATCTTAAATGGAGTTCTGTGTGCCCGTGGTAACTTTGCCTACCGTATGGTCTTTCTGGTGAAAAAACGAAATGTTTCTCAATTATAGCTAAAAGCTGACAATTTTTTTTTTTTTTTTTTAAATTTCATTAACCTAATTGATAAATGCAGAAACTGTCTTTTTTTTTTTTTTTTTTTTTTTTTTTTTTTTTTTTACATTCCTCTTTCAAAAACACATTTCGATAATAAGCTAAATATCACATTAGATGTCAAAAGAGCAATAGATTAACAAAATACTCTCTGATTATTTTGCTGAAAAGTAAAATCTGCATTGATTTGAAAATCAGGGAGTAAATACACTTTGAGGTAAAAAATTTTCTGGAGCTCTGTCTTAAAACACCTTTAATGTATGAATTCCGAGTGGTTTTACATTTGCAAAATGACCCGTTACTTTGCACCGCCGTTTTTTGTAATCCTCTACTTTTTGCGTGAAATACGCACATTTTTAAGCATCTGCACATGCTCGTACCCCCGTTTGGGGGTATGGTTTTCCTTCTTCCGTTTACCCTCGTTTGGGGGTTCGACCAGACTGATAATTAGTGATAAATAAGGTTTTTACAATGCTTCACTCTGTAGCTCTGATTTGATCAACCAGTTACAATTCTGCAGTTAGTAGATGTTCAAAGCTGTTTTAACAGTTCTGTTACGCAGATCTTTTGCCTTTGATGAAACAAATCTTGATAGCAAAGTAATAAAACTTACACTGACAGGCGTCAACTAGCAGCACTTGGCCCTCAAAACAGTAAGAACGTTCTTAAAATCAAAATTGATTGACCATACGGAGCTAGGAGAAATCCAGCATTCAGCGTCTATATCAACCCATTAGTTTCGAATTTTCGAATCTGTTTCGCACCGAGATGGTTAGTGCCCCCCCCCCCCTCCCCCTTGTGGTCGCTTCTTTTTATCCATTTTGAAAAATACTTATTATAGAATCTGGCTGCTATATAGTAGATAGTAATTTCAGTTACCCCGGGGGGGGGGGTATTTTACATTTAAAAGGTTCCTTGACAAAAAGGGGCACATTCGACAAATCTAATGGGTCATTAGGGATAGGCCTATAAGGCAATATTCCTCACTAGGTGGAACCAGGAATCCATATACTATATATATGTCCCTGGTGGAACTAGTACAAAGTATGATGGGACTGGTACTTTTCTGGGGATTCGTTAGGGTGGGGCTAATCCGAGATTCCTCTGACTCTAACCCCTGCCTTTATATTTTGACATTTGACACAGGGCCCTGCACATGTCAAAATATAAAAGCAGGGGTTAGAGTCAGAGGAATCTCGGATTTATATTTTGACATTTGACACAGGGCCCTGCACATGTCAAAATATAAAAGCTGGGGTTAGAGTCAGAGGAATCTCGGATTAGGGTGGGGCAAGCATTTATTAAGTGATATATATGAATACTATAATTTTATACACTGAAATAAACCCTCATATCACAGATTCTTCATTTTTTCAACAATTTAGAAATTGCTTACAGCGTGAAACCCTCCTATCATCATTTATTTGGTATCATGTCATCATACATAAAACAAATACACATAAATATACATAATTATTTGAAAGACAATATTTGGGAATCCATAAATTTTTAAATAGATTTATAAATAAATATTCAGGAAACCATATTTTTAGAAAGTGACTATAGTCGATAATATAGGCAGGCCCGTAGGAAGCAATTTCACTTTGAGGGGGCACAACTATACATTTTCAATTGGGGGGCACTATCAACTACCAAAATTCCTTGACAAGCAAATAAAAAAAAAAGGTCATCAGACGTTATTATTGAGGGGGCACAAGCATATAGTAGCTATGTTTTCTATAGTATTCTACACATCGGCAAAATTATTGAGGGGGGGCACGCCCCCCCCCCCCCCCCGGTTCCTACGGCCATGATAGGATAACCCATTAAAGCTCGAGAGCTTATTTCCAATGGGGTCCTAACCTAAATAAGATAACAATACAATGTTTCATCATTATTGAAGCACTATAACAATTTTTAGCACTATAGTTTTAGCACTGTGTACATGTATCATTTAATACATAGGGCTTAGGGCGGGTGTGACCACAGGCGCCTGAAGTGTGGATCTATACCCCCCCTTTTTGATAAAAAAAAATGTAAGAGCTTATAATTTTTCAAAAATATAAAAATTTCCCCATCAATGACATCCATATGTCGTTCTATGCAAACAGATTGTACTTTTTTTTATTATACCGTACAAGGCCATTCTTTAAACGTAAGAAAAAGTATATGGCTATAAGTGAGTCATAATTGCATTTTAACATTATATATTTCACTGAAAAGCCAATTTTTAGAAAAAACTTATTGTGAGGTCAATTTTAGCCCAATTTCCTTGATTTTTTCACTAAATCATGCAGAAATGTTCAAATTTTCTTGTCTTATAATGCTAAACAAAATGATACACCAATCATTGTGAATAATTTATCAAATCATCAAGACAAAAATTTCTAACCTCGAATTATTATGATTTCTTAACAATTTAGAGTCGTAAAATTTTTAATTCGCATTTGACGTATGGTATAACCGCAGTGCCTACAAATAAAATTATTTTGAAATTATATCAAGAAACTGCAAAGAATTCTACATTTTATGGTGTTTTAGTCATAAAAAATGATCAACAAAATAACAGTGCAATAATATTTTAGAAAAATGCAGTTTCAATGAAATATACAGTGGGAAAAATAAAATTATGATTCACTTACAATGTATGACCAGGTACTGTAGATCATTTCGCGGTCGAATCTTCTGATCACGCATTGCCTAATAGATATATTTAGTTTCGTATTTTTAAAAAATGGAATAGAATAATGAAAATACAATAAGAAAGAAAGGAATATTATGCACAATGTTTAAAAAAATATTTTTAAATAACAGTTGTATAAAAATTGTGATAACGAAACTTTGTTGAACTAGCGTTTCCACTTTCGTTTATTCCATAAATCCATCGACTCCAGTTCCATGCTATGAGTGACATTTTATGAATAGCAGCTGCAGAAACGTAGAATGGCCACGACCAAGACACCAGGCCAGGTAAAAAGTTAATGGATTTTTTCTTCAGTCTAATTTGTGACTTTATTACATTTTCAACAGTGAAATACTGTAATTTATTTGTTGAATAAAAGTGATATTCTGACACAGTGTGAACGGATATCAAAATGGTATAAATAGTTTTCAGTAGGCCTAAATTAGTATATACAGTTAAAGTATATAATGAGGGAGTTAGCAAGATTCCAGTTCCCCAAGGCCAGGACTGTTTCCCGAGGTGAAGCCAAGGGAAATAGTCTTGGTCCAGGGTAACTGGAATCTTGCTAACTCCTGCAATGATATACTTTTAACTGTTTTATTATACCAATACAAACGTAAAATTTAGAGGATTCAGATAGCGTGATTTCAAAGCAGGGATTAGCTCACTGAACTAACACACGGGGATTAGTCCATTCACATATCATTCCAATGTAAAAGTAAAATCTAGAGGATTATGGATAACCGGGAATTAGCTTTCAAAGCAGGGATTAGCTCACATGACTAATGCACGGGGATTAGTCCATTCATGATGATTTCTAGGGAATTAGTCACATCTAATGATCTAATGTTATAAAGGGAAAAAATCAGTAGAGGTATAATAACAAGAGTTATTTCCCGTTGGCTGCCATATTGGAGGTCAACATACCCATATTCCTTCATTATTCAACCAGCTTTAACTTTTTATACTGGCCATTGTGGGGTAGGAAGCATATTAATATGTTTTTCTGAAAAATATACATCTATTAAAGCCTCCTTTATTTCACAGTTTCTATTCTATAAAGATTTTTCCCCAAATATTTCTTCTACACTCTCTTAAATTTGGTAAGACAAAGAGGAAAAATAACCAGGTTGACCACCAAGATGGCGGCCAAGGGAAATAACTCAGAGAGAAAATACATCATATGAAAACTATCTATTTTCGCAGTGTGAGAGAATACCAGAAGTGCGGCAAAAATCAAGATTTTCCTTCCCTTCTCGAAGAGTATTTAAAAAAAACTCCCTGGCCTGTTATATAAGATAGAGTACCGTAATTTTGGGGTAAAGGTCGATGGGGCATATAGGTCGAAAGGCTTATTTTTAGCTCTAATTTTTAAAAAATCCATAGATAGGGTGGATTTGGAGCATAGGACGAAGCGTTGTTTATCGATTTTCTAGAGATTCTTACGTAGATACTACGTATCAGAACATGTGAACTTCTTGGCTTACCCCATGATATTATCATATTGAGAAAATAAAATGGTATTCTTTGAGTAAAAAATTTTAATAGTGTTTTATATAAAAAAAGTTTATTTAGTTGAAACTTCCCTGAATTCTGCTATACAACATATTTTCTCCAACTTGCCTTTCAATGCCATCGTAGTACGTTTGACTCTGTTGTTAAACAGTATCCATAAATAAGGTAGTAGCTTTGCACTCATGAAAATATAAAAAAAAATCCTGTCCCACTTGTGAAATAAATTCCATATTCATGTACAAAACATTGAATATCCTCTATATATAGACCTGGTCAAGAAGCTAAACAGGAGTGTTGGTAAAATGGGTAGGCAAACCCAGGCCGGGGAAAATTGAAAACTGGGATTATTAGAGATTTTTCAATTTTCTGCCTCAATACTTTATCAATCAAACTGAAATTTTCTGATTATGTTATACCTTTATATGTATTCGCTGTAAAATTGCCTTGAAATATGCTTTTAAAATATTTTAGATTTTCTTGGGGATTGTTGATTTCTGACTTAGTAAAATGGGTAGGCAGTATTAAGCCGACATTTTCATGTATTAAATGATACATGTAATGGAGAGTTTCACGCTCTTAGCAATGTCTAAATTGTTGAAAAAAATGAAGAACCTGTGATTTGAGGGTTTATTTCAGGGTATAAATTAATATTCATATATCATTATTATTTTTTCTTCAGTCTAATTTGTGACTATATAGACCTGGTCAAGAAGTTAAATAGTTTAGAAGAACTCCAAAAAAGCCATGAACAGAAGTAAGAAATTGAGACTGAGAAAGACTCTGAAAACAAGCGCACACACACAAAAAATGTCGATTTTTCGGCAAAAATCAGTGGTTTATAAAAACAGCCTGTGCAAAGTTTTGGAAAGTATGGCAATTATGCCAGAACTCTGAAATGTTGCATAAAAGTCTGTTACGGTTCCCTAATTATTCCCACTACTATGGGAAACACTTTCTGTGGAAATACACAGTACAAGTTAGACAATACTCCCTGTAAAATACTGGACTATAAAACGACAAATTATATGTTTAATTAATTGTATGTTTTATTTTATCACCCATTGTATATTTACCAAGTTCATCATTTGGGACGAGGTCGGTAATTAGCGTTACCCCGAAATTCCTCGACATCTTACATTCCCAAGTCACGCTTTAACTGTTTACGATTGCTTTTGTTTATGTTTACGAAGTTCATCAGCACAAGTCCCAAATGTACCAAACAGTAATTATCTGCGCCCTAGGGTGCGTGATTCCTTTCGTCGATCCGATCGGCATGGCAGCATATCAAAGCTTCTTTGCTACGACAAAGATGGCGGGTATTTTCACTTTGTTGTGACGTCACGACAATCGAGCCCGATGCCTATATTCGATCGACTAGTCAGTTTGCAAGTTTGTAACTTCGGCTTTACAACTCGTATCGCCAGCATGTCTGGGAGCGAGAGCCCCTGGGTAATTACTATTGAACATTAATTAATTAGTGGGAGCTGATGAATTTTGGGATAATATTTTATTTTTACTTTTAATAATTATATTGAATTATTCCGTGGGAGAAAATTAGTGGGAGGTGAAATAACTCTCCCATAACTATCAATTGTATTGTGAAGGGACTCCCAGTATTTTGGGAAATACTTTTATACTTTTGTAAATTTATTTATAATTCCCTAAAACTTAATTCTCCCATTTGAGAATATTTTATTCCCATTTCTAATTGGGAGAGAAATAATATTTCTGCGGGAGCAAGAAATAGGGATAATCATTCAAAGAGATTGTGGAAATTAAATACAACAAGCAAGAATAAATTTTTATACATTTTAATCCTGACTCAGAGTTCTTTTGTCCAATATACAGACTTGGGAGACCCACAAGTTGCATAAGGGAGAAAACCCCTGAACGACAACAAGTCTTCGGAAGAGATCGTATTTGTCAGATATTAGATTCTATTTGCAAAAAAGGAGATACTTACTTTCAAAGTTGAAGTTTCAAGTCAGATCAATTACAGAAAAAAATGATATGATTTAAAAGTAAATATGCATAATAAAATGGAAGTACATGCAAAATGGGTCTCTTTCTCTCTCTCTCTCTCTCTATATATATATATATATATATATTGTAACTGTCAAATACTTGGCTGAATTTTACACATAAATTATCATTTAGGTATTTTGGTTGTGTATGACATCTGAATTGAAACTAAGTTCTCACCATCGTTATTTACCGATTTTTTTATCACACGAATAGATATTATCATGAAAACATTATTTAAAACTATTATCTATCAATTTGAAAACTTAAAAAAATCACTCTTTTAAAAATTAAGGACAAAACAGCTAGGTTTTCTAAAAATGAACATGTTATAGTCTCTGCTCTGTGGTAAAAAATGCACATTTTCTGATTAAAATAAATACAATCTGGGTGTCTACAAAATAAATAAAAGCATTTTTATTGTAGGAACGACATAAAATTTAATTCAAGGTGACAATAAATTATAATTGTAAGAAAATGATTCTTACTGGTACATGTAGTATTGAATTCTATGTTTATCCAAATCACTATTATGCAGGGGTTGTAAGAGATAAATAAGTCAGTATCCACAAAAATAATTTAATAAGTGTAATTATTCATTCAACAAAAATTTAAAAAGTCACAATGTACCAAATACAGCCATAATGTGGCCGTATATTTGGAGAAAGCAAACAACAATTCATTGTTTGTTTACTTCGGACGCCATTTGCCGCAATGCATGATGGAGCCAAAGACTTCGTTTTTGGAGTTCGTCTAGACTGCTAAATGGCACAACTCCAAATCCTAAAAAAGGAACTTGTAGTGTACATAGATATGGCTGATCACTTTGGCTCATTTAAAAAAAAAGTTTTAATTCTAGTCTTACAATATTATCCTCTTTCTTGAGGCTTTGACAAGAAGTATGGCAGAGGTAACTAGATGTCCTATAACAGGTCCAGTCCAAAGACTATTTCTACCTACACTTAGCTACTTATAGCTAGGTATTTAAACCTACTCAGGTAGCTATTTTTACTTACTTTTTGCTTTAGTTGCATTTTGTGGACATTAAACAATGGAACGGTGCAATATGGCAAGTACCAAAGTTCTTAATACGGTCACAATGATGATGAATTTGACAAACATTTTGGCCCAAAAATTATTACTTTCTAACTTATCAATTTTGCATCAAAAACTACAAGTTAATTTTCCAGTAGCGAAGGATAAAAACTAAGTCTAAAATGTTTTACAAATCTGTATCTATAACAAGTGAAATAAGGATCCAAAGATGTTTTAATGTGGGTTAGATTAAAAGTAAGAAAATTGAGTATGCGAGACACAACGCTTAAGTCTCCCAAATCTGTATCAATTTAAAACTTATCTTCATGCATTCTTAGAAAAAATTTTTGTCGGGTGATTTTTCATCCATTTCTTTTCCATTCTCCACCCTGATAAAAGTTTTCAAATTAACACCCTGAATTTTGCCGTGCAAATGCACAAGATGATAAACAGCAAGTTTGACCTGTTTTAAAGATGTGCCTTAATAATACATGTATTAATTAATTTTATTTTCATAGACAGGTAAAATTAGGTAGAAGTAGCTACTTCAAGTAGGTCTAAATACCTAGGTAGCTATTAATAGCTATGTAGATAGAAATAATCTTTGGACTGGACCTCTATAACACAAGCAGAATGATTCACTTGAACAATTTTTTTTTTTTGAGGAAAAATCAGTTTCAAAACATTTTGGGCATCTATGGATCTGTGCCCAAGACACCAGCCACAAAAAGAAATTTAATTCACTTTTAGGGGGAGTTAACAATTTGTTGGACACATATGTTGCTTTGCACAACTTTAAGCAATAACTTGCATGAAACCTGAGTGACTTCATGATTTTACTTGTTTCTGTCTTAAAGCCAAAGATCTTAACTTTTTAATGATTCCAGTTTTTGTTATCATGTTGATGAAAATACCACTAAAATGGCCTTGAAGTGACATCAAAATTTTATGATTTTGCAAATTTTTAGAGTATGGGGATTTGACAATAACAATATCATAGAAATTTTATTTTTACAATTTTACAATAATTTTAAATCTGAAAATCATGTTTTATATGGCGAACTGAGTGGATACCCAGTAGAAAATTTATTAAATCCAGGGTTATTGGGTTTTGGCATAGAGACTTGTTTGTGGTAAACAAGACAAAATATCTTTTCTCTTACATAAATTGCTATTAAAGCTTAGAGAACATAACTTAATTTCTTAGAGCTATTGTTTTTTACTAGAATAAGTATGTTCATTTCATCATACATCAAACAAAAATTAACCATGCATTGGACATTTTACGATGCTTATCACTTTCTTTTTCATATAGAACCCAACTGACAGCTGATTTTTTGCAGATATAGAAAATAAAATCTCTAGATATTCAGTGAAAATTCAAGTTATCAATGCATGATGACTAGAGATGGGCTCAATTTATTTCTACAAACTAGAAAATAATAACCCATGAGACAAAGGCAACTTGCCATATTACTAGGCATTTCAAGGTCTTTCTTAGGTGATGTGATGCATTTAAAATCTCTTCACATTTGTGAATTGATAGAGTCAATGAAATTAAACTAGAAAGTTAATTTTTAAATAAAACATAAACATAATTTCATGTCACTAATTGAAAAGCATTCGGGTGTTTTAATTAAGGGTCACCAAGATAAAGGTACGGCATTTTCCGTTTCAGCATAATGTTTGTCTGATGATGCATGGTGAATATTGTCCAATCCATGGTGAATTCTGGCTCATTACAAAAAAAAAAATGTTTATTAATGATATTTCCTCAATGAATAGCATAAAATTGTTTCCGAAATTTGTATTTTAATCACATAATACAGTCCTTAGTGATCAGGCTAAAGCTTGGTCATGTATGAGGGTGTTCGATGCATGGTGAACTCATGCACCTTACTTCTGGCAAGTTGCAATGCTTATGTGGAATTCACTTAAATTTGGACAGTAGTAAACAATGCTAGGCCAAGATCAATGTGTTTGTTTGCCCCTCTCCTCCCCAAAATTTTCAATCGGTTAGGTAAGCAAGTTAATTATTTTATTTTGTTTGAATTTATTGCATTGATGCAGTATTGAGAAAATATCTGTACAAACTTTCTTCTTTGAAAAAACATACATTGTACTTTAAGTAAAAACTCAAGGGAAGCAATAACCTTGAATTCTGGGGGTACTTCGATTCACTTTGATTCATACTTGATTTTAATCAGTATCTACTTTTTTCCTCCAATACATGAGATAGGCAAGACAATAGAATGAAGTCAGTCAATAATTTTTAAAGCTAGATCTCATCCAACATCTGTATGATGGGTGAAGTTTGAATAAATCTAACTGGTCTCGGGACAAGCCCTCACCATAGCTAGAATATATATCCCTTGTAGTTGTCATGTAGCAAATTAAAGCGAATCCACTCTAAAACATTTTTGAAGAATGCAAAAGGAGTTTCCTAAACATGCTGAAAATAACTGCGAAGTTAATCATATCAAACTTTTTTGAGCTTGTATCTGCTTTTAACTCTTAAAAAATAATCTATATAAAGACAAAAACTCACTTTGAATTAAATGTGCCATGTTTATATTCAGAACTCTGGATTTTTCCTTGTAAAACTAAATGTGTACAAATGTAGTTTAGAATTATCTACCCCTGTTCATTTTGCTCCATTGACAACACACCAAAATTTTTTACTGTTAAATAGTTCTGTCTAGGAAAATTGTAGTTATTGATAACCAGAAGTCTCTGTCAAGACTGTAGCTCTACTGGTTTGTACTTAAAACAAAGGAAGAGAAAACCAGCAATTGCACTTGAAACTTTGCAAAAGCAATAAATAGAATAATGATCCTTGATTTAGTCTCCTTTTGTGGCAAGATTGCAATCAGACTAAAAGTGTAGGAGGAGTAGCCTTTTAAGAGAATTTCACAGAAATTTCCATTTTTAGTAACCATGGAAACACCGTTCATTGAAATCAAATACCAATACACAGAATTATGTATCTTAGTGTAATCTACATGTGTGCCAAGTTATATTGAAATCAGACCAAAACTGTGGGAGGAGTAGCATTTTGAAAGTATTTCACAGAAATTTCTATTTTTAGTAACCATGGCACCACCATTCATTGAAATCAGAATAGAAATTTTTCTGTGAAATACTTTCAAAATGCTATTCCTCCTACAGTTTACAATTTCAATATAACTTGGCACACAAGTAGACTACACTAAGATAAATAATTCTGTTGATCAGTTTTTGATTTTGATGAATGATGTTGCCATGGTTACTAAAAATTAGTGTTGTCAACGAGTACCCAGTTAACCGGTTAACTGTTGAACGATGCAAGTATCGGTTAGTAAAACTGCTATTCGGTTACTCGGATAAAAATACATTTTACGTAGTAAATACGTAGAAAATAAATGTTATATTGTTTATAAATGTATAATAACATATTTACCTAAAATTATTTACATTAAATTTATGTAAATTATGTGAATTGGAGTTATATTGTATACAAGTGGGACTGCAAATATGTTAAATCACCTAAGATTAAAACACTATTCGGAAACCAGCGATTTACTGGACACTCTACAAATCAACAAGTAATTACGGGTATTTTAATTCTCCTTGATCGCGACATATATCAGGGGCTGAAAAGAAAAACGTAACGATCGAGAGCCATTGTGAAAATGGTGATTGATGGTTATATATATCTGTCTTCATGTGTCAATAAAGTTATTTTCTTAAACAAAAACAAACTGTCTGTTTCAATCGACATCTAAAATCAACATTCTTTGAAGATATTGTGTTTGTGTTTGAGTTTGTAATTGTAAATAGTTCATACACAGTACATTTGTTTTATTTCTACCGATAGGTAAAGGAGAGATAAATAATAGATATGGTAACTGTAACGAAAAAAATCATCCAAGTAACCGGTTACTCGATCAGAAAAATAAGCGAGTAACCGGTTACTAAAAATCGTCCGATTTGACAACACTACTAAAAATAGAAATTTCTGTGAAATACTTTCAAAACGCTCCTCCTCATACAGTTTTGGTCTGATTTCAATATTACTTGGCACACAAGTAGACTACACTAAGATACATAATTCTACACATTAGTTTTTGATTTCAATGAACGGTGTTGCCATGATTACTAAAAATAGAAATTTTTGTGAAATTCTTTGCTACTCGATCCTCCTACAGTTTTTGTCTGATTTAAATATAACTTGGCACACAAGTAGACTACACTAAGATAAAAATTCTGTGTATCGGTTTTTGATTTCCATGAACGGTGTTGCCATGGTTACTTAAAATAGAAATTTCTGTGAAATACTTCTAAAACACTACTCTTGCTACAGTTTGGTCTGATTTAAATGTAACATGGTATGCAAGTAGACTACACTGAGATTTAATTGTATTTATCAGTTGTTTTTTTATTTTGATGAATGATGCTGCAATGGTTACTAAAATTAAAATTCATGTAAAATCCTTTTAAAAAGCTACTCCTCCTATAGTTTTATTCTGTTTGCAATAAATCTTGCCACAAAAAGAGACTAAACTAAGGATCATTATTCTATTTATTGCTGTTGCAAAGTTTCAAGTGTAAGTGCTACTTTTCTCTTCCTTTGTTATGAGTTCAAACCAGTAGAGTTATAGTCTCATCAGAGACTTCTGGTTTGTTTATGAAATTTTCTTTGATTTTCCTTTTGCTTTACTTGTAACACACTGTCATATGCTGTGATGTCATACTTGAGAGGATGACTGAGACGTCTGACTAGATTACAAGAATGAAAATTGTAAAAATATTTTTTGGAGTCTTAGGAGTCTTTGGAGTTCTAGTCTTTGTGAGGATTGTTAATTTACTCTCACTATCTTATAGGCTAGCTAAGTTACCAGTATATCGTACAGGCTAGTGAGTTAAAAAAGGGGAAAAAATAGTTAGTTTTGCCACACTTGTGACTTTTTTCACACTGGAAAAATATCACTTTGATATTTTTCACAAAGTAAAAACAAATTTACTTTAATTTATTCAATGGATAAATTATACATGTATTTCACTGTTGAAAATGTAGTTAATTAACTCTTAATTTACATTGTTAAAAAAATATTACATTTTATGTTATGGGCCACAGTGAGTAAGGTATTTCTTGAACACATTTGTTTGACAGAAAAGGAAATATGACTCAAATGAGTATAATGGTCCACAGTCCTTTTTACTGTGAAATCACTAATTTTCGTGGGAGTTTACTTTTCTTTGTTTTCGATGTATGAAGAGACCCACGAATTTATGACCACCACGAAATATAAAATTTCATATGCATTACTAACTGAACATTCTCCAACCATGAAATCAAATCCCCACAAACCAATATTTTTTTCCTCAAACCTCTAAAATTTGACCCCACAAAAATATGCGATTTTACAGTATTCAATTTCAAGTTTAATGTAATTTTTTTTAGCCTGGATCATCTAACATCACAACACAAGAATTTGTTGTTCGAGTACCAAAGTAAGTCATTATTTTCATATCTAGAAAAATAAATGTGTACTCCTGCAGTTTCCTCACCAATTTACAATATTGAGTCAAAATTTTTCATGTGAAAAAATGGGGGGAATCTTTTAAAAATCTGTTGAAGAACAATAGGACCAAAGAGTCTAAGGTGAGCTCAGTGGTATATGGGCCTCTTTTTAAAGTGCTTCAGTATTTCTTAAGCTTAAAAGAAGAATGTTGAAATATTTTGGAAGTTCAACTTGCCAGTCTTTGCCATCTAATTGTAAGCAAAAAAAAAAAAGAAGAAGAAGAAGTTTAAAAAAGTAAATTGAGAACTTGTCAGTATTTGTGTTTGTTTTCTGCAATGAGTTCAAACCAAAAGAATATTAGGAAACAAGATACTGAATTGTTTGTTTTCAAGAAAAATGGTTCATTTCTTGAAACAGAATGTTGAAAAATTATATAATTATATCATTTCAGAGGTCAAAAAAAGAAATATAAAATGATGAAGTTTTCTACAGGAAATGATGTGGACTTTGTGAAATTAAGTCAGGTTTGTTGTGAGAAAGGAAACACTGTTGCAAATATGAATTCAAAGAACCTCTGAACAGCAGGGATATTATACTGTAGATAAAAAGATTTCACAGAATTTAAATATCATTTTACTTAATAAATCTTTTAAAACAATATTCTTTAATAATTTTATTTTTCCTTGAGAAAATTGCCAAGATTAATATCTTTTTAGCTCTACCTGTCAGTGACCAGAAGAGCTTATGCTTTAGTAAATTGTCCATCATCGATCTATCGGTTTGTCTTTGCTGTCTGTCTAGTTGTCTGTCTGTCCATCTGTCCTTAAACAATTATTCAAAAAGCTATCCTCCTACAGTTTTGGTACAAAAGTAGACTATGCTAAGATAAATAATTCTCCATATAGGTTTTTGAATTCGACAAATGGTGTTGCCATGGTTATGACAAATAGAAGTTTCTGTGAGTTTCTTCAAAATGCTACTCTAACAGTTTTCATCCGATTTCAATAAGTCTTCTCGCACAATTAGACTGAACAATTCTGTTTGGTGTTCAGCTCACCTCAGTGAAGTTGGGGGAGCTTATGTTATACCCCTGGCATTTGCATTCAAGTATAGTTTTTGGAGCAAATTTCTTAATAAGTACAGTTGAACTTTGGTATCTCGAACACGGATATCTCGAATACCATGGATATGTCGAAGTGACTGGGAAGTCCTTACTACATATTTCTGAAGTATTTTACCCTCAATATCTTGAACCCTCGGATATCTGGAAGTTTTTTCCTGGTCCCATCAAGTTCGAGATAACGAGGTTTTACTGTACTTCTATGCCCTATATTGATCAGAGATGAATGGACCTTGATTCTAGTATGTTTCATTGTACCAGGCAGGTTTCAGAAGCTGCATTTTTAGCCAGAGAATGACCAGCTTAGTGTTTTTAGATCAGGTTTAAGTTTTTCAAAGCAGATAAAAGTTTTTGAAGCAGGTCTCTTTCCTAGTAAATATAAGCCATACATTGACCAAATTTGTATGATACATCCAAGAATGCACACAACCACATGTTACATATGCTGGATCAGATCCAATTTTTCCCCAATAGTAACCAGGTTAAAGTTTTTGGAGCAGGTTCATTCTACAGTAACTATTAAGTCTTAAAGTGACCAAAATTTCATGGAGGATATATCTAAGGATGCTAACAAACCTGAGTCAGATGCTGGATCAGACCATTTTCTGGATGAGTGACAAATTTAAATTTTTGGAACAGGCTCAATCCAGTGTAACTTCAAGCCATACGCGGACCAAACTTTGATGGGTATCTAGGGATGTACACTATGATATTTGCTTCAGATGACCAAGTTAAAAGTTTTGAAGCAGATTAATCCAGTTTAATTTTGATCCCTTCATAGAACAAACTTGTACTGATGGTACATCTAAGGATGCATGCTATCAGATTTACTTTGGATGCTGGAGCTGACCTACACTTTCCAAATAAGTGACCGGGTTTAAGCTTTTTTGAGCAGGCCCAATCCCAAGTAACTATCAGGTCTACCTGGATTAAACATGTATGGATGATGCATCAAGGGATGCACACCATCAGACTTGCTTTGTTTGTCAGATCTAAGCTGCATTTTCTGCATAAGTGACGAGTTAACAGTTTTTAGAACAAATCCATTCCAAAGTAACTGCAAGCCCTACCTAGACCAAAATTGCATAAATTAATGTTGCATCTAGGGATGCACACTACTAGATTATTAGTTTTGTACGGGACTTTGTACAAAGACTATACATGTATTAGGATACATAAATCTATACTTTGGTTTTGATAAACAATGTTGCCACGGTTAATGTTACTAAAAATAGAAATTTCTTTGAAATTCTTTCAAACATTGCTCCTCCTACAGATTTGGTTTGAATTTGATAAGACTTGGTACACAAATAGACCTATATACAAGATACATCTTTATCACAAGTATACACCAGTAGAGCTACAGTCTTGTCAGAGTCATCTGGATTTAAAAAGAAGAAAAACAAAGAAAGATAAAATATATTGATTTTGATTTTTGTTTTGCAAAATTTTGATTTTATACAGACGCCAATTAGAATGGAAAGAGAGAATAATTATAAGGAGTTTAAGTCAGCTTATGACATAGATGTACATCCCAAATTTGGAGCTGGCAGTGAGTATGGACGTGAACAGAAGGAGGAGGCCAGGCGCAAAAAATACGGCATCATGTCTAAAAAATATAATCCAGAGGAACAGCCATGGATTCTGAAAATAGGGAAGAACAAGGAAATGAAGAAGTAAGACATATTATAAAAAAATTTTAACCAGTTACTGTAAACCAATTTTTATACATATGCAAGAAATATCTGCAAGAAATTTGTAAGCAACTCAAGCTAGGGGATATTTATCATTTTGAATCAGTCATTTGCTATGCAATGTTTTAATGATATTGTGAATGTATGTCGGACAGTGATGGGCAACAGGTTGTATAGTGGACAATTTCAGAATAAAGAAATGATGTGATATGTTCTTATTCTCAAAATATATCTTTATTCAAATATTTCAAATTCAAATGTACAAACTCAAATTTTCATTCACAGATATTCAAATATAATTGATAACTATTAAAAGTTAAAAAATTACAATTATTTTGTATGAAGTGAAAAATCAAGCATCAAGTAAATAAATCTGAGTGGTAAATATACTGCAATTAGAACAAGCATTCTGAGAGTATTGCATTAGCAATACTAGTCCCCTACCGGCAAGTGTAATCTGGTTCCCGTGAAAAATTGAAAATGCCATAATTTCGTAAAAAATCAATGAAGTGGAATGAAATGCAAACTCGATCTATAACTAATCAAGGTAAAGTCACATACCAAAAATCAGCTCAATATATGAAAGGGTTTAGAAGAAAATTGCGGAAAACCCTTGAAAATTGAAAAGGCTGTAATTCCGTCAGAAATCAATGAAGCGGAACGAAATGGAAACTTGATCTGTAACTCATCAAGATACACTTACATACAAAAAATCAGCTCAATATCTGCAAGCGTTTTGGAAAAAAGTGCAGAAAACCAAGTGGGACAGACTGACAGACAGACAGCTAGACAGATGGACGGACAGACAGACAGATGGACAGACTCAGAGGAAACCTATAGTCCCCTCCGGTTTCACTGGTAGGGGACTAATAATCGGGTCCTTGATTCTGTAACATTTCCGGGTTCGTTTATGGGATTCGGCTGTTCTATCTGAAGGATATAATCAAGTAGAATTTAAAGATCTCAATCACAGATTTGAATCAGCAATATTTACAATATCCCTGCTGTTTCTCTGGAGCGCACACCCCTTCCAAGGCTTGAAACGATTCGCTTCTGACCTTCAGCCAAAATTGTGTAATACAGTTTATGTAATTATATATATACTAACAAAGTCCCTAAAGCCTATTGCAGGCACATAAGACTTTATTCAGGTATCACTTACAGTACCTATCCACATTTGGCTTGTTCTAAACAGTCTTCTTACTTCAGCCGTCTGCAACAAACTAGACAGTCATCCCTGAAAAAAATGAAAAAAAGAAAAAAAAAGGAAAAAAGGAAAAAAAAAAAAAAGTCATCCCTACTGTCTTAGTATATATACACCTTCAGGTCAAGTGATCTGCTGAGAGCCGAAGGGAACAACACAAAGAAACAGGAAGTCACCACAATGCAGCTACCGAGAATTGTAGGGATAATATTCGATCTTGGTTTCAACTTCGCTTCAATACCGATCTCAAAGCTATCAAAACCTGGATTAAACTTAATTTGAAATAAGCAATTCACATCAACAGATGCTAAAACTGCATATGAAACAAGCATTCTGAGAGTATTGCATTAGCAATACTAGTCCCCTACCGGCAAGTGTAATCTGGTTCCCGTTAAGAATTGAAAATGTCATAATTCCGTCAAAAATCAATGAAGCAGAATGAAATGCATACTTGATCTATAACTAATCAAGGTAAAGTCACATACCAAAAATCAGCTCAATATCTGAAAGCGTTTAGAAGAAAATTGTGGAAAACCCTTAAAAATTGAAAAGGCCATAATTCCATCAAAAATCAATGAAGTGGAATGAAATGGAAACTTGTTCTGTAACTCATCAAGATACACTCACATACCAAAAATCAGCTCGATATCTGCAAGCTTTTAGGAAAAAAGTGTGGAATACCAAGTGGGACAGAGAGACAGATGGATGGACAGACTCGGAGGAAACCTATAGTCCCCTCCGGTTTCACCAGTAGGGAACTAATAAATTGAGACATTTGTATTTTACTTCTTGTGATTCTTTTGCATTTCAGTATATAAACAAGAAGCCCAGGGCCACATCGCTCACCTGAGCATTGTGGTTAGGAAAAAAGCAAAAATCAGTTTAGTATTGCAATGCTTAAATGCAAAAGTGGTCCCGACCTACCCCTAAAAAGGAAAAGGGGGGGGGGAGGTATGAATTGAACAAAATTGAATCTTCACTAACTAAGGATGCTTACATATTTTTTTTTGACTATTGATTTTTTTCCTACAAGTTTAAACTCTCATGGTGGCCCCTACCTACCCCTGAGGGTCATGATTTGATCAAACTTGAATCTACACTATCTGAGGATGCTTCCATATAAATATGACCAATCATGGCTTTGCTGTTCTTGAGAAGAAGATTTTTTAAGATTTCTCCTATATATTCCTATGTAAAACTTTGATCGTCCATTGTGGCCCCACCCTACCCTGGGGGTCATGATTTGATCAAATTTGAATCTACACCATCTGAGGATGCTTCCATATAAATATGACCAATCATAGCTTTGTTATTTTTGAGAAGATTTTTTGAAATTTTTCTTATATACTCCTATGTAAAACTTTGATTGCCCACTGTGACCCCAACCTAACCCCTGGGGTCATGATTTGAACAAACTTGAATCAACACTACCTGAGGATGCTTCCATATAAATATGACCAATCAAGACTTTTCTGTTCTTGAGAAGAAGATTTTTAAAGATTTTCCCTATGTATTCCTATGTAAAACTCTGATCGCCCACTATGGCCCCACCCTACCCATGGGGGTCATTATTTTAACAAACTTGAATCTACACTACCTGAGGATGCTTCCATGTAAATATGACCTATCAAGGCTTTGCCGTTCTTGAGAAGAAGGTTTTTAAAGATGCACCCTTTGTATTCCTATGTAAAACTCTGATCGCCCACTGTGGCCCCACCCTACCCATGGGGGTCATTATTTGAACAAACTTAAATCTACACTACCTGAGGATGCTTCCATGTAAATATGACCTATCAAGGCTTTGCTGTTCTTGAGAAGAAGGTTTTTAAAGATGCACCCTATGTATTCCTATGTAAAACATTAATTGCTCACTGTGGCACCCCCTACCCCCGGGGGTCACGATTTGAACAAACTTAAATCTTCACTACCTGAGGATGCTTCCATATAAATATGACTAATCAAGGCTTTGCTGTTCTTGAGAACAAGATTTTTAAAGATTTTCCCTATGTATTCCTATGTAAAACTTTGATCGCCCGCTGTGGCCCCACCCTACCCATGGGGGTCATGATTTCAACAAACTTGAATCTATACTACCTGAGGATGCTTCCACATAAGTTTCATATTTTCTAACACAGTGGTTCTTGAGAAGAAGATTTTTGAAAGATGCCATAAATTTTTCATGAATTCACAATTATCTCCCCTTGGAAGAAGGCATGCCCCTTGATTTGAACAAACTTGAATCCCCTTCACCCAAGGATTCTCTGTGCCAAGTTTGGTTGAAATTGGCCCAGTAGTTCTGGAGAAGAAGATGAAAATGTGAAATGTTTATGACAACAACGACGCTGACAACGCCTCTGCCGCTGCCGCCGACAGACAACGGACAAATTGTGATCAGAAAAGCTCACTTGAGCCTTTGGCTCAGGTGAGCTAAAAACAATAGGTTTATACAACATTTTAAATTTTTATTTACAATCCATCACTAATGAGGTTATGAAAAATGTCACTAAAATGATCAAATCCTTTTGTAATTTTTGTCTTTTGACCTTTTCATCGATTGACCGATCTTATATACCACTTCAATGGACAAAATAAATTGTTGTAAACTTGCAATTACTAACAATTTAACTAATTTTCCCACAGCCAAGGTGCTGTGACAGTTATCTACACCCTATAGTGTAAACACTTTGACACTCCATTGACCACAGATCATCACTATATTTGTTTCTCCAACTGAAACCATTACAAATTTTGTAATTTTTAGAAATAAAATGAAAGACTTTGACAGGATTATTAAATAGGAAAGCCCAGGCGTGGATATTAATTGTCATGGACCAGTTTTTCATTGGTGATTAGTGAGTAAAAAATGTCATATAATTTTTGGTTTACAGTATATAAAAATCTAGATATGATGACATGGTCAAATTAGCGTGAACTCACATGCAAGTGTGCTTTGCTCTAATTGGCTGACACAAAAATCTCAATTACTTTCTTGTTTTTTCTTCCCAAACTGTGTTCTACAAACAATCATACTGGTATCTGTCCCTTTCTCACCAATCAGTCTGCCTCTCAATTGTTTATTTTAGGATTTTTATACGCCCGTCTTAAGATGGGATGTATTATGTTATGGCGTTCATGTCCCTCTGTCTGTCCGTCCGTTCATCTGTTAACTTTTTGTGTCCGGCTCATAACTTTAATACTATTAGGCCTAGAATTATCAAACTTTGTCAGCTGATACATCTTTGGTAGAAGGTGTGTCACACATTAAAAGTAGGTTGCTCTGACCTTTAAGATGCTATGACCAAATATGGAAAACTCCTGTCCGGCTCATAACTATAAAACTGTTAGACCTACTGGGCTAGAATCATCAAACCTGACCAATTAATGCATCTTAGGTAGAATGTGTGTTGCACCTTACTTCAAGGTCACTGTGAACTTAAATTTAAAATAAAACTATGTCTTTAATCATTTAAATCAAACAATCCCAAAAGATGTAAGAGTATTGCAGTATCCTTATTTAAAAAAAGTTAAATCAAGAAAATATTTATTTTTTTCATTATATACTTTACAGCAACCTATAACAAATGTAATGTTAAAAGAGAAATTCCACCTCTCCCATGGGTATAATTATCAAGCACTGGTTAAGGAGAATTTTGATAACAGAAAATTCCAATTATAGAGAAATTAATGAGTTTAGTGTGAGGAGATAATTGGTAGAGCATCTCTTGATCAAGCAGGTGTTATCTATATCTCTTGGGAATCAGGCAAGGATTAAATAGTTCTTTTTGGCTAGCCAAACTTTCAAGATAAATTTGGTGTAAAGTAATTAAAACTTATTTGATATTGTATAATATAATTAAAACTTATTTGATGTATAATATAATTAAAACTGATTTGATATTGTATATTAATATTTTTTTAATTTTAATTTTTATATCTTTACATGTACAACAAATTGCAGAGTGTCATGTCTCGATCACTAAGATGACAATTTTATAGTCTAAAATTAAGAATAAAAATAATTTGTTTTGATGTTTTTTAGGCTGTAGCATTGTTAATCAATCATAAAATATATAATAAACAAAGCTGCAGATGGGCATTTGTTAAGCTCTAATACAACCATTTGAGAAATATATGATGTATTATTTGTCATAATTTTAAAATACCTACACCACAGGAGATGTATGTACATCAAACATTATAAGGAATAGAATAATTATTGAAATCTTTGTATCACGGTTGACATGATTTTCTTGCACTTTCAACCGTTTATGATAATTGAACAATATTAGATGGGTGTATCATGCTGTGGCGGCGAACTTTATTTAATTACTGTACGTGTACATAAATTGACGTATTTAAAATTTAAAACTTAATCACTGGGTATGGAGTTGTTTGCATAACTATGAATTAGTGCTGCATGCATCCATGCTATGTATTGTATTTATTAATGAATTCTTAGAGGTAGTCATGAATTAGCGCATTGTTGTCAACACCAACACCACTAAAATAATAAGTAAACATACAGTAAACATACAAAAATGAAAAAGTTTGTGAAGTACCGGTAATATTTTTTTAAAAAAATGTTTGTGATTTTTGTGTTCTTATCCTCAACCATAGACATTTAATAAACACCATTACTCAATGTACACAACTATTTCCAATAAATCCCTGTAAAAATCAGGAATGGGGTAATTTAAAAAAGTCATTGTAATTGACTGTAATTAATTTCATTTTTCTAAGTAATTGAATGTAATTTGTAATTAAACATTTTTAGCTCACCTGAGCTGAAAGCTCAAGTGAGCTTTTCTGATCACATTTTGTCCGTCGTCCGTCTGTCCATCTGTCTAGCTGTCCGTCCGTCTTTAAACTTTTCACATTTTCAACTTCTTCTTCAGAACCACTGGGCCACTTTCAACCAAACTTGCCACAAAGCATCCTTGGGTAAAGGGGATTCAAGTTTGTTCAAATGAAGGGCCACACCCTCTTTCAAGGGGAGATAATTATTAAGAATTAGTGAAAATTTGGTGGTATCTTTTAAAAATGTTCTTCTCAAGAACCACTGGGCTGAAAAAGTTGAAACTTATGTGAAATCTTCATTACATAGGGTAGATTCAAATTTATACAAATCATGACCCCTGGGGGTAGGGTGGGACTACAATGGGGGATCAAAGTTTTACATAGGAATATATAGGAAAAATCTTTAAAAATCCTCTTCTCAAGAACAACAAAGCAATAATTAGTCATATTGATGTTGAATCATCCTCAGGTAGTGTAGATTCAAATTTGTTCAAATCATGACTCCCGGGGGTAGGGTGGGGCCACAATGGGGATCAAAGTTTAACATAGGAATATTTAGGAAAAGACTTTAAATATCTTTTTCTCAAGAACAACAAAACCACAATTAGTTATATTGATGTGGAATCATCTTCAGGTAGTGAAGATTCAAGTTTGTACAAATCATGACCCCCCGGGGTAGGGTGGGACTACAATGAGGGATCAAAATTCTGCATAGGAATATATAGGAAAATCTTTAAAAATCTTATTCTCAAGAACAACAAAGCCACAATTACTCATATTGATGTGGAATCATCCTCAGGTAGTGTAAATTCAAATTTGTTCAAACCATGACCCCCAGGGGTAGGGTGGGGCCATAATGGGGGATCAAAATTCTGCATAGGAATATATAGGAAAATCTTGAAAAATCTTTTTCTTAAAAACAACAAAGCCACAATTAGTCATATTGATATGGAATCATCCTCGGGTAGTGTATATTCAAGTTTGCTCAAGGCATCCTCCAGTATTAGGGTGGGGCCATAATGGCAAAAGAACATATACATGTATAGGAAATATCTTTAAAAATCTATTCTCAAGAACAACAAAGCCATGAGTAGTGATATTGATATGGAAGCATCCTCAGGTAGTGAAGATTCAAGTTTGTTCAAATCATGACCCCCCCCCCCCCCCCAGGGTTCCATACCCTAGGGTATGCCTAGAGCAGGAGATCAAAGCTTTACATATGAATATATAGGAAAAGAAAGCTGACGAAGAACAGCAGGGCCATATTGACTCAGGTGAGCGTTGTGGCCCATGGGCCTCTTGTTTCAATTACTAGTAATTGTGATTTAATTAATTACACTAAAAAATACCATGTGATTTCAATTACTTTTCAATAACATTTCAATTACTTTACGTAATACATATTTATGATATAATTTACCATCACATCCTCAATTTACTGATTTTTTTTAGTATTGAACTGATTGTAGCTTTTCCTTAAGAAAAATTCTCAAGTGCTCAGGCCCATGGACCTTTTGTTTTAGTTTTTGATTTGTAGTTTATTTTGTACATGTATTATATTATATAACTATTTACCATTCCATGGATCCTTTACATTGTTGTATTATACACAGGTGGTTGTTTAGGCTCTTGGGCCTCTTTTTTAAAAAAATGTATATAAATATTGGTTTCTCTGTACATTACACAGGTATACACATGTATTTGTTACATCATGAAATTGGTTTTATTTTTTACAGAATGAAGGGTGTTAAAGAGGGAACAATTACAGAGAATACATCCTACTATATCTTTACCCAGTGTGCAGATGGAGCATTTGAAGCATTTCCAGTGGAGGAGTGGTACACTTTTAGTCCTATCATCAAATACAAGTACCTTAATTCAGAGGAAGCTGAAGAAGAATTCAATAGGTACAAATCAATTAATATGTCTCCAAACTCATACTATTGATGACAAATTAAAAAACAACCGTATTAATTTCTACTTTATGTAGCTTAATATAATCAGAGAAAATGTATAGGTAGCTACTTTTTTAGCTCACCTCAACGAAGTTGCGATAAGCTTATGCTATGCCATACCCCCAGTGTTGGCATCGATCATTGTTGGTGTCCCAGTTAAAGTTTTAGGAGCAAGTTCATTCTCAAGTAGCTAAAAGCCTACCTGAACCAAACTTGCAAAAATGTTACATCTAGGGATGGACACTACCACACTTGCTTCTAAAGCAGGATCTGACCTACATTTGCTGGATGAGTGATCAGGTTAAAGTTCTAGGAGCATGTCCAATTCCCAAGTAATGATATATAAGCCTAATTAGACCAAACTTGCAAGGATGATGTATCTAGGAATGTGCACTATCTAACCTGCTTCTGATGCTGGATCTGACAAACATTTCCAAGATGAGTGACTTTTAGCCAAACTATTAGCCCTTCAGTGTCCAAATAAGCACTGATGGTGCATTTAAGGATGGACATTATGGGACTTGCTATGGACACTAGATTTGATCTACATTATCCCTAATTTTTTTTAATGCTACTCCTCCTACAATATTTGTCCAATTTCAATAAGAATTTGTATACAGGTAGACTATACTAAGATACATAATTCTGTTTATCAGTATTTAGCTCACCTGAGCTTTTCTGATAGAATTTTGTCCAGCGTCCATCTGTTTGTCTGTAAACTTTTCACATTTTTATCTTTTTCTCAAGAACCAGTGGGCCAATTTCAACCAAACTTGTCATGAAGTACCTTGGGTAAAAGGGATTCAAATTTATTCAAATGAAGGGCCAGGCCTTCTCTTAAGGGGAGAAAATTACAAATTACTGAAAAAATCTTCTTCTCAAGAATCACTGGGACAGAAAAGATGAAACTTATGTGTAAGCATCTTCAGATAGTGTAGAATCAAGTTTGTTCAAATCTTGACCCCCATTAGTAGGGAGGGGCCACAATGGGCTATCAAAGGTTTACATATGAATGCATAGGAAAATCCTCTCAAGAACAGCAAAACCATGATTAGTGATATATATATGGAGGCATCCTCACTCCTCAGGTTATATATATAGTTTTGTCTAAATCATGTCCCCCGGGGAAAAGGAGGAGCTACAATGGGTGGTAAAAATTTAACATAGGAATACAAACAAAAAAATTCTTCTTCTCAAGAACAGTAAAGCATGTCATATTAAAGCATCCTCAGGTAAGGTTTAAGTCATGACCCCCAGGAGAAGAGGGGCAACAACAGGTGATCAAAGTTATACAAAAGAATATAAAGGATATATCAATAGAATTTATTTTCTCAAGAACAGCAAAGCCATGCTTAGCCTTAGTCATATTAATTCAGAAGCAGCTAGTGTAGATTCATAAACTGTTGAAAAATCTACTAAAGCCATGATTAGTCAAGGAAATATGTAGGGATGCATGATTTTAACAGTATACCAGTATATCGTGATTTTTTATTGCGGATATGTATTGTGATACAGAGACTAAAATATCGGGATTAGATTCATAATTATTAATTCTAGAAAGCACTAATTTTCATGTTTATTTGTTCAAACTATTAAAAAAAATTACACAAAGTATGTTGAAAAAGTTAAACTACGGCATCCAAACATGCTTTATATTTTAATAAAAATGAAAAAAATTATATTTTTAAAGTGTATTTGTAGGAAAAATTATGGAAATTCATTTGAAATTGTAGTAAAAATTCTGTGTAAAAATATCCTGATTTTATCGCGATATTTAAGGGGGGGAATGGGATATATCATGATATGAAATTTTTGGCGATACCCATCCCTAGAAATATGGAAGCATTCTTATGGAGTGTTCATTTAAGTTTGTTCAAATCATTCCCCCAGTACCTATATATATATATATATAATATATATTTTAACTTTTCACTTTTCAACATTGAACTGATTTCTGCTTTTTTCTAGCCAATGTGTTCAGGTGAGGGATGTTTCCCCTGGGTCTCTTGTTTAATTTCTCATGGTAACTAAAAAAAGAAATTTTTTGGAATTTCTTTTAAAATGCTCCTCTTGATACAGTTTTCGTCAATTTCAAATTTTGTTGCCATAGTTACTAAAAATGAAAATGTCTTTGAAATTCTTTTATTATGCTACTCCTCCTATAGTTTTGGTTCCAGATCCAATAAGTAATATATTAACAGCAATAATTTTGTTAAAGCTTGCGTACAATTTTTTGCACAGGGGAATGAAAATATTAAAAAAAAAACCCTTCTGGTTAGACTAAACTTCTGGTTAGACTAATTTTCAAATCAATTATTCTAAAATTTCTTGACTTTTAAAAATTCAAACTTCAGTAAAAAGTGTCTTATGTGATACCTGTGCATTCTGTTTCACTCTGAATTTCAATTCCATTCTACTATTTTCCCTGTTCTTCACACTGTGTAATCTGACTTATTGTCTATTATGACACAAAATTTGTCTCGCAGTGCATGTTGGATTAGACAAGTTTCACTTTAGTTTGATTTGTTGAATTTCAATTCCATTTAAATTTGATTTATTGAATTTCCAATCTGATTAAAATCAGATCTTTTGATCCGCTCACATAGATAGCTACACCACAAGGATCTGATGAAACCCCATTCAGGGTCATCTCTTGGTAACCTTACTAATAAAAATATTCATTGAAATTTTGACCAATCAGAGAGATCATATGTTAGTGACGTTCGGGAAAATGAATACAGAAGTGAAAGTAGCTGTGAAGAAGATCTTATCGTTTCTTATCGTTTCGTACAAAGAGCTAAAAAACAAGGCAAAAGCAAATACTAAATATATTTTTGTACAGAAAAGACTGATTTTTCTTTTGACAGGCTATGCAAACCAGGTCACAATTTCTGTTTGTATATCATCCGGGCTTTTACTTCTGTAAGTGAATTCCAAGGTACTTCTAAATTCTTGCCAGCCAACGTCTGATTCGATAATTGATAGGTCACCAGGAGATGACCCTGAATGGAGTTTCTTGAGATCCTTGTGTAGCGATCTAATATGTGAGTGGATCAAAGAATCTGATTTTAATCAGATTGGTTGAATTTCAATCCCGTTTTGCAGGAACTACACACACTAACTCTCGATTCCCGCCTACATTTTACACCCATTTAATTCAATACTTATGGCAACTCGGCAATAAAATCTTTGTTGAATCCAAAGAAGAGTTCAATGGTAATTGATTAATAATTTTAATGCCAGTGTTAAATAGTTAATTAGGGCCCTGCAAGGATTTGCGGGTGCCCTGTAGTAATTACTCTGTCTGTCCGTCTGTCATTCTTTCGTCCACAAATTTTCTGTTTTTTTTTTTTCTAATAACTTTTTTTAGGGTTGACCAATTAAGTTCAAATTTGGTATGATGGTTGAATAGGCAGTAAGACATATTTTGATGCTAAGTTTGGTTCTCTATGTCATCCGGTTTGGAGCTGGGGTGGTGGGGTAGATTCCTTAACTTTATATAAGAGTGAATTGGCAAAGAGAGATAACTGCTGAGAATGTTCCTGTTGTAAACTATGAAAGGCTGCAATGAGTCTCTTGGGATTAATTAACTTTCCTCTTGAAGAAAATCCAAAGGATTTATCTTTATCTCTCACATTGAGATCAATTAACACCTCTTTCTACAAAGGAAGTTTGTTTTGAAGTTAAGGTCAATTCTGAATGATGTTTACATTCTCTGAATTGTGGATTTAAATAATGTTCATACTTTATTAGTCCCCTACCGGTGAAACTGGAGGGGACTATATGTTTCCTCTGAGTCTGTCCGTCCGTCTGTCTGTCCCTCTGTTTGTCTGTCAGTCTGTCCCACTTGGTTTTCCGCAGTTTTTTCGTAAACGCTTGCAGATATTGAGCTGATTTTTTGTATGTAAGTGTATCTTGATGAGTTACAGATCAAGTTTGCATTTCGTTTCATTGATTTTTGACGGAATTATGGCCTTTTCAATTTTTATGGGTTTTCCACAATTTTCTTCTAAACGCTTGTAGATATTGAGCTGATTTTTGGTATGTGGCTTTACCTTGATTAGTTATAGATCAAGTTTGCATTTCGTCCCACTTCATTGATTTTTGACGGAATTATGGCATTTTCAATTTTTAATGGGAACCAGATTACACTTGCCGGTAGGGACTAGTATTGCTAATGCAATACTCTCAGAATGCTTGTTTTGGTAAAATACATAATGAGTTATGATTTTATTGAATTCTAAAAACAAGATATATATAAAGATGTATTTTTTATTATTTTCTATTTTCTTTTTCTTTTTTTCTTCTTTTTTCTGCCTTATGTAAATTCAAGAATACTATTTATTTTAACAGGTATTCAGATAATAACCTCATTCTATCATTGCTGAAAAAGTTCTTATTGTAAACTTAGAAGAAAAGGTTGAGAGAGCAGTATAATTAATCCCCTGAGATTGATTATCTTGCTGGTTGCAGAAAATTTTAGAGGGTTATCTTTCTGTCACTTTAAGATTAACACCTTTGCAACAGATGTTTTTTATTTGAAGTTAAGGTCAAGCCTTGGTGATATTTACATTCACTGAAGGCTGGCATTTTGCATTCACTGTAGGCTGGCATTTTAGAAAACACATCCTTCATTTTTCTTTAGATATACATTTAATTGAGTTATTATAGATGTGATGTTTTTACTGCCTTATGTAAATACAAGGATACTATTTACAAGTTGTTGGATATTTAGGAATTATCTTGAAATTTTATAAATACAGTTGCTGTTGCTTATTCTTCTTCATATATTTTTAAATTTTTGTAATCAAGTAAAATTCTCATCCCCTAACCTAGTGCACCCTTATATTTCTACCCCTCATTGGGGGCCCTTGCTGACTGGTCAGATTTCTAGTTACTCTTAATTCCAGCTCTTTTTATAAGGGGGGTAGACAAAGTTTTCCATTGAAATCAGGCTTGAAAGCATGAGCATATTTTGAAGTATTCTTGGATATGGATAAATGTTCTTTAAATCTTATGTTTTAAATCCTTATGTTTTATGCATATAAAATTAAACATACCGGTATGTAATTGATAAAATACAACGTTTAAGTTGTTTTAAAAATTTTTTTTTTATTTCTATAGTGAAAAACACAAGTTTTACCAAAATTATAGAGTTATCTCTCTTTGTTTTTCCAAATAAGTAATGTTTATGAAAATTCATATAAATATCTATATAAATATGAAAAATCATTCAAATATATTAACTTTTAAAAATTGACTTGGAGGTAGGCAGGAGAACAATACTATCGTTTGCAGTTCTTTGTTCTACACATTTTGTAGCCCGACACCCTGTCTATTCCGACACAAAAAGACATATGTTTCACTTTAATTTGATTTGTTGAATTTTAACATGGTCCTGTGAACTTTGAGTCATCAAGACATGTGATAACTTGAAAATATCATCTGAAAGTATTTAGTTGTTTGATTAATAGTAAAAAAAAAAACAGTTTGTAAACATTTCTATGTAAGTTTTTATGTGTTGCAGACGAGACAAAACTATGAATTTGTTTTCTGTCATGGTGAGGAATCGTGTACGGAATGAAGAGGAGGAAGAAGCAAACCCTGATGAAGAAGATACAATAAAAACAAAGACCAAATCAAAGAAAAAGGAAAAAAGTGAATTTGTAGGTTTTATTGAGTTATACATTCATTTTTTTTTGGAGTTTGACCCACTTTTGAAAATTTTTTATTTTGGTCTTTAACCTTGTCTATGAACTGTCATATTGGGGCACCAGTTTGTCACACATCTTTTGGTAACCATTACAGAAGATAACAGATGAAGAAGATTGGGCTAATTATTCAGATGAAGGAAATGAAGAGGAAGAAGATGAAGAGAAACTTAATGAAGATGAAAATGGTAACTTGTTTCTGACATTAATTTCCATCAATACTGTTTTTAAAACCCCTACCATGAAATACAGCTTAACAGTGTTTAACTGTTCCTTCCATCATTGTAAGTCATTCCATCATAGTTATTCATTACCTATTAGTCTATTCAGAAGTAGGGTTATAGTAACTGCAGGATAAAACAGTACATATGAGTAAGCTTGCTGTTTATTCATAGTTCTGGTCTGTCAAATCAAAAGCTGTTTTTTTTCAAAAGCCAATCAAATTGCTTAGCATAATAAGGCATAAAGATGCATTGATGAGAGGCCATTTTGTCCAAAAGACTTCTGGGAAGTCTGTGAAGTTTTACTAATTTTGGCAAAGATGTGCTTTGGGAATGTGTAATGTTGATTAGAGGTATCCAGTGAGTTATAGTATGGAGTGAAACTTATTTTGTTCCCTAAAGCCAAGACTGATCTTGAGAAATGCCTCCATTATATAAAAGCATGCAAGAACCGCACAATCAGCTAAATGTTCAGCGATGAATAAACATACAGCAGTTTGTTCAAAGATATAACTATTATTTATTGGTAAAGGGGATTTTGACAAAATAGAAGAAAATAATGTTATAAGTGGCATTTTAACAAATTGATTCAATATTTCTGGGAAAAAAATATCAGGGCCAAAAGACTATAGCCGAGAAACTTGCCAAAAAAAAAAAAACCATAGCAAAAACATGCTGCCTTATTATACCTTAAATACTCATGTGCTTCTTTTACTTTAATAGTTTAATCAAGCAAATACCATATAGCAGGATTTTTTAGTGGAGTGCTAACTTTGGCATATTTTGGTGATTTGGTAGTAGCACGCTAAAATTTTAGTTGCTAACTTTTGCAACCCTGTGTACAGAAGTAAAGAAGATAACTTTAATGAGTAAATTGTTAAACATTTTACTGGTATATTTCTTTGCTTTTTACATAAACTCTTAAATAATTCAGTATTAATGCATACAAATCTACTGAAAATTCTTCTGGAAGATGAACTTACTCTCTCTGCAATGTCATTTATCTCCGTGTCCACCAAATATAGTTCTGCTAAAATAATTGGCATACCTTTGAGCAAGCAAAATGCCAAATTTTACACCCGCTAAAGAAACATGCTATTGGTAGTTCTTTGACAACCATGGTAACAGCTGTGTGTATTTATAACCTAAATCTGTTGAATAGATTCTAAGAGTAAAAAAAAGGGCAAGAAACACCAGAAGAGAAATGCCAAACACAATTCTGATGATGAGGCAGTGGAAGATAGTGACGAAGGGGATTTTGATGACAGAGAGGTTGACTACATCACCGACTCCAGCAGGTATAGTAAAACGGGGAGTGTACAGATACTAAACACTCCCTCATTTAAACAGATGAATTCAGTTACCTGGATTTTCCTGTTTTAATTGATCTATTTACTGAAACAACATCTATATATACCTACACATCTATACCTGCCATACCTATTTCATCAGAGTACTATAGCCACCAACCAAAAGGTTAGGTGTCATACAAAATGTAAATTTAGAATATTATTTTATTTCCCTTAGTTTACAATATCTGTTGATGTAAAGTTAAATAATTGATTCAGTATTAAGGTCTACCAGATGGCATTGGCTATCACGTTATTATGAATCCTTATGATGTGTAATTAGTAAATCTCTTAAGTCGTAGCAACAAGTTATTTGTGAGGTGTAATTGTGGGTGTGTTATTGTACAAACTTGTGGTCAAGATTAAAGAAAATCCTAGAACCTAAGGTCAACAAAATAATTAATAAAATTATCCGAAATAATTGTTTTTATTTTTTTATATATTAGATGTGTTTTATTTCTTGTCTGTCTTTGCAATTGCCAGTCTACAGTTTTATTTAAAGTACAATCATTCATTTGTACTCAGCCATTTTTCGAGGGAAATACTTATCTGCATTCACAGAAATGGCCAAGCTAGTAGTTCAGATTCTTTCTTACTTGTGATAGTTATACATGTGCATTACAATTTCTGCTGTTATTGCTAGTATATGTGCTTATTTCCTATGGTTTATTTAAATTATGTTTTTTACTAACTATGTATACTTTTACTAACTTTTATCTATGTAAATTTGTTAAAGTCGGTTAAAGAGCTATCATAGCACATGTTATTATGTTATACTGTATATATATGCTGACTACAAATAAAATTTACTTGACTTGACTTGACTTGTTGCACAAAAGAATAATAAAAAGTCTTAAAATTGTGTACCATTTCCTCGTAATGGTATATTTTATGTGTATCAAGGTAGTGTCAACCATAATTTTTTCGTATTTAATGTATTTAAGATTTGCTCTATTAACTTGTTTCATTGCTCAAGTTTTATATAATCCCATCAATTAATGAGATCTATCACCTACCTTTGAGAATTTATCTCATATTATTAGAACCATGACTTTTCTAGTGAAGAAGAAATGGAAGACAGGGAAAAGAAAGGCACCTATGAAGAAAAAGGAGTTGATGAGGAGCGAGGCCTGAGGAAATTGATAGATTCAGAGGAAGAGGAAAGTGAGGAGGAGGAAGACCAGAAGTCAAATAAAGCAGAAGAAGAAGAGGATGAGGAAAAGACAAAAAAAGAAAAGAAAAAAGATGGTAGATCAATAATACTTACTGATTACATTATATCAGATCTTTGAGTCGGCTTGTTGTACAATAATATTCCTCTGAAAGAAGATGGGTCAACAAGCCAAGAAAAATGTTTGTAAACTATTACATCTCAATTTTAACACAATTTTCTTATGATATGAGAAATCCCATTATTTGCAACAATCTCACAAGTATTAAAATTATTCATTAGTGAAATAGCATGCCCACACCAAAGAGGGAAAAAATTATCATTTCTTCATACTGCAACACAATTTTTAGCTCACCTGAGCCTACACCTGAACCATAGGCTCAAGTGAGCTTTTCTGATCAAAGAGTGTCCAGCGTCCGTCTGTTGTCTGTCGTCTGTAAACTTTTCACATTTTCGACTTCTTCTCAAGAACCACTGGGCCCATTTCAACCAAACTTGCCACAAAGTATCCTTGGGTGAAGGGGATTCAAGTTTGTTCAAATGAAGGGCCATACCTTCTTCCAAGGGGAGATAATTATGAATTCGTGAAAAATTAATGGCATCCTTTAAAAATCTTTTTCTCAAGAACCACTGTGCTTGAAAATATGAAACTTAAGTGGAATCATTGTGAGGTAGTGTAGATTCAAGTTTATGAAAATCATGACCCCTGGGGGTAGGGTGGGGCCACAATTGGGGATCAAAGTTTTACATAGGAACACATAGGAAAAATCTTTAAAAATTCTTTTCTCAAGAACAGCAAAGCCACGATTGGTCATATCTATATGCAAGCATCCTCAGGTAGTGTAGATTCAAGTTTGTTCAAATCATGACCCCAGGGGGTAGGGTGGGGCCACAATGGGTGATCAAAGTTTTATATACAGTAGGAATACATAGGGAAAAATCTTATAAAATCTTCTCAAGAACAGCAAAGCCATGATTAGTCATATTTAAATGGAAGCAGCCACAGGTAGTGTAGATTCAAGTTTGTTCAAATCATGACCCCAGGGGGTAGGATGGGTCACAATGGGGGGGATCAAAGTTTTTAGGGATGTCAGATCGGTCAATTTTTGATAATCGGTTACTCGGACGTTTTTCCGATCGAGTACCTGGGTACTCGGTAAAAAATGTAAATACAAGTGTATCAATTTTCTTGATCCTCTTTAAGTTCTGTTACACCCCAAAGCTGTTTTTATCACATTTATAAATGTATATAAACATTTGTTTCCAACAGAAACGATTTTCTGGTACTAAATTTATTTATCAAACACAAAAGACACAATTAATACATCAAAAATTACAAATGGTTTACAGTTCTTGTTTAGGATCTATTTCACCAAAAGGAGGACAATCTGTTACGCATGTTTGGGATGTTTAGACTAGCGAAAGAGAAGGACCGACCGTTGTTGGGATCGCTAGTCTAATATTTCATATGTTGATTTTTCCCCCCGTATACAATAAACTTACAATGCATATTGACTTTCAACATTTTTTTGAATCTTTAGTTATTTCTAAATATTTCTTCACTTTGAAGTGGGTAGGGGCATTTCTATGCAAGTCCAATTTTGCTACCGTATATTAACTAAATAATTTTAAACTGATTTGAAGATAATAGACCATCGATGTTCACTGAAAACAATCATTGAAGCCATCCAAAAATTAAGGACCACAATAGGTGAGAACAGCTGGGTGACTGGTCACTAATTACTGTATATATACAACCGCAGGCGATAACAGGTGTTTTACAGGTGTAGATAACGACACGCAAATTACCGTATGCATATTTAAGTTATTTTTTGATAAGCTTTTGATGAAAATATGTACTTTGAAATAAGAAAAAATACACATCTGAGTAACCGAGTACCATTTTTAGTATACGATACTCGGACGTTCAATCGAGTACCCGGTTAACCGGGTACTCGTTGACATCCCTAAAAGTTTTACATCGGAATACATAGGAAAAATCAGCAACAGTCATTTTGTGTCATACATGTATTAATTCAAAAGCATCCCTCCAAACCACTTTTATATTTAAACTTTTCAAGACTGAACTGATTTTAGCTTTTTCCTAGCCAAAGTGCTCAGGTAAGCGATGTGGTCCCTGGGCCTCTTGTAATTATCTGCCAGTCAATAACCAGGTAGCAAATTTTGAAAAGAAATACCGTTACTAATTTTTTGTTTGCAGAATTGTAAACATGTAACTTGCGGATTCATAATACTTTAGTAGAATTAAGATAATGCCACTTTGCAGAAACTTGGTACTGAAAGAATCGGGGTTTTTTTTTACCAGGTTCTGAGAGCAGCAGTAGTTCCAGTTCAGACAGTGATTCAGATATAGAAAAAGAAGATAATCTAGCTTCAGTCATTTTTATGCAGGTGGGTGCAGATTGTGTGTACACTAGCATATTTCTCTACAAAATCATCTCAGTCTTGTAAAAATTTGTCCTCAATTCGCAAGAATATTGATAATTATGTACCGGTAATAACTTTGTGAGTTACTGAATGCAAACTTTTCACTGGTTTATCAATCCTTTTTAAGACTTTCTGCACTTGGTTTTAATATTTCACATACTGTGACATTAATATTAAATGCAAAAAAATTGAATTGATGATAAATTGGAAATATATATAAAGGAGAAAGGCCGAAAACTGTCCATTCTGTGAGAGAAAGAACTAATAGGCCCGAGATTAGTTCTTTCTCTCACAGAATGGACATTTTAGGCCTTTCTCCTACTTAAAACATGATTTCCTTTGTTCTAAGAATTAAATAAAAAATGTACAAAACTGGTATCAGATATGACAGTTAGCATACATACAATGACAAGTTCATTGTTTACGGAATGGACAGTCATAGGTAAGCAAGGGATGCAGAGCAATTTTTTAAATAGCCATTGTGTTTCCAGTTGCAAATAACAAAAGGTCTTCGTCTTAAGAATGGACAGTTACAGGTGGATTTTGTGGAATACTTATATTTAATATACAAGTATGTGATGCTTCAAAATCAGTTTACAGTTTGCATTGTAAAGGTATACATGTTTCCTGTGATGGAGAGAGTGTATGACAGAACCAAAATCTAATAAACCAAAAATATGCACAGAATTAGTGACATTTGGATATGGAATCAAAAAAGTGAGAGTAAAAGAAATATTAGCCAAATTTTGAACCGAAAATGAACTTCGACGACAGATACAGATGATCAAAGTCGAATCAAATCTGGAAATGTTTTATTTGAATTATATATTTGAGGATATATTAACTGAAGCAGTGTAATGGTGAGATGCAAATTGTGTTCTGAGTGTTGGATTAGCCATAAGCCAATCTTCGACCAGAAAATGTCTTTCAAATCAAATCTGGAAATGTTTCATCTTTATTTATTTTCTATGGAAATATTACCTGCAGCAGTGTAGTGTGCATGGTGCAAACTGTTTTCTGGGTTGAGGATTTAATATTAGACATACTTCTATCTGAAAATGAATTCACCTTAGGGGGAATGATTTTTCTGAAATTTTAATCAAATGTGAAGTTGTGTCATTTGAATTCAAGTTTTGTTAAAATTAAGTTTGGAGTATTGAAATAATGTGCAATTATTCATGGATTTAGAAGAGTAAAATCAAGTGAATGCTGTGCAGACATTGTGTTCTGGATTAACTTAGATCTCCGCGTTCTTTTTGTTATTTACATGTAAATTAAAGAGTATTCAATGTATTTGTTTTTGTTTCCCTCTTGAATACATTCCAGTTTACCTGTAACTCTCCATTCTGTTTGTTTTAACTGTCCATTCTTTTTGAAAAAACTGTCCATTCTTAAAAGAATGGACAGTTTTCCAAAAAGAATGGACATGCACTTACAGGTAACTTAATGGATAGTTTGGGGAGTTAGCTCAACATTAAGCCATAGAATGGACAACACAAACAAAAGGTTTACGTCACAATCATGTTTTAAATATATTTAAGATGTACTTAATTGTAATTCATACTTTAATCATGTTACTTACTGACAATGGATTATTTAAACATTTTACCATATTTCATAGATACAAACATTTCTGAGATTCTTATGCACTATGTATAATATTCCCTTACTGATGCATAGTCTGCTTCCCGTTAAAAATTAAGACAATTACTCCACATCCAAAGGCTGCGACTTCATAAAAAAAAATCATGGAAACATGATTTGCAGGTAGACTTGCATACTAAAAATTAGCTCATTAGCTGCAAGGGTGTAGAAAAAATTCCAAAACAGCAAGTGGAACAGAGAGAGGGGCAGACTGACAAACAGGAAACCTATAGTTCCCTGCAGTTGAGGGATACTGTATGTGTACTTATTAAAGCAGGCTTCATATTTTAGCGGCTTTGGCACAGACAAGGATGTGCTAATTCATGGATACCGCTAAGAATTCATTAATGAATACAAAACACTGCACTACAGTGTGTAGTGCTAATTCATGTTTATGCAAACAACTCCATACCTATTGAATGTGCTAAATTTTAAATACGCCAATTTATGTACACGTACAGTTGGGATGGGTATCAGCAAAAATTTTGTATTGTGATATATCACGATTTTTTCCCCAAAATATCACGATAAATTGTGATATTTTTACACATAATCTTTACTACAATTTCAAATGAATTTCCATAATATTTCTTTAAACTATGCTATAAAAACATAACTTTACTTTTTAAATTTTTATCTATTTAATATAAAGCATGTTTAGATGCCGTTGTTTAACTGTTTTCAACATTTTTTACACTTCATGTAATTGTCATTCAATAGTTTGAACAAATAAATGGAAAATTTCCAGAATTTATAGCTATGTACCAAATACCAGTATTTTTGTCTCCATATCACGATATGTATCACGCAATAAAAAATTGCGATATACCGGTATACCGATAAAATCACGCATCCCTAACGTACAGTAATAATCACTAAATGCTATCATGGAGCAATCATATGTATAGAATCAGCCACAGAGTGAGAGGTGCTCTCATTGCTTAATGGAAGCAGAAATACAACAAGAGGCCCAAGGGCCTTAACGGTCACCTGAGTACAATACAACAATTTAGAGGATCCATAAACTGAAAAATGAAGCTTTGTTGCCCAAAAGCAAGAAAAATAGTATGATTAGCATCAACAAAATAATTGGTCTAGTATCTATCTGCCTATCTGACTTTCCAAGTCATTAAATCTATGAAAGTACATTTTCATTATACAATAAATTATCTTGCATAATTCTCTTATTCTATTAAGCTTTCAAATACATTATTTACATTGATTAATTATCAAAGGTGAATGGCAAAGGGGAATAACTTTGCTCAGCAGAATACAAGTTAATAGAGCCCTGGCCAGGACTAGAACACTTCACTAAATGGTCCAGGTGTTCAAAAATCTGGTAAAAATACCCTTGCATATTAAAACTTTTACTCTGTTTGCCTTGAACATCCCCAGAAGCATAGAAGATTTTCAAAGAAATGCATTTTCACCATAAAATTAAATAAATAAAGCCCCATCCTTACCCAGAACATCTGACCCATTGGCCACGAACTCACAATTCTGGAAGAAGCACCCTTTCTCATTATAACTATACACTTGTTTCTTTACTTTATAACCAGTAGTAGAAAAAATATTTTGAAAGAAATTATGCATTTTCACTATATATAATCAATAGAGCTCTTTCCCCCTCACCAGAACCCCTGACCCAAAGGCCATGAGGCATTCTTCCTTATCATAACCATGCACTTCCTTTGTTTGAAAAATACCCAGGCGCACACAAGATTTTGAAAGAATTCATGCCAATTCCCTATCTAATCAATAAAGCCCCGCCCTAACACCAGAACCCCTTACCCAGAGGCCATTAAATTCATAATTTCTGAGGCAGCCATGCTCATCATAACTATGTACTTAGTTTATTTAATATCCAGGAGCAGAGAAGATTTTCAAAGAATTAATGCAATTTTACTATATAATCAATGGAGCCCATCCCTAACACCAGAACCCCTGACCCAGGGGCCATGAAACAATTTCTGAAAAGGCAGTCATGCTCACCATAACTATGTTCTTAGTTAGTTTATTTAATACCCAGGAGCAGAGAAAAAGATTTTCAAAGAATTAATGCAATTCTACTATATAATCAATAGAGCCCTGCCCTAACACCAGAACCCCTGACCCAAGGGCCATGAAATTCAAAATTTTGGAAGAGGCACTCTTGCTCATCATAACTATGTGCTAAGTTACTTTATTTAATGCCCAGGAGCAGAGAAGATTTTCAAAGAATTAATGCATTTTAACTATATAATCAATAGAGCCCCACCCTAACACCAGAACCTCTGACCCTGGGGCCATGAAATTCACAATTTTGAAAGAGGCACTCTTGTTCTTCATAACTATGTACTTAATACCCAGGAGCAGAGAAAATTATTGCAATTCTACTATATAATCAATAGAGCCCTGCCCTAACACCAGAACCCCTGATCCTGGGGCCATGAAATTCAAAATTTTGAAAGAGGCACTCTAGCTCATCATAACTATATACTAAGTTAGTTTATCTAATACCCAGGAGCAGAGAAGAAGATTTTCAAAGAATTAATGCCTTTTCACTATATAATCAATAGAGCCCCACCCTAACACCAGAATCCCTGACCCTGGGGCCATGAAATTCATAATTTCAGAAGAGGCACTCTTGCTCATCATAAATATGTACTAACTTAGTTCATTTAATATCCAGGAGCAGATAAGAAGATTTTCAAAGAATTAATGCATTTTAACAATATAATCAATAGAGACCCACCCTAACACCAGAACCCCTGACCCTGGGGCCATGAAATTCACAATTTTGAAAGAGGCACTCTTGCTCATCATAACTATGTACTAAATTAGTTCATTTAATACCCAGGAGCAGATAAGAAGATTTTCAAAGAATTAATGCATTTTAACTAATGTATATAATCAATAAAGCCCTGCCCTAACACCAGAACCCCTGACCCTGGGGCCATGAAATTCACAATTTTGGAAGAGGCACTCTTGCTCATCATAAATATGTACTAAGTTACTTTATTTAATACCCAGGAGCAGAGAAGAAGATTTTCAAAGAATTAATACATTTTCACTATATACTCAATAGAGCCCTGCCCTAACACCAGAACCCCTGACCCAGGGGCCATGAAATTCACAATTTTGAAAGAGGCACTCTTGCTCATCATAACTATATACTTAGTAAATTTATTTAATACCCAGGAGCAGAGAAGAAGATTTTCAAAGAATTAATGCATTTTAACTATATAATCAATAGAGCCCCGCCCTAACACCAGAACCCCTGATCCTGGGGCCATGAATTTCACAATTTTGAAAGAGGCACTCTTGTTCTTCATAACTATGTACTTAGTTACTTTATTTAATACCCAGGAGCAGAGAAGAAGATTTTCAAAGAAATAATGCACTTTCCCTATATGATCTATATAGCCCCACCCTAGCACCAGAACCCCTGACCCTGGGGCCATGAATTTCACAATTTTGGTAGAGGACTCAATGCTTATTACAATGATGCCAACAGTTTGACTGCTTGATGTCCAGGAGTAAAGAAGAAGATTTTTAAAGATTGCATTATTTTTGGTGGTTTTAGCCCCACCCCTCAGGCCCCAGGGGGGCAGGGACCATGGAATTCACAATTTTTGTTCCCCTTCACCCATAGGTGCTATATGCCAAATTTGGTTGAAATTGGTTAAGCGGTTTCAGAGAAGAAGCTAAAAATGTTCAAATGTTAACACACGACGCACACCGCACGACGCACGCCGACGGACGAGAACGGATAGCAATAGGTTACCTGAGTGACTCAGGTGACCTAAAAATCCTGGTACTATAATACTATATTGATATAGAAGCCTTTCAGCACTTGATAAAAATCATTCATTTTCTGCAATGTCAGTTCATGCCAGTTAAGAACATTCACATTGAGTTGTATTTAACTCTTTGAAAGGGTAGATGCTTCAGTTTACAAAATTATGCCAGTATTAATTGAATAATTAAAACTAATGTAAGGCAGCATGACTTATGGTTAGTTATATTGTAATTAATTTAAAAAAAAAACTAATTAAGGATGACATTTATTCAGGTGGCAAAAAATTCCACTGATGGCAATAAAAAATCAACTATTGTACATTGTAGACCTTTGATTGTGGTGCTATTTTTCACTTTCAATTAGGTCAATGGCCTACTTTTAATGCTAGAGGCTTCTGAGTATCTATACATATAAATTAATAAATTTTGCAAATAAACTCTGAAACGCCTGCACCAGAGTTCATACTTATTCCTCTATGAATACATTAGTTATGAGATGATGTCCGTAAACTTTATTGAGATTTCACTTAAATTACTTTGCAATTATCGTAAATTTAATTATAAGTCTACTCCATTATCTAGATTCCCTTCACTGATCCAAAAGATGGCCTCTTGTAACAAGATTGTTTTTAGTTTTGTTTCTCATTATGTTTTAAAGTACATGTATATATTTAAATTGATTGTATTTTGTAGAAAAATAAGAAAGAGAGAACTTCTCCTGTGCCAAGATCTTCCACACCCAGCCTAATGGATACAGAAAATAAGAAAGGTGCAAATTCAAGTCATTGTAATAGTAGAGATATGTAGATATATTTACTGTGATTTCATTGTTTTATAGCTCTACTGGTCAGAGACCAGAAGAGGTTATGTGATAGCATCCATCCATCTGTCTGCCTGCCTATATAATTCTTTTTATCGGTTTTCATTTTCGATGAATGGTGTTGCCATGGTTACTAAAAATAGAAATTTCTCTGAAGTACTTTCAAAATGCTACTCCTCCAACAGTTTTGGTCTGATTTTTTTAGAGTCAATGTTATGCAAATTTTATCCTTGTTATGGCAATTCTTTTTAACAATTTTGTTATATAGCCCAGAAAAGAAAAATGGAGTCTGAAGACACTCCTTCTAAAAAGTCTAGAACTGAGAGCCCTGGAGTCAGTGCAAAGACATCAAGGTATTTATCTACTTTCTGAAAAGTTAAAATGTTAGTAAAACAAATTAAAAAAAAAACATTCATCTTAAAATTTGTCTCAATGTCTTCAATAATAGTTCAAGATACAAATAGAAAGCAAGTCTTGATGATTACAAGTCTCAAGGGACTAAAGATTTAGAAATTTTTTTTGTAAATGGGAATAAATAGGAAAAAGTCATCACAAATGGGGGAAAAATCTTTAGGAATTTTCTCACAAGTGGCAATGTATCAATATGCAAGCATGACCAGGTAGTGTAGATTCATATTTGTTCAAAACATGGCCACCTGGGAGTGAGATGGGACCACAGTAAGGACTCAAAGCTTTCAGTGGGATATCCAGTAAAAGAATAATAATCTTAAAACCAGCAGGATCAGGATTAGTACATGTATTATCAGTAATATGCAAGCATCCTCAAGTTATGCTGATTCAAACGGGTGCACGATGTTTTGTGACCCTGATGTTTCGGGACCTGACTAGTACAACATTTCGGGACTAGCAACAAGACCGTTGGGGACTTAAATGGTAAAGACAATTCGGGTCTTGGGTTAAATTTTTCGGGATTTCAACAAATTACATGTATCTTATGGTGATATAATATGTTTTTTCTAAGTACACATAGCACACAATATAAAATTATTTCAAGCTAGATACGCATTATAATTTATTTGTACATGTATATTATTAAGTTGTCATAAAAATATAGTTCAATGTTTTATTCACAACAGACGAAGAAGAATAAAACTTTACTATATTCATTTTTTTTTTTTTTGGTACCAAAATTGAATCAAAATAGAAAAGATTTCTCACATTGATGAAAATCATTTACAATGAAAATTAATAATTTTTATTCAAGTGATCTCCAGCTACCGTCCAATATATTTAAAACATGTCAGAAAATTGTTAAAACAACAACTAGGATCACACACACGCACAGACATATCCTGACTGATACTGGACATAGGGAAGTGTTACTTGAAGGCGCCGCCGGTAATGAGAATTAAATAGATTGTGTGTCTCATGGTTTCTCTTGAAATTATTTTTAAAAAATAATGAGGAAAAAATGTGGAGAAAAATATCATTGCTCAGTGTTGTTTGATTATTGGTAAATGAAATAATTCAAATAATATTGATAATAGTAATATCCAATCATCAAAAAGATTAAACAAATATAAACTTGTTCAAAACGTTTTGAACTTTTTTTGAAAATGTATCAATCATGTGATTTTGGTTTTTTAGCTCACCTGAGCCGAAGGCTCAAGTGAGCTTTTCTGATCACTTTTTGTCTGGCGTCCGTCTGTCTGTCCATCTGTCTGTCTCTTTGTCCATCTGTCTGTCTGTAAACTATTAACATTTTCAACTTCTTCTCAAGAACCACTGGGCCAATTTCAACCAAACTTGCCACAAAGTATCCTTGGGTGAAGGGGATTCAAGTTTGTTCAAATGAAGGGCCACGCCCTCTTTCAAGGGGAGATAATAAAGAATTAGTGAAAAATTAATGGCATCTTTTAAAAATCTTCTTCTCAAGAACCACAGGGCCAGGAAAGAAGAAACTCATGTGGAAGCATCCTCAGGTAGTGTAGATTCAAATTTGTTCAAATCATGACCTCAGGGGGTAGGGTGGGGCCACAATGGAGGATCATGTTATTACATAGAAATATATAGGAAATATCTTTAAAAAATCTTCTTCTCAAGAACAGCAAAGCCATGATGAGTCATATTTATTTGGAGGCATCCTCAGGTAGTGTAGATTCAAGTCTGTTCAAATCATGACCCCCAGGGGTAGGGCGGGGCCACAATGGAGGATCAAACTTTTACATAGAAATATATAGGAAAAATCTTCTTGTCAGGAACAGCAAAGCCATGATTAGTCATATTTATATGGAAGCATCCTCAGGTAGTGTAGATTCAAATCTGTTCAAATCATGACCCCCGGGGGTAGGGCGGGGCCACAATGGAGGATGAAAGTTTTACATAGAAATATACAGGAAAAACTTTAAAAATCTTCATCTCAGGAACAGCAAAGCCCTGATTGGTCATATTTATATGGAAGCATCCTCAGGTAGTGTAGATTCAAATCTGTTCAAATCATGACCCCGGGGGTAGGGCGGGACCACAATGGAAGATGAAAGTTTTACATAGAAATATATAGGAAAAAACTTTAAAAATCTTCATCTCAGGAACAGCAAAGCCCTGATTGATCACAGAGTTGTGGAAAACTTTTTCAGATAGCCAGTCATTCGGACTGGCAAGAAGACAAAATAAGCCGGTCCAAAGTGATTTTTGCCAGTCCAAAATAGTAAATCGCAAAATTAAAAAAAAAAAAAAGCATAAAATTTATTCACTTCATTACACATCTATTTACTTAATAATAATATAACTTTCAGTCTCCATTACCAAATCCTCTTCCGACTTTGTTTTTTGCATTTATAACAATAGTAGATTTCACCGCTTTTGGGCAGGTGAGCATAGTTAATGCAATTTTTTTGAAACATTTATGCATTTATGTATTTGGGAATTAAATGATTCTAAAAATTGAAGGAATTCTGTGCATCGATAATAAAGATATCAACACGATCGATGAAAAGACGAAATCCAGGACAGTCAGAAGTATTAGATTTACCACTTTCCCCACCTGTGTTTGAATTCTTTCTGTCGAAATTTTTCATATTTAGTTTGTCTCTATCTGTTTCTTTCTGTCCCTTGTAAATTTAATAGGTCATGAGACCATGCTGGTTTCGCTTTCATTTATAGCCTAGATCTCGTGTAAAGAAAAAGTATTACGCAATTGCATATAAGGTACGATAATTAAGCTGGGAAGTGCGCCGATGATAAATGGAAAAAACAAAAAAAAAATTAACCAAAAAAAGGGGTCGGTCATTTGGACCGACATCAATAGCATTTTTACCGGTCACACACATTTTTTGCTGGTTTTGCCGGCATGACCGGCAGTTTTCCACAACTCTGTGATTAAGGGTGCAACGATAAACCGTTTGGCGGTATATCGCGGTATATTTTTCCACGGTTCAATTCACGATAAGCTAACTGATATCGCGGTTCGATTCAATCGGTCCAGAATTCCCTTCTGTCCGTTTTATTTCCTTCATTACTATTTCAAAATGGCTTCCGAGCAAAACGTGAGGTCGCCGATAACGCATTTACGGCAGTTAAACTCATCTCCAGCATCTTACAGACCTCAGATTTAACACGGAGAAGGACTTACTGTGATTATAAGTTATAGATGTTAAGACAAATGCTAAACCCTTTAGATCTAAACGTATTCTTTGGTAATACACGATATTTCATCACGTGTGTATTTCGATGAAAATTCGCTGTCTTGTTGACTAAAACGTATTAACATGAGAGATATGACAACTGGTTTTCTACGTAAATAAAAGGAATAAAAGAATGAATGTCTTCCTTTTTCATTCCAATTTAAAAGGAAGATTATTAGGAAAGATCCCTGTAGTTCCCTGTAAATATTCATCATTGGTTTAGAATGTTGTCCCAACTCAAAGATCTACCTAACAATCCAATTCAATTTATCAAAATGTAATTTTAATTATTATTTAAAAATATGAACATTTTGTATAACCCTGTCAAGTTTAAAAAAAATATGATGACAAACTTGAAAGACTTTTTAACCTTGTCATGTATCATGATACGTATTGTATCGTGAACTGAATACCGTGATACGTATCGTATCATGAGGTTAGTGTATCGTTGCACCCCTGTCTGTGATCATATTTATGTGGAAGCATCCTCAGGTAGTGCAGATTCTATTTTGTTCAAATCATGACCCCCGGGGGTTGGGTGGGGCCACAATGGAGGATCAAAGTCTTAAATAGAAATATATAGGAAAATATCTACTTCTGAAGAACTGCAAAGCCATGATTAGTCATTTTGATATTGAAGCATTCTCAGGTAGTGTAGATTCAAGTTTGTTATAATGATGACCCCCGGGGATAGGGTCGGGCCACAATGGGGGATCAAAAATTTTACATAGGAACATACAGGAAAATATCTTCTCAAGAACTGAAAATCATGTTTAGTCATTTTGATATGAAAGCATCCTCAGGTAGTGTAAATTCAATTTTGTTCAAATGATGACCCCCGGGGGAAGAGTGGGGCCCAATAGGGGGTCTAAAGTTTTACATAGAACATATAGAAACAATATTTCTTCTCAAGAGCAGAAAAGCTATGTTTAGTCATATTGATATGGAAGCATCCTCAGGTAGTGAAGATTCAAGTTTGTTCAAACGATGACTCCTGGGATAGGGTGGAGCCACAATGGGGGATCAAATTTTTACAAAGGAATATATGGGAAATTTTTTTAAAATCTTCTTAAGAACAACAAAGTCATTTATTATATTGACATGGAAGCATCATCAGGTAGTTTAAATTCAAGCCCCCCCCTCCCCGGGTAATCTTTTCAATACTGAACTGATTTGTGCTTGTGCTTTTGCCTAGCCAATGTGCTCAGGTGAGCGATGTGGCCCATGGGCCTCTTGTTAGCTCTACTGGTCAGAGACCAGAAGAGCTTATGCGATAGTAAGGTGTCCGTCATCCGTCCGTCTGTCTGTCTAGCTGTCTGTCTATCCATCTGTCTGTAAACAATTTTTCAAAACGCTACTCCTACAGTTTTGGTCTGATTTCAATATAACTTGGCTCACAAGTAGACTGTACAATGATACATAATTTAGTGCATCAGTTTTCGATTTTGATGAACGGTGTTGCCATGGTCACTAAAACTAGATATTTCTGTGAAATTCCTTTAAAACATTTTGGTCTGATTTCAATTTAATTTGGCACACAATTAGAATACACTACAATACATAATATGTATTTCGGTTTTTTATTTCAGTGAATGGTGTTGTCATGGTTACTAAAAATAGAAATTTCTTCAAAACGCTACTCCTCTTACAGTTTTCGTTTGATTTCAATGTAACTTGGCACAGAAGTAGACTACATTTAGATACAGAATTCTATTTATTGTTGCACGTTGCGCAGTTTCAAATCCAAGTACTACTTTTCCTTTGTTATACGTACAGACCAGTAGAGCTACAGTCTCATCAGAGACTTCTGGTTTTTCAAATGTTATTATTAGGGATGTCAATTTTGTCAATAATTCATATTCGAATATTCAATGAAAGTATTCAAATATTCGATAAAATAAATAAAATCTGTTTATTTTAAATATGCATCATCCTATCTCTTGAAAGGTTAAGCATAGGTATACTTATATTGGAAGTAAAATTGTATGAAGACTTTTGTAGGTATACAATAAGAAATTCCATTTGATATTTGTCAATGTTTGAAATAAATAATTGATTTAAATGTAGAAAAGTATAATTTTATAAACTAAAACGTGTATTTATAGTAGCTCCAACTGAGGAACCAGTCGTCTTACCAAAGGCAACGGTATACTATTCAGATTTCATTATGTGTAATAAATTACAATTATCTGCCTTATAGGAGATATGATTATAATCTTTGATACAATGTTTTTAAAATATAAACAAATATTTCCATAGACAATTTTCGTAGGTAATTAACTAAATTCTCGATAATGAATATAAAATTCAGGATTATGTACAACCCGAAATACACGTAATCAAGTAATTTACACATTTATTCTGAAATTGAGCCCTTTACAATATTAATTACAGCCTATTTCTATCAGACATTCATTCAGTGATCAATTAAATTTGTTTTGATAAGTATACTCTTTACATCTTTTAGACTTTCTAAGAAGGTTTTCCTTTTGTTGTCCTTGATTCTAGATCTGATCATATCTAGTTTAAAAAAAACTATGAAAGTACCTTTTGTATTATACATAAAGCATTCTTGTACAATTCTTTAACACCTTACTCAAAACAAAATACATGTAATTTAGTAGATCTATATAAGAGAAGAAAATAGTGAAAGAAATCAGGCGATCAAAATTAATCGCTAGTAAATTAAACAGGGATAATCCCAGCACTGTTCTTAGCAAAATTTATCAATCACAGCACTTCTTTTTATGAAATCTGAAAAACACCGAATATTCGAATCTTAAATTCATATTCAAATATCAACTCATCAAATGAATATTCGAATGTTGGAATATTTGTTGCCATCCCTAGTTATTATATATAATAACATCATTTTGTATGATACTGTTTTAAGGTATATCACTCGTCAGCTTTTAGTTTTTGCTTAAAATTCTTGATATAACTAATGTCAAAAGTGACACACTTTAAAAATGCTTAAAACATTTTAAATTTCATTATATAGCTTTATCTATTTTAATGTGGCCAAGTGGAAATTTGAAATTCAAGTTACCTAGTGACCGAATCATTTTTAAAAAAAAAAAAATCTATAATGTCTTTTAAACATTTTCACAACAAAACATGAATATTTGCAGATTAGACATATTTATAGTGTCATTTGTAAAACATTTCCATGAAATGTATCTTAGAAATAATACCATAATATCTTTGAAAACATTTTTAAAATATTTTTTTAATGTTATAATGAGCCAGAAAATGTTTTAAAAACATATTCAAATTGGTTTCTCTCAAATGCTTAGAATAACCTTAATTTTACAATTAAAGATGTTTTGTGCTTCCAGTAAATACGTATTTTTTTTTTTTTTATAAAAGATTTTTTTTAATTAATTAAGTATGCAGAATTTAGGAATAAACCAGCTGAAATGAACTTTTGATATAGTAGTTAGTGAGATATTGGAAATAATTTTGGTCAGGTAGTTTATAAAATATTTTAAAAGTTAAAATTTTTCTTGGACAACCCTTGTATATTTATTTTACATTGTATTTTACTCTATATTATAATGTCAGTCGGAATTAAGTTTTGAAAACGGATGACAATACATGTATTACTCACCCAAGCTTGAAAATCGAGATTAAAATGCATTTTACATGATTATTTTTTCTTACAAATAAAAAAAAATTATCAGGAATATATACATTTGATAAATTCCCACACGTGTATTTCTGTATTGTAAAATTTCAAAATTGACCTTGATAATTTCATGTTCGTGTATTTGATTAAAATATTGACTATAAGCTCCTTTCCTTGCCAATCACATTTCAAAGCATAGGATATATGTAAAAAATATACCTTAATAAAAATTAATAATGCTGATTTAAATACTTCAATAAGTTTTTATAAATCTAAATACTTTATTTGAAGGAAAAAGTTGACTAACTATTGAGCATTCAAATTCTTCAAGAGTTCGAAGTACCTCAGTCTTGTGGAACATATTTTGACCAACTACCGTACTGCATTCGTTCGACATTTTTTTCATGCCGACATTATATTTCAATGTGTTATAGGCCTACTAAAATTCTTATATATATCATGCTAAACACGTACTAAATAATATGAATTCATTCTTCAAACAATTTATTTCAAGTCCCAAAACGTGTTAATCCAAGTCCCGAAACATGTTGGCCCAAGTCCCGAAATGTGTTGTCAGGTCCCGAAATGTCGGGGTCCCGAAACATCGCGCTCCTGAAACATCCATAATTAGATTCAAACTGTGGCCCAAAGGACCTTGACTACACTTTTCTTACATTTGCATTTTGCTTAGTTTCAAAGATGCTATACAGGGATATATTTATCAAACTTCATATGTTGATACAAATTAATAATTTTTAGCTCACCTCGGCGAAGTCGAGATGAGCTTATGCTATACCCCTGGCGTTGGCGTTAGCGTCAGTGTCCTGGTTAAAGTTTTAGGAGCAAGTCCCATTCCCAAGTAACTATAAGCCCTATCTGGACCAAACTTGCATGGATGATGCATCTAGGGATGGACACTACCAGGCCTGCTTCAGATGCTGGATCTGACCTAGATTTTCCAGATGAGTGACCAGGTTAAAGTTTTTGGAGCAGGTCCATTCCCAAATAACTATAAGTCCTACCTGGACAAAACTTGCATGGATGATGCATTTAGGGATGGACACTACCACACTTGCTTCGGATGCTGGATCTGACCTAGATTTTCCAGATGAGTGACCAGGTTAAAGTTTTTGGAGCAGGTTCTTTCCCAAGTAACTATAAGCCCTTCCTGGACTAAACTTGCATGGACGATGCATCTAGGGATGAACACTACCAACCTTGCTTCGGATGCTGGAACTGACCTAGTTTTTCCAGATGATTGACCAGGTTAAAGTTTTTGGAGCAGGTCCATTCCCAAGTAACTGTAAGCCCTACCTATACCAAACTTACATGGATGATGTATCTAGGGATGGACACTACCACACCTGCTTTGGATGCTGGATCTGAAATAGATTTTTCAGATTAGTGCCTAGGTTAAAGTTTTTGAAGCAGGTCCATTCCCAAGTAACTATAAGCCCTACCTGGACTAAACTTGCATGGATGATGCATCTAGTGATGAACACTACCAAACTTGCTTCGGATGCTGGATCTGACTTAGGTTTTTCAGATGAGTGACCAGGTTAAAGTTTTTGGAGCTTGTCCATTCCCAAGTAACTATAAGCCCTACCTGGACCAAACTTGCATGGATGATGCATCTAGGGATGGACACTACCACACTTGCTTCGGATGCTGGATCTGACCTAGATTTTCCAGATGAGTGACTAGCTTAAAGTTTTTGAAGCAGGTCCATTCCCAAGTAACTATAAGCCCTACCTGGACCAAACTTGCTTGGACGATGCATCTAGGGATGGACATTACCACACTTTCTTCGGATGCTGGATCTGACCTAGATTTTCCAGATTAGTGACTAGGTTAAAGTTTTTGGAGCAGGTCCGTTCCCAGGTAACTATAAGCCCTACCTAGAGCAAACTTGTGTGGATGATGCATCCAGGGATGGACACTACACAATTGCTTCCGATGCTGGATCTGAGCTAGATTTTCCACATGTGAGACAAGGTTTAGATTTTGGAGCAGTTCCATTCCCAAATAACTATAAGCCCTACTTGGACCAAATGTGCATGGATGATGCATCTAGGGATGTACACTAACCAACCTGCTTCGGATGCTGGATCTGACCTAGATTTTCCACATGAGTGAATTTTAGCCATATTTTAAGCAAATTAGCATGGATGATGTATCTAGGGATGGACACTTCCAGACTTTCTTTGGATTCTGAATCTGACTTACATTTTCCAAAACATTGTTTTTTGAGCAGGTCTATTTCCAAGTAACTATAAGTCCTGCTCAAACCAAACTTGCATGGATACTGATCTTGGTATGTACCCTAACTAGAAAAAAAATATGATGTGAAATTTGCCTTACTTATAGATAACATTCGTCGAGGTGAGCTTCGTAATCTTTGATTACCTATGTTTTTTTACCTTGAATTCTCTATGACATTGACCTTAATATTCTTAGATTTGTGTTAGCTCAATTTCAAGGAGACTATTAAAGTCTTTTTTTATTTTAACACATGTACTGATACATATTGTTGAGAACTTATCGCTGTGTCTATATTTTTAAACTTGACCTTCCCTGTGAGCTTTGACTTTACTGCTGTGTTGTAAACTCAGTTTCAAAGAAATTGTCAAAATATTTTCAGAAAATTCATGCATAATACAAATTTGTGAAAAATTTTCAACTGTCATAGATTTCTGACCTTAACCTTCCCCGTGACCTTAACCTTACTATTCCTCAATTACTCTACTCTTAAACAAAGAAGCAAGGTACATTTCTTTTTCATGTTGCATTCATAATTAACCTTAGGTAGGGCATTCATGACCTATGGACATATTTCCAGTTTTTTCTTTCCTGTTTTTGCCCAAAGTAGAATAATTATTATTTAAACTGTTTGCCAGTAGTAGAATAATTATTATTTAAACTGGTTGACAGTGCTGGAATAATTATTATTTAAACTGTTTGACAGTGCTGGAATCACAGAAGAGGCCATTCGTAGGTACTTGATGAGAAAACCAATGACAGCAAAAGAACTGTTAAAAAAATTCAAGTCCAAGAAGGTCAACATGAGCAAAGAAGAAATGACAAGCACACTGACAAAGTACCTCAAAAAGATTCAGCCTGAGAAGAATATTATCAACAAAAAGATGTACTTTTCTCTGAAAAAAGATTGATTTTTCTGAGTACAAATCATTCAAGCTCTATATGTAAACCACAAAACCCATGCAGTTACATTTATCAGTGACAATTGATATGCAAACAAAAGTGCTCTAAAAAATTTTAATTTGCCAGAGTATCCAAAAAATGATGTAGAACAATATTCCATGCAGTGGAAAAAGTTATTTAACTACTGTTTTATTGTTTTGAAAACAAAGATACTGAAAAACAAAAAAAAAACCCACTAACAAATGACAACTGTTCCACCATGACATGATATAACTGCATGTGTGTTTTGATTAGGGTTCTGTAATATTAAGAGATTACTAAATTCAGGATAGGGTGTTATCAGAGTTTGATGTTGTACATAAACTACTGAAAGAAAACAGAGACAAAATCTATTCCGAGATATTGAGGGCATGGATTACATTTGATGTAAGGAATATTTATGTTCAGTACATTGATCCAGAGAGAATAAAAGGTTTTCACTTCAGCTTTGGTCTATTGTCTCTCAGTTTCATGTTTTTATGACAGCATGTATTTCAGTACACTTTTGAGTCATGCCTAAATTGCTTCATGAGAACTTTATTTTGCATAATTATGCTAGGTTGTCTGCTAGCGAAAAATTTATTTTGCATTTATTTTTAGCTCACCTGAGCTGAAAGCTCAAGTGAGCTATTCTGATCACCCATTGTCCATCGTCCGTCCGTCCGTCCATCCGTCTGACCGTCCGTCCGTCCGTCTGTAAACTTTTCACATTTTCAACTTCTTCTCAAGAACCACTGGGCCAATTTTAATCAAACTTGGTACAAAGCATCCTTGGGTGAAGGGGAGTTTAAATTGTTAAAATGAAGGGCCAAGCCCCCTTCAAAGGGGAGATAATCAAGAAAAGACAAAAATTGGGTGGGGTTATTAAAAAATCTTCTTCTCAAGAACCACTGGGCCAATAAGGCTGAAACTTATGTGGAAGCATCCTTGGGAAGTGTAGATTCTAAATTGTTCAAATCATGACCCCGGGGGGTAGGGCGGGGCCACAATAGGAAATCCAAGTTTTACATTAAAATATGTAGAAAAAATCTTTAAAAATCTTCTTCTCAAGAACCACTGGGCTGGAAAAGCTGAAACTTATGTAGAAACATCCTGGGGTAGTGTAGATTCTAAATTGTTCAAATCATGACCCCGGGGGGTAGGGCGGGGCCACAATAGGGAATCCAAGTTTTACATTGAAATTTGTAGAAAAAATCTTTAAAAATCTTTTTCTTAAGAACCGCTGGACCAGAAAAGCTGAAACTTATGTAGAAACATCCTGGGGTAGTGTAGATTCTAAATTGTTCAAATCATGACCTCCAGGGGTAGGGCGGGGCCACAATAGGGAATCCAAGTTTTACATTGAAATATGTACAAGTAGTAAAAATCTTCTAAAGAACCACTGGGCTAGAAAAGCTGAAACTTAGGTGGAAGCATTCTTGGGTAATGTAGATTCTAAATGTTCAAATCATGACCCCTGGGGTAGGGCGGGGCCACAATAAGTACTATAAGGGGGGGGGGGGAATCAGTTGAAAAACAGCAAGGCCAAAATTACTCAGGTGAGCGTTGTGGCCCATGGGCCTCTTCTTATTAATAAGGATTATAATGAACAATAACCAAAATTCTTTAAAATTTTGTCTTGCTAATAAATACCACATCTTTTTTGGGAAAATAAGGTGACATGGAAATTTGGTGATCTACAGTTCTTGAAATAATTAGGGCCCCGCAAGGTGCCCTATAGTAATCACTCTGTCTGTCTGTCCGTCTGTCTGTCTGTCCGTCTGTCATTCTTCCGTCCACAAATTTCCTGTTTTTTTCTAATAACTTTTTTTGTAGTTGACCAATTAAGTTCAAATTTGGTATGTTGGTTGAAGAGGCAGTAAGACATATTTTGATGCTAAGTTTGGTTTTCTATGTCATCCAGTTTGGAGCTGGGGTGGTGGGGTAGATTCCTTAACTTTACATTAGAATGAATGCCAGGGCAAAGAGAGATAACTGCTGAGAATGTTCCAATTGTAAACTATGAAAGCTGCAACTAGTCCCATGGGATTAATTAACTTTCCTCTTGAAGAAAATCCAAAGCATTATCTGTTTCTGTCAAATTGAGATTAATTAACACCTCTGTCTGCAAATGAAGTTTATTTTGAAGTTAAGGTCAAATCTGAATGTTGTTTACATTCTCTGAAATGTGGATTTAAATAATGTTCATACTTTATATTGGTAAAATATACAATGAGTTATGATTTTATTGAATTCTAAAAACAAGATATACATAAAGATGTTTTTTTTTTTATTTTTTTTGTTTTTATTTATTTATTCATTTTATTTTTTTTTTTTGCCTGCCATTGTAAATTCAAGAATACTATTAATTTTAACGGGTAGTCCTGAATAATAAACTAATTCTATCATTACTGAAAGAGTTCTTATTGTAAACTTGGAAGAAAAGGATAAGAGAGCAGTACAATTAATCCCTTGGGATTAATTATCTTGTCTTGGGCAGAAAATTTTCCAGGCTTATCTTTATTTGCCACTTTAAGATAAATTAACCTTTGTCTGCAACTGATGTTTGTTTTGAAGTTAAGGTCAAGCCTGGGTGATATTTGAAAACACATGCTTTATTCTTGTTTGAATATACATTTAACTGAGTTATTATAGATATGATGTGTTTTACTGCCTTATGTAAATACAGGGATACTCTTTACAGGTTGTTGGATATTTAGGAATTATCTTGAAATTTTAATTTTATAAATACAGTTGTTATTGCATATTCTTCTTCATATATTTTTAAATTTTTGTAATCAATTCTTATTCTGTAAGCTGCACTCTTATATTTCTACCCCTCGGCGGGGCCCTTGCTGACTGGTCAGTTTTCTAGTTTATTCAAAAACTTCTACATGAGAAGAAAGAAAAGCTGTGGCCTTAAGCTCAGTATATCCTAGTAAACTCTAAAGATACAACAGAGCCTGCCAAAACAGTTTCATATTTGTAGGACTAGATTTTACTTACTATAGATGATTAGGGCCAACTAAACAACAAAATTGTATGACAAATGAGATGACTTCAGCTTTTCCATCATCAATTCTTCTTCTTTATGTAGTAATATTCTGCTATCACCTGTACATGGTGTTTATGTGTCCCACCTTATTCAGTACTCAAGAACATGCTCTGAGTACAATCAATTTTTAAACTGAGATGGGCTACTGATAAATAAGTTGATGTTACAGGGATTTCAAAATCACATTAAAAGTCAGCATTTCGTAAATTCTATGGTCATTATAATGACCTTGTTAGCAAATATTACCTATCATTGGGTTTTAATTTGGCTGATGTGTTTCATAACAATTGTTCAGCCTTTGTTTTCATACTTGATTTGAATATGAAATATTCCTTACTCCTCTTAGGCATTGTTTGTAGATTTTTTTGAGATTGATCACTGTTCACAGAGCTGTTTAGTAGTATGAAAATTCCGCATTTATCCTCAGTTTTTGGTTCAAAATACAGATTATAGATACCTGATGACCAGAAATTATGTTTCTGGGTAATGTTTCAAATTGTAATTCATTTTATGTCATATTTTAAAACAATTCAAGTTTAAAATACATCAAGAAAAAGTGTTTTGGACTTCAAAATCACATTAACATATTCATGGTATTTGAGATATCAGAGTTCAAGATACAAAAGTTCAATCCTAGTACTAAGTGAAAATGTTTACCATTATCATCATTATTAAAGAATTTTTTTAAAGTGCTAAAAAGATTAAAAAATTACTCTGAGATGCTGTGCATAAAGTGTAGATATATGTAAGATTTTGATACTAATGTTTAGAAAACAATTAAGGTTCATGGACCTTCTGACAATACAGATAACTCATTTGAATAAAAGACTATCCCCTTTTAAAAGTTGTCAAGCTTATAAAAAGATCATGTCTGTCAAATTTTGCCCCACAGGGTGTGCTACAATTGCATGCATTTTAGCTATAAGTTCAGTTTTATTTATTTGCCTACATGTAAACTTTATCACCATCACCAAACTAATGACAACATGCACATAACAAATAAACTTGTAAATTCCCTATACTACTGACCTCTCTACCTACATGTAATTGGTTAACATTGAATGTACAAAAATAAGGTATTTTTGTCTCATTTCTATTCATCTTATTTACAAGTCTACATTACAAATATTAACTTAAAAGGTACATTTTAGGTCACTTGATGATCTTTTGCTATCTGTTTTTGTCCATAATGTGTAAACTTTTTGAACATTTTCAGCCTCTTCTCTTGAACCACTGAACCAATTTCAACCAGTTTTGGCATATAGCATCAATGGGTGAAGGGGTACAAAATTATGATTTTCACCCCCCACCCCACCCCCACCCCCTAGGGCCTGAGGCTAAAAGCATTGGAGTTAGGAAATTAGAGTATCTTTAAAAATCTTCTTTACTCCTGGCCATCAAGCAGCCATACTGTTGGAATTATTGTAGTAAGCATTGATCCCTTTACCAAAATTGTGAAATTTATGGCCCCAGGGTTAGGGGGTTCTGGAGCGGTAATGATCATATAGTGAATTGCGTTAAAAACCTACTTCTCTTTAGCAGATAAACTTGGTTGCATGGTTTTAATGATCTTTAGCAGATAAACTTGGTTGCATGGTTTTAATAAGCAAGGGTGTCTCTTCCAAAGTTGAAATTTGTGGGCCCAGGGTCAGGGATTTTCGTGTTTGTGTTGGGAGGATGGGGGCTTTAATGATTATATAGTGAAGGTGCATTATTATTATTTCTTTGAAAATCTGCGTACCTGTTTTCTGCTGTATAGTATATGTGGCAAAATTATTGTGGGGGCGCAACTGTAAATTAGCTATGTTTTCTATTGTAAAGTATATACATGTACTGGTGAAATAATTACCCCTCCCCATTTCCTAAGGGCCTTTGTAATACTTGGCTGTTTTTAAAAAAGAGAAAACTGTTATTTTCTACATCTGGATACAAATTTACTTGATTGTGTCTGTAATAGTATCATATTCCACAACCATCTATGCTATAAATAAAGGTTTTTAATGCATGTCTTGTCTGACCAACTACATGCTACTGGAACAGTGAAAGAAGTCCCTTTTTGGGGGGGGAGGGGGGGGGGTGTCTCATTCTAAGACTTGTGAATTGATTCACAGCATCAGGGGTCCTGAGTTAACTCTTGGCCCTTGAACCCCTGACAAACTTAATTTGAAATTTGATTTATAAGAGTATACGCCTTTCCGGGAAATTACAAATCCTGATGGTTTTTCTTATTTCGCAACCAACAACATTTTGATGACAAACAACTAAATAGGTGCATTGATGTGTTAACGGCTTATTTTCTGTTTATTTCATATCAATTTATGAAAGCCCCAATTTCATTGGTGATTCTCAATGAGAGAAGCTGCCCCAAGAAAACACAAATGTCCCACAGCCATATTTTGACCCCATCAAGTTCAAGATAACAAAGTTTGACTGTATCAGTTGTAAGACAATTACATGTTTTTAATCTTAAATTTTATTCTGTATTTCAGGTAAGTAGTCAATTTTTTCTACAAAATTTATGAAAAGAGTACCGATATATTTGAATAATAATTCGATAAATATGTATAAAACAGTGAATTGCAAAAACTGACAATCAAAATTTGCTCCAACTTCAAAATACAGCAAATTTGTAGTACACAGTTTTTCTATTTAGAAACGATCTCTAGGATACCAAACACAGTTATAATAAAAACAATTGATTATCGTCTCTGTGACTGCTCCACTAACCACTGGATGCTTGGAATAACACCATCTAAAGTGTCCACTTCAATATCATGTACCTAAGAGAAAGAGAAACAATTTTATTGCATATTTTTAAAGATTGTTTTGTCCCTGAAATGCAGATGAAATCTCAATCAAGAGAGAGAGAGGGGGGTAAGAGAGAATTTATGATTAGATCAATAAGAGTCATGAATGATAATTTGATGTTACCCCAGTGTGTGATTTACCTGCCATGGTCTGTTAATGGCTGAGATCTCTAGAGACTGAACAATGTCCACACAGGGTACTCTCTGCTGCTGATGGGTGGGGATACAGGACATCACCAGTATTGGTACATGTGTCGCTGACCATCTCTCATTAACCATGGCAAACATCTCGGCTTTGTCTTCTTTCACTGATGTACCAAATAGAAATGCTTTTTGCATTAATGGATCAAATGATGCACAAACACTTAATATAAGCTTCATTAATGCATGCATTTTCAATGAAATTTTAGACTTCTCATTTGATATGAATTTCATTCAAAAATTGTTTCATGTGTTTTACCAAAACTATTTCCTTGGGATGCATCGACAACATAGATGAAGGCGTCCACAGTTCGACAGAAATCTCTGACCGCTGGTTTTAGTTCCAGTGTTTCTGCTCCATCTTCAGCTGTCCTAACTTCTAGTAGGCTATTGTTCTGGAGTCTGTTCCTCCTCTCCAAACGAACTTTTTTGGAAGCAGAATATAATACTGACAGTTGGAATACTTGTCCATTTTGCATCTTTAAGCACCACCCTGATCCTACTCCTGGTAGAAATAAAAAAAAAAGGGCTTCCATTACTATGACAAACATTCAGTAAAATGATATGATTTTATTCTGTCTCTCTTGCAAACTAGAGTTTTAAAATTTTATAAGGGAAAAAATGTTATTTTTTCTTTATTGCAAAATATTGAAATTTAACAGTAGGATAATAAATGTATAAGGTAAAACCAAATAAATTTCTTATTTGTCAGATTTCAAAGAAATGAAAAAATGGAGCCCATGGGTTTCAACACTCACCTGAGTAATTATGGCCCTTGTTACCTATTCAAAGAGGTGATATCACCTAATGAAATTGATATGACCTATTCAAATACATAATATCACTTATTTGAATAGGGGATATCACCAATTCAATTCAAAAAGACAGTGTCACATATTACCTCATCTATTCAAATAGGTGATATCACCAGTTCAAAAGATGAATAAGTGATATCTCCATTAAAATAGGTGATATCATCTTTTTGAATAGGTGATATCACCAATTCAAACCAGAAGTCTCTGATGAGACTGTAGCTCTACTGGTTTGTACTTATAACAAAGGAAAAGAAAAGTAGCACTTGGACTTGAAACTTTGCAACAGCAATAAATAGAGTAATGATCCTTCGTTTAGTCTCTTTTTGTGGCAAGATTTATTGCAATCAGACTAAAACTGTAGGAAGAGTAACCTTTTAAAAGTTTTTTAATAGAAATTTTGATTTTAGTAACCATGGCAACATCATTCATCAAAATCAAAAAAACTGATAAAGACAATTATGTATCTCAGTGTAGTCTATTTGCATGCCAAGTTACATTTAAATTAAAGCAAAACTCTAGGAGGAGTAGCATTTTGAATGTATTTTACAGAAATTTCTATTTTAAGTAACCATGGCAAACACTGTTCATCAAAATCAAAAACCAATGCACTGAATTATGTATCTTTGTGTAATCTATTTGTGGGCCAAGTTATATTGAAATCAAATGAAAACTGTAAGAGGAGTAGCGTTTTAAATGAATTTCACAGAAATTTCTATTTTTAGTAACCATGGCAACACTGTTCATCAAAATCAAAAACCGATGCGCTAAATTATGTATCTTAGTGTAGTCTACTTGTGTGCCAAGTTATATTGAAATCAAACAAGAGGCCCATGGGCCACAACGCTCACCTGAGTCAATATGGCCCTGCTGTTCTTCGTCAGCAGATTTCTTCTCCTATATTTCTCCTATATATTCATATATAAAGCTTTGATCGCCTGTTCTAGGCATACCCTACCCCAAGGTGCCATGTTTTGAATGAAATTGAATATAAACCTTCTGAGGATGCTTCTATCTTCATATAACTAATCATGATTTTGCTGTTCTTTAAAACAGAATTTTAAATATGTCTAACACCCTACCCTGGGGGGGGGGGGGGGGGGGGGGTCATGATATGAACAAACTTGATTGTACACTACCTGAGGATGCTTCCATATCAATATGACTGATCATGGCTTTGTTGTTCTTGAGATTGAAGAAGATTTTTAAAGATATTTTCTGTATATGTTCTATTGTAAAACTTTGATCCCCCATAATGGCCCCACCCTACCACTGGAGGATGCCTTACACTAGCTTGAATCTACAATATTTGGGGAAGATTCCATATCAATATGACTAATTGTGACTCTGTTGTTCTTGAGAAGAAGATTTTTTTTCTATATATTCCTATACAAAACTTTGTTCCCTCATTGTGGCCCCACCCTACCCCCGGGGCTCATGATTTGAACAAACTTGAATCTACACTACCTGAGGATGATTCCATATCAATATGACTAATTGTGGCTCTGTTGTTCTTGAGAAGAAGATTTTTTAAGATTTTCCCTATATATTCCTATGTAAAACTTTGATCCCCATTGTGGCCCCACCCTACCCCTGGGGGTCATGATTTGAACAAACTTGAATCTACACTACTTGAGGATGATTCCATATCAATATGACTAATTGTGACTCTGTTGTTCTTGAGAAGAAGATTTTTTTTCTATATATTCCTATACAAAACTTTGATCCCTCATTGTGGCCCCACCCTACCCCCGGGGGTCATGATTTGAACAAACTTGAATCTACACTACCTGAGGATGATTCCATATCAATATGACTAATTGTGGCTTTGTTGTTCTTGGGAAGAAGATTTTTAAAGAATTTTCCTATATATTCCTATGTAAAAATTTGATCCCCCATTGTAGCCCCACCCTACCCCCAGGGGTCATGATTTGAACAAATTTGAATCTACACTACCTGAGGATGATTCCATATCAATATGACTAATTGTGGCTTTGTTGTTCTTGAGAAGAAGATTTTTAAAGATTTTCCCTATATATTCCTATGTAAAACTTTGATCCCCCATTGTGACCCCACCCTTCTCCCGGGGGTCATGATTTGAACAAACTTAAATCTACACTACCTGAGGATGATTCCATATCAATATGACTAATTGTGGCTTTGTTGTTCTTGAGAAGAAGATTATTAAAGATTTTCCCTATATATTCCTATGTATAACTTTGATCCCCCATTGTGGCCCCACCCTACCCCCAGGGGTCATGATTTGAACAAACTTGAATCTACACTATGTAATGAAGGTTTCACATAAGTATAAACTTTTCTGGCTCAATGGTTCTTGAGAAGAAGATTTTTAAAAGATGACACCAAATTTTCACCAATTCTTAATTATCTCCCCTTGGAAGAGGGCGTGGTCCTTCATTTGAACAAACTTGAATCCCCTTCACCCAAGGATGCTTTGTGGCAAGTTTGGTTGAAATTGGCCCAGTGGTTCTGGAGAAGAAGTCGAAAATGTGAAAAGTTTACAGACGGACGGACAGACGGACAGACGGACAGACAGACAGACAGACAGACGGACTACAGACAAAATGTGATCAGAAAAGCTCACTTGAGCTTTCAGCTCAGGTGAGCTAATAAAAACTGTAGGAGGAGTAGCATTTTGAAAAATTGTTTACAGACAGATGGACAGACAGACGGACGGATGCCAGACACCTTACTATCGCATAAGCTCTTCTGGTCTCTGACCAGTAGAGCTAAAAATGAATATGCGATATCTCCAATTAAATAGGTGATATCACCTTTTCAGATAGGTGAAATCACTTGCAGTAAATACCAAAATGGCCCCACATACATTTTTCCCAACATATTCCCAATTAAAAGTCTAAAGCTGTTACCCAACCCTTTCCCTGAAGGACATGATTTGACAATCCTGGGGCTAGAACTCGAACAACTGCTGTAAGACTTCTAGGTTTTCCTGACTCTTCATGGCACCCCCCTACTTTTGATATATCTTAGGAGAACACAATTATCTAGAAGCATTCATGCAGTTGATCCTTCTGAGACACAATCTGGTAGCAATCACTGAAATGGGAAAAATGCACACTATTCTGTGGGATTCAAGGGATAATGTAACGCCCTCCAGTATCACTTTCAAGAACCCAACACAATTTTTACAATATTCCCTAATTAAAAGTTGCACTTTAGCAACTTAATCAACTCAAAGCTGTAAAATAAGTACATTTGTATGGTTAAAACTGATTCATTATGATTTTGGAGAAGGTAATGTTGGAGTCAGCCTATAGAGAAATGGACTGCAGACAATTTCCATCAGAATAGTTCCCTTGATTAAGCCAATGAAACAATTAATATATGTAACAATTACCATCAAACTGGCCTGGAACAAGTCCTACTCTTTCCAGCTTTTTTGACTGTGTGTAAAGAATTTTTGGTACAATAGTACTTGTGCCCGATTCCAAACCAGGTCCAAACATGGCTATTTTAGGTGTCTTTTTGGGTAAAAAATAACGAATCATGTTTGTTAAACTGCTGATTAATGCATTGTCTTCACGCATAAGATAATTTATCTGTGGTGAACATCGAAGGTATCTGCAAAAAAAAAAAAGGTTATTGATAGAGCTTAGGATTGCATTTCTTTCTTGAAATACATTGTACATGCAATCGAACCTCATTATATCTCAACCCCCATGGGACTAAGGAAAAATCTTTTACTAACTTTTACATATCCTTCATGGTATTTGAGATATCAAAGTCTGAGATAATGAAGTTCAACTGTGTTAAGAAGAATACAATACATGTATTAAGCAATTGTTAAAAGCTAAACATGTAAATTTATGTAAAAGTTATACTTGCATCTCTTTGTTGCTCCATTCAGACTGCACTTCTATATACAAGCCTGGATTGGTTTGATGTCCTATCACATTCCAGAAGCGAATGTCTCTTTCTAATATTTTACCCCATAAGAGATTGTCAGAAGTCAAAGTATACCATTCTTTAGAAACCCGTGATATTCTACACAATTGTATGGCATCCAAACTTGAAAACACATGAAGCTTTACATAGACCTAGAAGAGATAATCTTTTTTAACCCCAAAATACACCTAAAGGCTTATCTTTTATGCTTGAATTGTAACATATAAGGTTATAACTAGTAGTGGGATGTTTCACCATATAAAACAGAACATGTGGGAAAATTATGAACACTTTAAGTTTGAAAAAGAGGTTGTCTTTCTTGATTTAGCTCTCATGGGTGCCATGTCATTGTTTGGGCATCAATTTATACTTTATTCTGTATATTTCAATAAAGAGGATGCTTAATTCTTTCATTCTATGGACTTAACTGCTCAGAAATCAAAAATCTTAAGTTAAAATCTTTCTTTTAATTTTTAGGTAGTAATATATATAATATAGTTGAACTAAAGATTTACTTACCGGTAGATCAGTGAAGGTCAATCCTTTGCTCCTTTCAGGTAAATACTGTTGAATCTCCCCGGAAACGGTATATGTTTCTTCTGTACTCATCTGTTTTTTATACCTCTTGATTAATGTCTTTAATATATATAACAAAGTTTCATCTACTGTCGGTTCTTCACTCTGTTGGAGTAATGATTTTTGAATCAAAGGTTCCTTAGTGGGTAATGTAATGACTGTTGCCATTTTAACAAAAGTAAAATGCAATGTATCTGTTGCCTACAATTCCACATTATCATTAAATATAGATAAAACGATCAACGTATTAACCTCCAACGTGGCCAATGACAGATATTTGTTTACATGGCCTCTCTATGCATTTTCCACTTCCGGGTCAACCGGTGCGTCGATTTACCCTAAAGAACTCAAAACCCAAACAGGGACCGAGATTGGCCTGAAAATGAATCTGATTTATTAGGATAGTTAAAGATTTGTACTTTTTTGTTTTAATAATTAATATTTCCGGATTTGCACGTGCTAGATCATCCAATCAAGAGACAAACACATTTGAGTTGTTTTATTATCGGTCGCAGCAGCGGCCAATCTATTTGTGGTTGTGTTAGAAAGTGTACAGTACATGAGGAAATGAAGCGATATTTTTGTTGTTTCTGTAGAATAATTCCTTATTGGTAGCATGCATTAAAGTTATGAATAAATAAAATTTAAAATAAGTTTATATTATGTCTTAACTATCGTTAATAATTCGATTCATTTCGGCAGGGGGTGCTCACTCCTCCATGGCACCTGATCCCACCTCTGATGCTTTTGGAGGTCCGTGTTAGCTCTGCTCCCGATTTTGTATAGTTTAAATGAACTTTGAGCTTGAGTACTGTTCTGTATCTCTCTTTTATCGTCAATTTTAATCAGATATTAAATTCATAATTTTACTTCTTTTTTTTCTTTCTTTCTTTTTTTTTTTTTTTTTTTTTTACAAATGCTCCGCAATATGGGAGTGTTAACGTATGCAACTCGATACGATCGCAAGTTTTCGGAAAATTACAGCACTTAAAAAATAGAGAAAAATTGGTACTGAATGTTGTTTTGAATCAAATTTGCTACGGGTGCGAATGACAAAACAATAATTTTTCGGCACTTTTATGTCCATCACCAGCGCCTGCAGAACTCATCGGCATCATCATGTGACAAAGATCCAGGTATTATGATCAGCACAGGCATTAACTGCTCTGTATGGTATCGGATGGGTTCGATTGATTGTATATTGTTTAACGTCCCATTCGAGAATTTTTCACCCATATAGAGACGTCGTACGTTATGATGTTATTTTTTAAAAAAGCGATAAAATTTGTAGTTAAAAATCTGAACCTTAAGAATGAGGTTATAAGAACTAACTTTATTTATTTCCATACATTCAAAAGAACATGCAATCCAAGAAAGAGGCGCGAAGATAATTTACTCGTGACATTTGGCGCGAAATTATTTTGTCACCCCCTTTCATCAATCGGAACTCCTCGGATGTCTCGCGAACTCAACAAGATTATTGTTGAGTTCGCGAGACATCCGAGGAGTTCCGATTGCCCCTTTCATAGAAGACAAAGACTCATCCAACGGTTTAGAAACGCAGAAAAAAATGTTACACGGACATGTCCGTATAGGGAATTGCAAAGAATAAACAGGTGCATGAAAAGAAAAAAAACTGAAGGAAGTAAACACATCAATATTTTGCATCAGTAATTTGATGAATATCAGCTTGCACAAAATCTAGCTCACTAAGTATGATTTCTTAGTTTCAGACCATGGAACAAATTGATCCTTAAACTGAAATTAAGGCAATAAACACTATAAAGTAAATCTTCTTTATATTGCTAAAATAAAATTTATGCGACAAAACTTGTTTATTTTACTTATATAGAAAGATGAGTTGTTATTTTCGAGACTTAAACAAAAAAGATTTGCCTGTATCATCTGTCCTTAAAATCGGAATAATGATATGGTATTATTCGGCAATTATTAACTTATAATTAAATTTGATTAAAGTAAGTGCTCATTAATTATGTTAATCTAAACACCTACTGATCAAGCGATATTTGCATACATGAACACCAAGTGCACTGAATGTTTTTAAAACCAGCCGGGCGAATCCTCACAGAGGAATTTTGCAGCGAAACCACTCAGAAGGAACAAGTAATGGGGGCGAAACCACCCGAATTCCTTTGCATCAATTCATCTTCTTAAACAACTGCAACAACAAAGAGGAGAAAAATGCGGCAGATTGTCATGTTGTAAATTTTGTATTTACTGCCACCCGGTATAAATTCAAAATTTACAACATGACAGGTGCATAATGGCACTGTGTAATAAAGGTTCTATGAATTCATTTAATTATATATAGGAGAAGTTGCGGATAAAAGATGGGTACCCCAAAGCGTAACGGACGAACGGCTGAACTAAGGGACGGACACCCAATCACTATACATTGTATAGTATACAACCCCGCTTTTTAAGCGGTGGTATAAAAACGAATGATTCTAATTTACATACAGAACAAAATAATAAAGTGGAGAGTTTTTAATTTTAGACAGGTACGTGTAAGTATTTATTTATTCTATGGATAATTCTGTAGTTGAAACATGTATCAGTCCTTGGTCTTTCATTATAGATTTAAGGGGAAGAAGGACCTTTAGCTGAAAAAATACTTGTCATTCAATTTTTTTTATATTTTGTATATTTCTAATTAAGTATGTCCCACATATCTTAAAGCAGTTATATCATTAGGTTTCTTACCTTATTTTAAAGATATTGATTGACAAATATTATGCCCTACAGTATCTAAGTGGCGTTTTAATTCTCCATGTTGCCGGGCTCATTACTCTGTCCATAATTGGATTTTTAAAGCATATATAAAAAATATGTAAGTGAACATGTATCTTTTAAAATATTTCAGAGTATGAATTGGGTTTAAAATTCGAAAAGGCAAGTTTCATCTATCACACTGCATCTGGATAGGGAAAATTACGAACTTTTTAAGACAACTTAAACAACAAAAAACGTAATTTACAAAAAATCCTATCATTCAATATTTTTAAATTTACGTTGCAATGCAAGTCCTTCAAATTATTGATTAACTGTAAAAATTTCGAATGGTGAAGCTGACCTCAATATTGCACAGGATATCGTTGAAGACGACATAACCAGGACAAAAACTTGTCATGTTTACATTTCTCAAGTATGGGAAAAACCAACTATGACGTCACACGTAAGCTAAATAAGCGAAATAAGATATACCTACATAAGATTTCCGTCATCAGCCATGTAAAAATAATTTTTGTGTTCCCCGTTTCTCAAAATACTTCATCATATACTGATTATGACCTGTTTTTACATAATAATACCTCCCTTGTATTCACCGAGTATGATCTTGCTGTACTAGCAGATCGTGTATGACGTCACCGACTTGTTGGACGCGCAGTTTAAAGAAACAGAGGAGTGGATCAATCTTTTTTCATAATTTGATAATGTTTACAAGAATGTTAAACTTTTTATTTTTTTAATATAAGATGGTAATTAAAGAAAAAAAATTGTCAAAATTTTTTACAAGAACTGATGCTTTACACGTTTTGCTCTTATATAAATGGAGACTATGACGTAGTTTAACAAAGTCATGTGACCATGTGTCCTTCATCCCCTTAAAAAAAAAGTTTATATAAATATGCTTGCATGCAGTTGAAGTCAGCTGGTTTATAATCCATGTCGAATCCTTTCTCATCCTGTGTCTTAAAAAAATATTTTGAATCCTTATTTTATTACTATAATTAACTCAATATGACTATACAATGCATGAAAAATTGTTAAAGTTAAAACTTTTTAGAAAAAAAAATGGTATAATAAAATATTAATGTCATGTTCTAAATTTTGAATTTACCGGGTGAGATTAAATACAAAATTTAGTTGTCATGTTCTAAATTTTGTATTTACTCCCACCCGGTAAATTCAAAATTTAGAACATGACATTAAGTAGATTTTATTTCCAAAAAATTCCCATGTGTTGTATGAATTTTGTCCTCTGTTTACAATATTCAGATCTAAACTTACACATTTTAAAATATTTTACACATAGTAATTTCAGAGAAAGAAATAAATCCAGTTTGACGGCTGAAATAGTTGTACAATTTTTCTAATCCAAGTTAACTTCGGTTAAGAAATATAAATGTTTCCGACTATATTGGTCATTCTATATCCAACATATGTTCTCTATTTTGTTTCCTCAAAGAAATACATGTATACTATATGAATAAACCAGGATTTACCAGGACATAAATATTAGTAATGGCCTAAGTAAATAAACTTTTACTACAATATTTTTTTCCCAAAGGAGAAATATTTATTTCAGAGAAATGCTTTGTTACTTTAAGTTTAAACTTGTCGAAATATACTCTAGTGTATATTCAAGTCATTATCTGTTTCTTGGGTTCTTTAATGTTACTCTTGGGTAAATCGAACAATCTTATTTATCTGATCAGAACGAGGCTGCAGTCTTTTTCTTCTTCCGGTGTCCAGCAATGGTGAGAGTTTAATTATCGTGTAAAAGAAATCCGCTGTCATCAATGTAACCGTCAAACAAAGTAATTTTTTGAACACATTTTCTAAAGAAATAAAACACATAAGAAATGTCAGTTCACTCTTTAAACCCATAAATTAACAAACGCTAGACTTTCTTAACGAATTGTAAGGCCATGTTGGTTTGTTTTGGTTTTCGGGGTCGAGTTTCTCGGACTAAGACAATCACAGAGTTGTATAATCACAACTGGGGATAGCTGAAATTTGCGTCGCAAAACTTGAGAGAGAGAGTCGCTACTCCGCTCGATACTTCGATCTTTTGAAGCAACGTTTGGGCGTAGAGAAAATTCGGACTGATCAAATTCACAGGCACTTGGGGTATGGACCCCCCCTTCCATTTTTTTTCTTTTTAAATCTGGGGTCGAGTCACCTTTTCCCTATTTTTATATTCTAATATGCACTATATGTTATCAATAATGTAATTCTTTTGTCTCTATATGCTGTTTTTAAATATACCGTTTTTCGACTGATACATAAAAAGAGAGAAGGCTTGCAACTCTTTTCTCATCGTCTGCCTCACCTCGCTTAAACTTCGCCTGATTATTTATCTAAAACATAAGAACACATGGGATATGCATACATCAATAAATTTGTTACACATTCTTCTTCCTTTTCATATTTCCATTTAATTTTTATGTGCCCCCGATTTGTAAATATTTCAATTAAATCAACCGCATCTAGGGTAAATTTTGTTGATGTGCACTAGCTGGGACGGAAGTGTCCGGTATTTTTGGGCGTCATCATTAAGTGTAATGTCATTCGGAACATCCCGAATTTTCTCTTCATATTACGTGTAACGGTAAGTTCTGTGTATAACAAGATAATTCTAACTAGCAGATTCTAATGGATGAAGATTAATATTTAACACACAACCTAGACAACCAAATTTCTCAATATTTTTTGATTACAAAGCTTGGAATTTTTATTTAATGCAGAACATTTGTAAAGTTAGAGTTACCGTTATTGCACTTCCGTCCCAGCTAATGCACAAAAGAGTTGCAAGCCTTCTCTCTTTCTATGTATCAGTTGAAAAACGGTAAATTAAAAAACAGCATATAGAGACAAAAGAATTACATCATTGATAACATATAGTGCATATTAGAATATAAAAATAGGGAAAAGGTGACTCGACCTCAGATTTAAAAAGAAAAAAAATGGAGGGGGGGGGGGGGGGTCCATACCCCAAGTGCCTGTGATCAAATTATTTTATTGCCACAGTGTAATGCGAATTCATCTCGGTACAAACTGCGTTGTCGTGGACAAAACATAAACACACCTTAATATAATGGATATTGCAGGTGAATAATAAATTAATTGTTCTGAAAAAATTGCACTAGGTCTATTCACTTCGATATGGTAATCAACTAATAATATATGCAGGGTTGTCCATTATTCTCTTTAGAGGAGTGGACAGGCTTTCGCCTACATCCACTTCTCTTCACAAGCCTTTATGTTTTGATTCTGGAAAACATATAAATTTAGAACCGATGACGGCCTACACTTCAACTGACATTTTGTTGAAAATATGCCTGAATGTATGTAACAGATGTGTTATATTAACAATTTTACCATAAATAAACACAACTGTCACAAGAAAACCAACCTTTACGAGTTGTTAATCCATTTTTACAAGTTCTCCATCCCGGATTTAAACTAATGTTTATCTACCACAGCTTATTAGAAAAAATTGAAAATTCTAAGTTCGGTAATTTGGTAAAATTGGTGATGACGCATTTTGATGTTCATAAGAAGTTTTTGACAATTCACTTTTGATTTAGCATATTATTCAAAATAAATATTATTATTTATATTTATTTTTACTATTCTCATTTGATTAAAATGTGAATTTGAGATTTAAGGATACTTCATTACTTTCTTTCTCTCAATACTAAAAATCTTTTCTTTTATTCTTAAACAATATAAACACTATATCTTTCCCAACGAATATTTAAACCAAAGAACAAAAGAATTTGAACGAAACTTGAGGAAATAATTGTCTCATTAAATTAAACATAGTAGACGATTAGTATTGTGTCATTATTACTTTGTAAAAATATTTCCAGTTTTATCCGAATTATAGTTTTTTCAATCCTTCAAGAGTTACTTGCTCATAATTTAAATCCGGGATGGAGATCTTGTAAAAATGGATTAGTGAAAAGTAAAGGTAGGTTTTCTTGTGACAGTTGTGTTTATTTATGTTGAAATTGATAATATAACATGTTTGTTACGTACATTCAGGCATATTTTAGACGAAATGTCAGTTGAAACGTAGGCTGTCACCGGTTCTAAATTTATATGTTTTCCAGAATCAAAACATGAAGGATTGCGAAGAGAAGTGGATGTAGGTGAAAGCCTTTCCACTTCTCTAAAGATAATAGGTTGTCTATAAGAATTAAAATACTTGGGGATTTTATAAAAGTAGAAGGGTGTTCTTAGTTCCTCACGGTAGTGGAGGTTGAGATGACAATGTCAGAAAAACCAAGGGATAATGTCATTACATTTTTGAGAACATTAAGACCAAATTCAGTCAAACCTTGCACAGAATACAGTATTATTAGGTGAAAGGATTCAAACTTGTTCAAATACAGTCAAACTTGTCATAGCGGTCACCTTTATCCAGCATCACCTGTCCTATGCAGTCATTTTATTTCCTCCCAGTTTCATGTAAAATCGTCGTATATAGCAGCTAATTTGTTCGATCATGTGACCAGATCTAAAGTCAGGTGACTCCCAATTTTTGTCACTAATGTAAATAATTGGTCTTGTGGATCATGGAAAAAATAACTGCCCTTATTAAAACCATTTAAAATATTGGATAATTTATTTATTTTTTTAACAAAACTAAACAAGGATGTTAATGACCAAAAAAGGTTACCAGGAAAACAAACTTATGAGAATCTTAATCTTGTGGAAATTGGTTTTAAAAATTCTGAGTGATATTAAAAAACAAGGCGTCCTTATTTATCTATTAAGGGATACACTAATTACATGTTTCCTAATTATTAGTTCACATTTGGCATGCCCAACTCCGATAGGTGTGAATTGTATAAACGCATGGCAGTGCAGTTTTTAACACCTAGGAAACCCCAATTAACTGTTTTGTTTACACAGTGTGTCCTGATTATCTCGTGATTTTCAACTAGGTAAGACAACCCTTAGAATTAGTCATGCTAAATTGCTCACAAGTTGACAACACCTGTGAATTTGATATCAATTTGTATTATGCACTGCTTTGATCAAATGAGAATATTATGACTTGTCTGTTTATTACGCTACCATTTATGTATTTTTAAAATACAATTATCAGGACTAACTAAACTTGTTTTTTTTTTTTAGATGCAATATAGATAAAAAATACATTATATTTTATTCAAGGCATAACATGAAAGTTTTGTTGTTGTTTGGAGGGAGGATAATGCAATGCCCTATTAGACTCGATATATTTTTTGTTGGAGTCATCAAATTTAGCTTGATCTTAATCTTGAGACTATTTAAATTAAAAAAAAATCTTACTGAGACCATTGATGTCCAATATACAACTTTCTTTAATATTCTATGATGTAGTATTTCAAAACAGAACTAACATAAATTGGAAAAGAATTTTTCTTGGAAAAAAAAAAAGATGAACCTCTTTTCAAAGGTCGCCTCTCTATAAAGGTCACATTTAAAGGTTCCCGCTGGTGACTGCTTAATACAGGTTTGATTGAATATGCCATGTACCTCTCCAAAAAGAGGTGAAAAGGCTAAGATCATTTATAAATCTCTTTGAAGAACTGCTGAGTAATTGCAAGGAAAAAATAAACTTAGGCGAAAGCTTCCTCCTATGATGATGTAGATTCTAAATTGTTCTGACAATGGAAATTACACATTACTGTTTACAGACGAAGGGGACATCCAGCTTTGGTAAACGTCACAATAAAACACACACTGCTTGTAGGCGGTGTGGGAGACGGTCCTACCATATACAGAAGAAGACATGTGCATCATGTGGGTACCCAAGTCCTAAAAGGAGGCATTGTAAGTCTAAATTAACAGTATTTATTCGAATAAACAAGTTAATCTGAGTTCAGAGTTTTCAGTTCACCTGAGCTAAAAGCTCAGATGAGCTTTTCTAATCAGATTTTGATTTATATCTGTCTGTACATTTAAAGATTTTTGATTTCTTCTCTACAACCACTTGAGTCGCCTGCAAAATGCTGTATTTAGAGGGTTTGCTCTAGAGTCGCATAATAAGGAGATGATCTTCACGTCTCGAGTTTGAATCCCACTGCAGGATATGGAGACTGGTCCCATGAATAAGACCACATAAACCAAGGTCCCATGTTGTAGTAGGTGTGGCATGAAAAAAGTCTCTTACTGCTCAAAGGCCATAAGTGCAAAGTACAGGTCTAAATTTGCAGCCCTCCCAGTGATTTTTCTACACCAAATTTAGGTCCAAATATCCGCCCTTTCCCCTCTCAAAAATAACTGATTTTTTCCCAATTTCAGTTGCTTTTTCCCCCGAAATAAATTTGCTGTTGTTTTTGTTATATTGAATTTTTTACGCACAACTTACCTTATACAGAACGCCATTGTTCTTTGTCATTCAGACTGTTAAATTAATGGTGAGGAATAGCAGATTGTTTTGTGCATTTACAAGACGTAGATACACACGTTTTGTGGAAGGATGCATGTGAACTGATGAAACAGCCTTATTTGTAAATCAAACTACTAGTAGTTCTACAACATGCATCCCTGATTCCACGAAAATCAAACTGTTTCTACACCCGGCAGATGCAACTAATATTGCAGAGAAATTGCGGCAATATGATTAGGGTAATTCATAAAGCTTTAATCAGTTAATAAGTTGTTAGAAAAATAAATTATTTGTCATTAATCATGTCAGATTATCCCATCTTCAATGGCTATTACGAAAAGGATTTTCTCTTATGTCTAGCCATGTGTTTGGCACTTTGAAGTGAAAGTTGCAGGTCCTTCAGATGAGACCTTTAAAACCGAGGCCTGTGTCAAGATAAAGATCCCTCACTGCTCTATGGCCCTGAGTGCTGAGTAGAGGTCAAAATTTGAAGACCTTCACCGATATATGGTGACGTCTCTATATCAGTGAAAAATTCTCGAATGGGACGTAAAACAACATACAATCAATCGATCTTATGTCTACTATTATGGCAAAAGAAATTGAAATATAGGATGGTCACACTAACTGACAACTTTCAAAGATTTTTAAAAAAAAGTTAAAAATGTAGAACTGTGTCTAATTTGTTATTTAATAGCAAATAAATTGGATAAATGATGTAACATTTACTTATATGTTTCACTTTACCTTTTAATTAAAGTTAATTACAATTTTATTGATTTTTCCCAATTTGATACAAATGTCGATGATTTTTCCCAATTGTAAAGGCTGAGGCCCCTTTTAAAAATTGTAGAAATATCACTGCCTCCATCGGCAAGTGGTGGCGTCTCAATGTGAGTTTAGGGATGTTAAACAAACTACACAACCAGTGGACAAAATCCAAACAAACTTGCAACAAAGGAATCCTTGAATTTTGTGAACACGAATAGCCAAATCCTTTCAAATGGAAATGATTAAGAAACGAGAGGCCCATGGGCCACATCGCTCACCTGAGCACACTGGCTAGGAAGAAGCAGAAATCAGTTCAGTATTGAAAAGTTTTAAGGGGGGGGGGGGGGCAAACTTAAATTTACTCTACCTCAGGATGCTTCTATATCAATATTACTAATCATGACTTTGCTGTTCTTAACTCTATTCCCCTTAGACCTTTCCATCCTTTCCCCCTTAATGCCATGATTTGACGCCTAGCCCCCAACCCTTAATGACGACTTTTGACGCATGTGTATTCTGTTGTTGATTTGACTTGAAATTACCACTTGTTTACATCTACCAGAGCACAGGTGGCCACCTGCAGGTTAACAATAGATGATTGCATCATCCTACACTTAGAAATCATGTGATTTACCTGTGTAAACAAGTCAAAGAATCATGGAAAATCCCACCAAAATTCAAAATGGCAGACTGTTACATACAATGTTTTCTTGAGCATAAAACTCGGTTAATATTCAGTATTTTTTCATCTAGTAAAGTATTACATGGAATTCAAGCTATAAACTAACTATTTCATGAAAGTTTTATAAATTATTATGATCTACATGTATTGTTTGTTTGTTTGTATGTTGTTTAACGTCCCTCTCGAGACTTTTTCACTCATATGGAGACGCCACCATTTGCTGATGGATAGTTGCAAATTTTGTTCTATACTCGGCACTTACGACCATTGAGCAGTGAGGGGTCTTTTTCGTGCCAGCACCTACTGCGACACGGGACCTCGGTTTATACGGTCTCATCCGAAGGACTGGTCTCAACGTCCAACAGTGGGATTCGAACCCGTGACGTAAGGATCAACTCCTTACTTCACGACTCTAGAGCAGACGCTCTTACCACTGCGGCACGCGGGCGACTGATCTACATGTATAATATACTCTAGAATAAGATACGAAAATGTTGCGAAGTTCGGTACCGCGCAGTGCCAATTTCGTTGCCTGTTTCTCAGAAATTCATTAGATACTTTCCACTTTGCACATTTTTGTAAATGTAAAGATGTAGAAAATAATTATTTTAACAGAATTTGACCATTCAAATAAACAAAAATGTTCAGAAACCGTGTTTTATCACGCAAGTCTGAAAATAAGTCAGCGAGATTGACACTGAAGTAGCACAACATTTTGCTGATTTCTTATGAATTACACTTATAAAATTGATAACAAATCATAATTTAACCATCAATTACATCATCACACATTATTGTTACTATTTTCTACTGAAAATTTTGGCTTATTAAGCTTACTTAAGCAGTTTTACATGTTGAAAATATCTATTTTGCGATTTACACCTGCTTTCACCTTAATTATTTATTCAAGGAAATTTCTGATCAGAATAATGTTAATAGATTTGAAAATTTTAATTTATTACGAATCCAATGATGTATGATACATAGTATAAATGAAATATTTTGACCCCAGATATTTCAGTTTTAAACTGCACTCCAATTCATCTAAAACGGTCTAAGGGTCAGCCAGGCAAACACTATGGATATGGCCAATGCGTCAGATCATGGCATTAAGGGGTAAAGAGTTAAACAGAAGAATTTTAAAGATTTTTTTCCTATGTATTCCTATGTAAAACTCTGATTGCTCATTGTGGCCCCACCCTACCCATGGTAAATTTGAACAAATTTGAACCGACACTACCTGAGGATGCTTCTGTAATAATATGACTAATCATGGCTTTGCTGTTCTTGAGCAGCAGATTTTTTCAAGATGATTCCTATATATTCTTACGCAAAACTTTGACTCTCTTTTGTGCCCCCAACCCCCTTGGGGTCATAATTTGAACAAACTTGATTCTACAATACCTAAGGTTGCTTCTGTATAAATATGACTAATATCGGCTTAGTTGTTCTTGAGAAGAAGATATCAAAGATATTTACTATGTAATAGTATGATCAGGTTCTTACAAGGGATATATAGGTTTTCCTTTCACTCTGAGTAAGTGATTGGAATGATTATCAAGACAGCTCTGTCTGACAGTATATTACACAGTACTTAAATTTTCTCTTGTGTAGAGATGAGGATGGGGTAAGGCACTACTTGCACCATTTTCTCCCCTAGATTCCCATTGATCTATAAGAACCAGTTGTCTCAATCTTCTTCAGATTTACTACACCCAGAACTTAACATCAATTCCCTCAGATACTTGCCACTGGTGTTTATTTAAACAATAAAATGCTTTCTTTGGTTATTAGTACAGGAATTAATGTCGCAACTGTTGCAGAAAAAATACATAACCCGCGTAAGTGTTACGCGGGTTATGTGAATTTTTTACAATAGCTGCGACGTTAATTCCCGTACTAACAAACAAAGAAAGACATTTTATTGTTTATTTTTATATCTTTTTTTAAAAAACATTCAAAGTAAATTAAATATGTTAAATATTGTATAATAGATGTGTTAGTCATTGTATGCATAATTGATGGAACAGCTGTTGTTTAAGAAATCTATGCAGGTGGCTTGCTTAGCGTTGTTTATGGACTGATTAATGGCAATGGTTTTTATAAGAAATAAAGGAAATAATATTCAGTGGATGTAAATATAACTTTTATTTTGCTTTTACCCTTAACCCTTGTCCTGCCAGGGATGCTATGGATAACGGCATCTGTGGCTGCGGAGATGATAATGAGCTCCAACCGCTGACTGTGCCAGGCTGATTTGTAATCTTTTATCAAATTACACTAGCTGTAGATAATTGTAATTTACACAGTTTTCTTATCATTTTTGCTAATAACAATCTGTGCAACTTTTATTTAGGAAGAAACAAAGAAAAATATTGTGAAGAAAAAACTGATATATTATTTCAATCAAAAGTTCCATTTAGGATTAAAGTCACAAAGTTTGCGAAAATAATTGTATTTCAGTAATTATTGCCATTAATTAATTAATTCTGACTGAAAAAACTTTATTTTTTGTACAGAAATTCATTCTTTTATTAAACATGCTGATATTTCCAAAACCTTACCACATAATAAAATATATGAATGTCCAAAAACACTCAAGTAAACAAAGACCTCCACAGCACTCAACACTCATATTGTTTTACTTTTGTCCTGGATGTTAAGCATTACTGTTCACATCATTTAAAGGGGGAGGAAATAAGCACCGCCCTCAATTTAACCTGGTCTGTGAACCCCTGTCAATCAGATGAAATTAAGCCTGAGATTGGATACTGAAAATTGATTGACATTGTGTTACCTGCCGTTGTGTATATCTTGTATACCTTGGCTGGGGATCGTACCGATCATTGAATTAACATTCAGTCTTTGATGCCTACTGCATATAATTTATAACAAAAGAAGCAGCCAGAGCTAATATTATTTTTTTTTAACTTTATGATAAAGTAATTAGCCTTAATCAGTCTGTCAAATAATTAAATAAATGAAAAAGAAAATCAGTCATATATCTATTTAAATTATAATTAAGAAAGGGGGGGTGTCATTTCACTATACATTTAATCTATAATGCAGTATAGATTATCCAAATTTACACAAAATTTAGCCTTCAAACAGGATTTCTAAGTTTTAGAGACTTAAGGTATGTCACTCGTGAAATTTGTTTTATCAAGGATTTTTTGAGAAGTATATTTTGGATAAGTACTCATATAGTATGACTCAAAATCGCAGAGAAAATGGGGGGTCAGTGTGCATCTAACTGAGCTACGGTTCAATTAAGTTGACCTTTTTGCACTTAAATTGTAACACTTTTGTTAATTACTTTAACCGTTATCATATTTTATAAGATGTAACTATGGCAATAAACATAATCTTATTTTACGTAAAATAGTTTGAATAATATTTATCATTGAACAAATCATGCAAATTAATGCGCGTAAATTATTGTGTGACCTTTTTGCACTAAAAAAGTCTCATATTTGGAGTATTAAAAATCTAAATAGGCAATAGAATATTTTCTTGTATCAAACTTTTTACGACTTAAGTGCTGATCGGTCAAAAGTATCGAGTAGTTTAAAATAATGAAAGAAAAAGTTGGGGTCAGTGATGTACATTTTGAATTATTGGTCAAAATATGCGATTTTCAGGCAAAAAACTGTGTAAATTTTATCTCGACTTCCTTAATATATCTTCATTTCTTGGCAATGCTTGTTGAGCGAAGGTGTAAATTTTGTTATAAAAATATAAATTGAGACCTATATTTAATATTCCAGGCATATCATAACGGAAAATATTCTCTGAGTAAAAGTATTTGAGGCTAAGGTTCCAAGATATTAAATTTAATAAATGTGTAGATTTGCAGAATTTTCTGCTAAATATCCTTATGCCACAAGAAATAGTCCCTTATAAATCTTGCTTCTTTGTGAATTTTTGAGCAGTTTTTTAATTGAATGTTGAACATTTTACATTGTTTAATTTAAATATGTTATAAAGATTGAATTGTAATAAATAGTTTTTAAGTAAGAGGTTCTGACTGAAATTTTCTAAAAGGCTGACGAGTGATATACGTTAATTATTCAGGACTGCGCTTTTTTCTACTTTTGTTTTGTGAATGACTATTTCCCTCGGTGTCGCCAGCTTACAACCAAAGATTTGAAATTTATTAACGCACAAAATTAAACTAAAATTGTCTCCTTTATTCAAACATATTTTTTAAAAAAGAATTGAACTAAAGGAATCAGTCTACATTAAAAAAATTAGCATGTTTTATTTCATAAATTTGACGATCAACATTTCGATTGACCAACACGCGAAGTTAAACTATGCCTTAGGTAATATATATACAGGTAACATCCTGTGTATATAGGTAGGTATACACAAGCCAGCTTGGTTCCCTCGGGGCTTCAAAGCCGTTTCAATTAAGCTCCACCCCACACCAAACTTACCTGAGGAAAACCGACCGGTTGAAAACCTCGGCCTTTAAGCAAGTACTTTCATTCAAACAATTAAATTTTAAACACTGCTGTTCATGACATTCATTCATAGTTAATCTGAATCATCAGACTCCACATTTTGGTCCTGATGTCTTTGGTAAGCTTATTTGAATTTTAAGTCCTTATAGGAATGGTACAATTCAAAACGAGGATCTACGCATAGTCCCACATCACAAATCCTGCATTTATAGGATGGCAGTACAGATTTGCGACCATCTCCAACAGATTTCCTTTTTAGGTCACCTGAGTCACTCAGGTGACCTATTGCTATCTGTTTTCGTCCGTCCTCGTGCGTCGTGTGTTAACATTTGAACATTTTCAGCTTCTTCTCTGAAACCGCGAACCAATTTCAGCCAATTTTTGCATATGGCATCTATGTCTGAAGGGGAACAAAATTTGTGAATTTCATGGTCCCTGCCCCCCTGGGGCCTGAGGGGTGGGGCTAAAACCATCAATATTAATGCAATCTTTAAAAATCTTCTTCTTTACTCCTGGACATCAAGCAGTCAAACTGTTGACATGATTGTAATAAGCATTGATCCCTCTACCAAAATTGTGAAATTCATGGCCCCAGGGTCAGGGGTTCTGGTGCTAGGGTGGGGCTATATAGATCATACAGTGAAAGTGCATTATTTCTTTGAAAATCTTATTTTCTACTCCTGGGTATTATTGAAACAAATTGAATACATAGTTATGATAAGCAAGGGTGACTCTACCAAAATTGTGAAATTCATGGCCCCAGGGTCAGGGGTTCTGGTGCTAGGGTGGGGCTATATAGATCATATAGTGAAAGTGCATTATTTCTTTGAAAATCTTCTTCTCTACTCCTGGGTATTATTTAAACAAATTAGATTCAGAGTTATGATAAGCAAGGGTGACTCTACCAAAATTCTGAAATTCATGGCCCCAGGGTCAGGGGTTCTGGTGCTGGGGGGTATATAGATCATATAGTGAAAGTGCATTATTTCTTTAGAAATCTTCTTCTCTACTCCTGGGTATTATTTAAACAAATTAAATACATAGTTATGATAAGCAAGAGTGACTCTACCAAAATTGTGAATTTCATGGCCCCTGGGTCAGGGGTTCTGATGTTAGGGCGGGGCTCTATTTATTATATAGTGAAAATGCATTAATGCTTTAAAAATCTTCTTCTCTGCTTCTGGGTATTATTTAAACAAACTAAGTACATTGTTATGATAAGCAAGGACACCTCTTCCAAAATTGTGAAATTCATGGCCCCAGGGACAAGGGTTCTGGTGCTAGGGTGGGGCTATATAGCTCCTACAGTGAAGGTGAATTATTTCTTTGAAAATATTCTTCTCTGCCCCTGGGTACTATTTAAACAAACTAAGTACATTTTTATGATACGCAAGGATGCCTCTTCTAAAATTGTGAATTTTATGGCCCCAGGGTCAAGGGTTCTGGTCAAAAGGTTGGGGGGGGGGGGGCTCTATTGATTATATAGTGAAAAATCAAAATTTCTTTGAAAATATTCTTTTCTGCTTCTGGTTAAAAAGCAAAGAAGCTAAGTATATAGTTATGATGAGCAAGAGTGCTTCTTCCAGAGTAATGAATTGCATGACCCCTGGGTCAGATGTGCTGGTATAAGGGTGGGGCTGTTGATAATGTAGTGAAAATGTATTAATTCTATTAAATAATCCTGTCTGCTCCTTAATGTGAAGCAGTTAAACAAAGTGATTACTTATGATGAGCAAACTTGAAACTTCTGGTCCCAGGGTGAGAGGCTCTGGTGTTTCTTAGTGGTTAAAGGGGGGGGGGGGCTCTATTGATGATATAGTGAATCTGTAGTGAAAATGCATTATTTCTTTAAAAATCTTCTCTGCACTTGGGCATATCAGAGGCAAAAAGTGTAAAAGTTGTAATAAGGAAGGGTATTTTTTACCACATTTTTGAACATCTGGACCA
>NW_026889771.1:17085000-17255000 GCF_033153115.1 Saccostrea echinata
AAAGCCATGATGAGTCATTTATATGGAAGCATCCTCAGGTAGTGTAGATTCAAGTTTGTTCAAATCATAGCCCCAAGGGGTAGGGCGGGGCCACAATGGACTATCAAAGTTTTACATAGAAATATATAGGAAAAATCTTTAAAAATCTTCTTCTCAGAAACAGCAAAGCCCTGATTGATCATATTTATATGGAAGCATCCGCAGGTAGTGTAGATTCTATTTTGATCAAATCATGACCCCGGGGGTAGGATGGGGCCACAAAGGAGGATCAAAGTCTTAAATAGAAATATATAGGAAAATTTCTTCTTCTGAAGAACTGCAAAGCCATGATTAGTCATTTTGATATGGAAGCATCCTCAGGTAGTGTAGATTCAAGTTTGTTAAAATGATGACCCCCGGGGATAAGGTCGGGCCACAATGCAGGATCAAAAATTTTACATAAGAACATATAGGAAAAATATTTCTTCTCAAAAACAGAAAAGCTATGTTTAGTCATATTGATATGGAAGCATCCTCAGGTAGTGTAGATTCAAGTTTGTTCAAATGATGACCCCTGGGATAGGGAGGAGTCACAATGGGGGATCAAATTTTTACAAAGGAATATATGGGAATTTTTTTTTTAAATCTTCTCAAGTACAACAAAGCCATTTGTTATATTGACATGGAAGCATCATCAGGTAGTTTAAAATTCAAGCCCCCCCCCTCCCCCCCCCCCCCCCCCCCAAGTAATCTTTTCAATACTGAACTGATTTGTGCTTTTGCCAAGCCAATGTGCTCAGGTGAGCGATGTGGCCCATGGGCCTCTTGTTATGGCGTCGACCAAAGGTCGAAAGCCAACTAGGGATTGTCACTGGCTTTTCGCAACAATCGGCAATCCTCGGTTAATTCCATACAAATGTACAAGGTACGAGCCATGCGAGGAGCTCCGAGTGTTTATGCAACCAAAGGTGTCAGTCGATGCATCCACAAAAGAAAATAGAACATATCAAAATGAATTCAAAATAGGATTGGATTACGTATATCTACAATTAATTATGATAAAAAATAGAGATACTGTGTTTATTGTAACAATAGAAAAAGTGGCGACCTTCCTGAAAGTTGCTGCGCATTAATTTCTACACATCATGTATAGCGATGCGTCGAATATTACACCATGAAAAAAAGAAAATAACAAAGCGGTAAAATAATCACGAAACCATTTTAATGAACAAACAAGAAGTTTAAACTAACTGACTTTTAAAGATCAATCTTTAGCCTTACAATTTTACAACCAGCAAATTTTATCGTAAACATCGAAGGGTCGAGCTCCATCACTGGATACACTGTATACCGATCGTATCTCGTAGCTAACGTGCAATCACTGTAAATGTTGTGTAAGCTAAAACTATTAAAATAATAATGCTTATAGACATTGGCAAGTAGAAGAGTAAAAAAAAATAAATCCTTTCTAGCACTTAATCTAACTGAAAAGAGATTAATTTATTATTTAACATGAACAGGCTTCCACGTGTGTTTACTTTCGATGGCGTCTGGTTAATTCGGACCCTGAACAATTCGGACCACGAAATAAAGCCCCCAAACTACATGTATAATTGGGATATTGTGTCTTTACAATCTTTTAATTTCAAATTTAATTCAAAAAGAACTTTTGAAATTGATTTTAAATGTTCGACGCCATTGAAGCCTTTCAGGCTTTTGATTTTTCATCTTAAATCATTAAATACCCTTGAAATATATTTTTTGAAAATCACATAAGACTTTTTCTCTATTTGATTAAGTGATTGTAAATAATTAAGTAGGATATCTACATGCATTTACCATAAACAAAGGAATGGAGGAAATTCGGATTAGGAAAAAACGATTGTTTTTGGAAGTAAATAAGTCAGGTAGTACTGCAAAATGGATAAGATTATGGAGATTTACGAACTGTAGGAGTATGCTACCTGGAAATTTTTCATTGTTTGAGAATTTGATAGCAAAAAAGTGAATAAAAATACCTGTAGTACTTTTCATGTATTACATGGGTAATTTTAATTTTTACCAGCCCGAGGGGCTAGAGATTCACTAGCCCGACCCCCAAAAATGGTAGCCCTGGGTGTGAGGCAATGCTAATTGCACATCCCTGGAATACATTTTAGAAAAAATCTGAAAAAGACCGGTTTTTTTAACTCGCAAAAGTTGGCGACCACAGTCGCTTTTAACTCGCAATTTCTGTTTTTAATTCGCACTTAGCGAGTATTTCCTGTTAATTTCGACCCCTGTTCTGATATGGAATAATCCTCAGGTAGTGCAGATTCAAATTTATTAAAATCATGACCCCTGGGGGTAGGGTGCGGCCACAATGGGGGATCAAAGTTTTACACAGGAATATATAGGAAAAATCTTTAAAAATCTTCTTCTCAAGAACAATAAACCCCAAGTTAGTCATATTGATGTGGAATAATCCTCAGATAGTGCAGATTCAAATTTATTAAAATCATGACCTTTGGGGGTAGGGTGCAGCCACAATGGGGGATCAAAGTTTTACATAGGAATATATAGGAAGAATCTTGAAATTGTTTTTCCACAATTACTCATATTGATATGGAATCATCCTCAGGTAGTGTAGATTCAAGTTTGTACAAATCATGACCCGGGGGGGGGGGGGGGGGGGCACAATGGGGGATCAAAGTTTTACATAGAAATTTATAGAAAAAAAAACTTTAAAAATCTTCTTCTCAAGAACAACAAAGCCACAGGTAGTCATATTGATATGGAATCATCCTTAAGTGGTGTAGAGTTTAGATTCTAGTTTGTTCAAATTATGACCCCAGGGGTCATCCTCAGGTAGTGTAGATTCAAGTTTGTTCAAATCATGACTCGGGGTTAGGGTGGGGCCACAATGGGGGATCAAAGTTTTACATAGGAACATATAGAAAAAAATCTTTTAATAAAATCTTTTCAAGAACAGGAAAGCCATGATTAGTCATATTGATATTGAAGCATCCCCAAGTATTGTAGATTCAAGTTTGTTCAAGGCATCCTCTAGTAGTAGGGTGGGGCCATAATGGGGGATCAAAGTTTTACAAAAGAACATATAAAGGAAATGTCTTTAAAAATCTTCTTCTTAACAACAACACAGCCATGATTAGTCGTGATAAGCATCCTCAGATAGTGTAGATTCAAGTTTGTTCAAATCATGACCCCCCACCCCACACCCCGGGTAGAACAGGTCCTCAAAGCTTTACATCTGAATATAGGAGAAGAAATCTGCTGACAAAGAACTGCAAGGCCATATTGACCCAGGTGAGCGTTGTGGCCCATGGGCCTCTTGTTTCAGCTTTATGGTCTTCAGATTCGCGGGAACGCCTCTTCTGTTGGTACGTAACGTTCCACATGCCCCTGTCCTTTGCTAGTACAAATCATGAAATAAAATTGGTGAAGTGTTATAGTTATCAACATACAACTTGTGACCTTTACCAGGGTATGGGTTAATCAGTCTCATCACCAAGTCATATATTTTCCCCTTCTCCAATGGATTCTCAGACATTCTGTGGTAAAGCTCGAGCTGCGAACAATATCCATTGCTCGAATCGCACAGCATGAAAAGTTTGACGCCAAACTTGTCTGGTTTGTCTGGCATGTAGACCCAGAATGAAAGGTGCCCTCTCCAAGCTATCATACCTTTATCAATGGCTATATTTTCTCCAGGGGAATATAACTCACTGAACTTTGTCATGAAGTGTTCATAGACCCTTCTGATTTTAAATATCGGATCGTATCCATCCTGTCCCCGAGGTATCTGATTTTCATTGTTGTTTAAATGAAACAAAGACTATTAGAAGGAATTTGTTTTGGGGCATCGTTTTCCCATAGAGAGTGGTCTCCAACATTTCGTCCTTGCTGTAGTAGTCCTGAATATCGTGATGCTGGACTAGTCCCATAGCAATAACCATTGCTATAAACCTCTTCATGTCGTCCGTAGTGGCGTCTGACCATTTGTGAAATCTAGAATGAGGTTTGAGGTTTCGGCCTTGTGCAGAATTTAAGAAGTTCCTGGGCATATTTATTAGGGCCCCACTCTGTGGGCGCCCTATAGTGATCAGTCCGTCCGTCCGAGATCTCTTGTCCGGAGCATATCTTCTCTCTCCTTGGCCCAATCTGGCTCCTACTTTAGTCTTTGGGTAAAGGGTGTGCAGTGACCTTGAACCATGTTTCTAGGTCTAAGGTCAAGGTCATAGCAGAATTATATGAAAAATCCTTTTCCGGAGCATATCTTCTCTCCTCTTGGTCCAATGTGACTCATACTTCACTCACAGAGTGCCACTGGTCAATGGATGTGCAGTGACCTTGAATGAAGTTTCTAGGTCAAGGGTCAAGGTCAAAAATAGCCTCTCTGTTTAAATTCTTGTCCGGAGCATATCTTCTCTCTCCTTGGCCCAATCTGGCTCATAGTTCACCCACAGAGTGTCTTTGGGTAAAGGGCATGCAGTGACCTTGAACCATGTTTCTAGGTCTAAGGTCAAGGTCACAGCAGAATTATATATATGAAAAATCCTTGTCCGGAGCATATCTTCTCTCCTCTTGGTCCAGTGTGGCTCATACTTCACTCTGCGGGCGCCATATAGTGATCAGTCTGTCTGTCCATCCATCCGTCCATCTGTCTGTCCGTCTGAGATCTCTTGTCCGGAGCATATCTTCTCTCTCCTTGGTCCAATCTGGCTCCTACTTCACTCACAGAGTGTATTTGGGTAAAGGGTGTGCAGTGACCTGGAACCATGTTTCTAGGTCTAAGGTAAAGGTCATAGCAGAATTATATGAAAAACCCTTGTCCGGAGCATATCCTCTCTCCTCTTGGTCCATACTGTAAAACCACATTTCCATCTAGCACATCTTTGACAACCTCCCTTTTGAATCAACAACATTTACAAACAAGGTGGTTTACAAGTACTATTTTTAGCTCACCTGAGCTGAAAGCAACTTTATTGTCACTGGTAGAGTCATGGTTGACAAGAGACTGGACAAAGTTGTTTAAACTTTTAAATTATCAAAGTGAATAAAAAATCACAGAAAGTCAGGGTGACTTAAAGTAATTTGTGACAAATGGCAAATAGCCATGTTGTATAACCAAGTCTGTGTGTACTGAATGTATCACTAGGCAAGTGACAAAAACATATCTGTATATATTGAATACCTTACACAATAGGCAATTCATTGTATTTGTATATTTTGCATTCATTATCATCCCTGTAAGACTTGGGAAAACCAAGTATGATCCTAAGAAGATCACTCATGTCTAACACATTACAATAAGCAAGGGTATTTTTACCAGATTTTTAAAATTCCTGGGCAACATTGCTTCATCTATTAGTTAATTTTGTTTTATACTTCTATGGATCCTTTACAGTGTTATATTATACTCAGGTGACCATTAAGGCCCTTGGGCCTCTTGTTTTTTTTTTTTCTTCCCAGTTGCTAATGAATGAATTTCCCCTAGCCAACTGTCTGTAGAGCTGATAGAGAAACCAATGTCGGTAGACCGTAGAGTCCTATTTTAATATGAAAATTCACCATGCTTAATGTGACATTAATTGCACATCTAGCTAGTTTTCATTAGTGAATGTGTAATTTTGAATGTGATTTTATAAATGTCATCAAACTACAGAATCCGTTTTGCGTATAAAGTACTGTTCATAAAAATCATGATTCATTTCTGTTTTTGTCTGGGTAAGAAATTCAAGTTGTTTAGTCCATGTTTTGATTTAATTTGCGTCATCCAGACATTTGCTTTTATCTCCAAGTAAGGTAAATGCAAACCACCGAGTCGATTTTAAAATTGGTACAAAGCATCCTTGGTTAAAGGAGAGATTGAATTGTTAAAATGAAGGGCCAAGCCCCATTACAAGGGGAGATAATCAAGAAAGACAAAAAAGGGTGGGGTCATTAAAAATTCTTCTTCTCAAGAACCACTGCGTTAGCATCCTGGGGTAGTGTAGATTCTAAATTGTTCAAATCATGACCCCTGGGGGATTGGGTGCGGCCACAATTAGTATGACAAAGGGGAAAATCTGGTGAAGAACAGGGCCAAAGTTACTCAGGTGAGCATTGTGGCCCATGGGCCTCTTGTTTATTTTAAGGTCTACTGTTCAAAAATTATATTAAATGTGGATTGATACAGATAAAATCTCCATTTTTTAGTTGAATGGAGCGAAAAGGCAAAACGAAGGAGGACAACTGGTACAGGAAGAATGAGGCATTTGAAGATAGTGCAGAGAAAATTCAGGTACATTTGTCATCAATTCAATTGAATGTAAATTTGTAAAGCCAAAGTTTTTTGAAAGGAAGACCCAAAGAGCTTAAAGCCTTTTTTAGCTCTACTGGTCAGAGACCAGAAGAGCTTATGCGATATTAAGATGTCCGTCGTCCGTCCATCTGTCTGTCTGTTCGTCTGTCTGTAAACAATTTTTCAAAACGCTACTCCTACTACAGTTTTGGTCTGATTTCAATATAACTTAAGACACAAGTAGACTACACTAAGATACATCATTTAGTGCATCGGTTTTTGATTTCGATGAACAGTGTTGCCATGGTTATTAAAAATAGAAATTTCTGTGAAATTCCTATAAAACGCTACTCCTCCTACAGTTTTGGTCTGATTTCAATATAACTTGGCACACAAGTAGACTACACTATGATACATAATTTAGTGCATCAGTTTTTGATTTCGATGAACGGTGTTGCCATGGTTACTAAAAATAGAAATTTCTGTGAAATTCCTTTAAAACGCTACTCCTCCTACAGTTTTGGTCTGATTTCAATCTAATTTGGCACACAATTGGAATACACTATGATACATAATATGTATTTCGGTTTTTGATTTCAGTGAATGGTGTTGTCATGGTTACTAAAAATAGAAATTTCTGTGAAATACTTTCAAAACGCTATTCCTCCTACAGTTTTTGTTTGATTTCAAAATAACTTGGCACAGAAGTAGACTACATTAAGATACATAATTCTATTTATTGTTGCATGTTGCAAAGTTTCAAATCCAAGTGCTACTTTGTTATACGTACACACCAGTAGAGCTACAGTCTCATCAGAGACTTCTGGTTTCCCTTATATACTGTAATTTTTGGGGTATAGGTCGATACTTTTTTCTCAGAACCGTTGGGGTCGCCCAATTTAACGAATTGACCTTTCTAAGGCTCAAGTTTACGAAAAATGCCCCAAAATCAGTGAAATTTATGTCAATTTCAAAACAAATCTGTGCCATTTTCCTAACTTTTTAAATTATTTTACCAAGAAAAAAGTAATAAACATTAAAGAATTAAATATATTCCATTGATTTCTTACAAAATAAGTTCCATTGAATATCTGTCGATGTACAAAAAAACATTATATCATCTAGTAAATAATGTCTCAACGTATATTTACAACATGCTGTGTCCATCTTGCGAAGTTGGAAGTCGCAATCGTTTACTTTAAGTAAAACCGCAACCGTATCACAATTTAAAATACGGAAAAGTTTTCACAATCGCAATTGTGGTCTTTTCTTACCATTTATTTGTAACGATTAATTGAAATAGTATACTTTAAATATTTTTTCATTGTCTTGTGATATTTATTTACCGTGGGTAAATGTAAAATGTGTGAAATAAATTGTTGCCAGTAAATTCCTAAATTTATTTACCAAATGTGCCATAACTTTTTTTTTTTTTTTTACATCTGAATTAATTATAATAAAACGAACTAATCTTGAATATACTATTATACGTTTTTGGAAGTTATAAATTCATTTATTGTTAATCTTAAGTAAAATAAATATTTTTTTAAATGGTAGAATTGAAAGCTTCCTCATACCCAAGAGGTACATTGAATTATACAAAGACTGGCTTCTAATAGAATTTTAATTGTCTGACATATAAAGGGATATACACTGTGTACACAAAGGTGTTAACACCTGTGTTGGTTTAAACACCTGCGGGCATGATTAACAGATCCATGTGCTGTTATAAGGGTATTAGTGCTACACATCATTGAACAAACAAATTCATGATGACTGTTAAATTGCGAATGTATTCTCAAATTAATTTATATTTTTACAACAATATCTCATGCAAAATTATAGCATGTTAATATGATTTCAATTGTTCACTGTTGCATGAAATATACATGTAATAGTCATTTGCATGTTTTAGCAAATCCCTGGACAAGAAATATAAAATTGGCAGTCATCGAAGTAAATATCGTACCCCAGTAAATAATGTCTGTATATAATATATTAAGGTGTAATATCCCTCTGATAAGAGAGGTAACTTTTCGAGGAAATTATTCCAAGCAATCTGATGAATTGTCTTGCCAAGTTTAAAAGTGAGGACCATTTTATAGTCAACTCATTCAAATCTTATCAATTGTACAAATCGACGCCATGGAATGAAAAGGTCATAACTGTAATTTTATGATTTTACGGGAGAGGGAAAAAATGTTACAAAATTATACTCTCAATTCAAATTCATTCTTTACCTTAACTGTGTGCATTCAGACTTATTATTTTTAATTAATAAAGAAATAAATTACATAAAATATGCAGATATCAGGTAGAAATTCATAAAAATGTTTAGATACTAAAGGTGTAACGATAAACCGTTTGACGTTATATTGCGGTATATTTTTCCACCGTTCAATTCACGATATGCTAAACTGATATTGCAGTTCGGCTCAATCGGTCCAGAATTATCTGTTTTGTCCATTTTATTTCCTTCTTTACTATTTCAAAATGGCTTCCGCGCAAAACGTGAGGTCGCCGATGACACATTTACGGCAGTTAAACTCATCTCCAGAATCTTACAGACCTCAGATTTAACACGGAGAGGGACTTAATGTGATTATAAGTTATAGATGTTAAGAAAAATGATAAACCCTTTAGATCTAAACGTATTCTTTGGTAATACACAATATTCCATCACATGTGTATTTCAATGAAAATTCGCTGTCTTGTTGACTAAAATGTATTAACAAGAGAAATATGACAACTGGCTTTCTACGTAAATAAAAGGAATAAAAGAATGAATGTCTTCCTTTTTCATTCCAATTTAAAAGGAAGATTATTAGGAAAGGTCCCCGTAGTTCCCTGTAAATGTTCATCATTGGTTTAGAATGTTGACACAACTCAAAGACCTACCTAACAATCCAATTCAAGTTAACAAAATTTTATTTTAATTATTATTAAAAAATATGAACATTTTGTATAACCCTGTCAAGTTTTAAAAAAATATGATGACAAACTTGAAAGACTTTTTAACCTTGTTAAGTATCGTGATACGTATCATATCGTGAACTGAATACCATGATACGTATCGTATCGTGAGGTTAGTGTATCGTTGCACCCCTATTAGATACTACCTTTCATTGCTACTGTTGGATAATGTAAAAGGTTGTATCTGCCAGTTACGACCTTTTTTACCAAGGGAATTGCAGTTACGACCAATGATTAACTTAAACATATTATACAAGGTTTATTTTAATTTAAATAAGATTTTTCTGACTGGCATGCTGTAACATGTATGTTTTTGCTAATGATCTTCGTTTAACATATTTTATAGTTATAGTTTTAGTCACTTTATCAACTATGTTAAGACAATTTACGTAAGGTAAAGGAGAATCTTTTTCATCTTAGTCAATGTAGATTTTAAGGAGAGGGCCCAAATAGGCAGATTGCCAGCTTCCCAGTCCGTGTTGTGTTATATTTTACATAATAAAAATATTGTATAAAAAAGTGTAGATTTTTTAATTATGAACATTTATCAAATTGAATTCTACATTCAAAAATAAGATTGACAAAGCAGTTTCATTGAATTGTAACAACTTTAATAAACTATGAAGGAATGCAACAGCTATAAAAAATTCTTTGAAAAGTTAACAAAAAAAAATAACTTCAACAAAAAAAAAAATGAAAATGAAATTCATGTTATTATGTAATATAATTATTGCCATGTTTAACTGTCAACATGACAATTATTGTTACAGTTCAAATAAATGAATTATTTTTTCATGCGCTAGTTCATTGCATTAAACTGCATCAGAATCTGACTCGTCTGATGAATGGGGCTCTGGCAATTTATCAAGTTTCTTATCATGTGAGAGCTTTTCATAAAACATGTGATGTTTGGATGGGATAAGTCCTTTGTTACACAGGCTCATGAGATCTGCATGTTTCTGTGCAGAAATGGACAAACGTGTTTTATACAATGTTTTAAGTTTGTAGTCTTTTAGGGTAACTGTTCTTCTCCTACCCTGACATACATCAAGCTTTTTATAGTCGTCACTGTATTCATACTTAAAATATATGATGTTGGGTGTTTCCTTTTTATATTGAAAGCTATGGATCTTGTTCCAATAAACGTTTTCTCCGTTGACATCTTTCTTTCAGTTTGAAATGACTGACGAAGCACATTCTTTGAAGTCAATCACCATGTGGTTTCTGATTTCTGTCACATTGTACTTCGGAGAATTTTGTTTAGCATTCTTAATTCCAAGAATCCAATCGTCAGGACTGTACATTTTTAAGCGTTTTGTAGCATTTTCTATTGTTGCATGAACAGAATCTCCCTCCATTTGGGAGTGATCTCTTTCAAAGTAATTGTGGGTTATGGTTTTGATTGGCAAATTTGTGACAGAATATAGACACATAGTACAAAATTGCAGATTTCGCTGCTGCCAGGTGCAACTATCAGAGTAATAGATGACTTCTTCCTTTTCCCCTGCGCTTCTGTTATGCATAAGAAGGCAAGTTGCGATTTCACAACTTCCACGCTTGGCCTGACTTTCATCCCAGATAAAACGGTTTACATTTCTGCTGCTCAAATCGTATGTGGTGAAATTATATGTTGCCAATTTTCTGCTGTAGAAGGCATCACTTACAAATAATTTTGGAGTCACAAGCACCTTCTGTAAATCAAAATTGATCACTTGGATTTTTTCATCAGTCAAAGAACGCATTTTGTCTTTAGCTTTCTGTTCTCTAGCGTTCTGTTTTCTTTTTAGGTGTTTTTCATGTTCGTGTTTTTTTATTTCCTTGTCCTCGGGGAATAGTTTTTCATACGAGTCGCAAAATGTACATACATCCTTTTTGGGATGGTGGAAACCTATATTGAATTCGGTTCCGAATATTTTGTCATAGAGCCAGTACTTAACTGGAGTTCTTTCTTCTTTTTCACATTTCTGCTTGTTCAACTCGTACATCTTTCTAATTGACAAATCTTTTCCAAATATTTCCTAGACGTTGCTTTTCTACAATAATGTGAATCGACTGTAGGAAGTGATTTAATACACCTGTATGTTCTCTTACGAACTGCTGATCATCCTCAGATATTTTGTAAATTCCAGGCTTTCTTCCTCTCTTGTCTTCAGAGCCGATTTCTTCTTTATTGGTCAGTGTGTATGATACAGTTTTTTCTCCAATACCCAGAGTTTTTAAGAAAAAGATTTTGCATACTTGAACTGTTTCAGTTTCATATGAAAGCCTGTATTGGTAAGTATTCTTCTAGAATCTCGTTTTGTTGTTTTTCTGGCTTTTTCTTCTTTTGTTACATGACATTTAATAAAGTCTCTTTCACTGCTGTAACTGTTTCCCCAGTAGTTCTGAAAGATGGTTTGCTGATTTTCTTCTGAATTTTTTATCTGCACATTTATACTTGCATTTACAATTTGGTCTTTGCATCGTCTTTGTGTTCTTTTTCCTTTACATGATAGATACTCTTCACCAGCATTATGTTTCCTTTTTCTTATTATACCCCCCGCAAACGAAGTTTAGGGGGGTATATTGGAATCAGCATGTCCGTCTGTCTTTCCGTCTGTCTGTAGACTAGATTTTGTCCGGACCATTTCTTGGAAACTGTTGCAAGGATTTGTCTGAAAATTTGTACACTTATTATTCGCCATATGAAGGTGTCCACCTGGTATTTTCATCATGATTGGCTTATTTTTTTGCATTTTACAGGTGTTTTTTTTTTTTCATTTTTATTATGTGGTTTTGTCCAGATCTGTTCCCAGAGACTATTGCATAGATTTGTATGAAAATTTGTACACTTATTATTTACCATATGAAGATGTGTACCTGGTATTTTCAACATTATTTGATAATTTTTCTGCATTTTACAGGTATTTTTTTTAATTTTTATTGACTTAGTCATTTCGGGTTCATGTGTAAGGTTTGAGACATAGAATCTAGAACATCTGTACAAAAATGTGAACTACAGCTTAAAACTAGGGATGTCAATTTTGTTAATACATGTAATTCATATTCGAATATTCAATGCAAGTATTCGAATACATTCGAATATTCGATAAAATAAGTAATATCTGTTTTATTTTAAATATGCATCATCCTACTCTCATGAGAGGTTTAGCATAGGTATACTTATCGGAAATAAAATTGTAGGAAGCCTTTTGTAGGTGTGCAATAAGAAATTCCATTTGATATTTGTCAATGTTTGAAATAAATAAATGATTTAAATGTAGAAAAGTATAATTTTAACAAATGAAACGTGAAATAATAGTAGCTCCAACGGAGGAACCAGTCGTCTTCCCAAAGGCAAGATAGTAACGGTATACTGTTCAGATTTCAATACGTGTAATAAATTACAATTATCTGCCTAATAAGAGATATGATTATAATCTTTAATACAATGTAAACAAATATTTCCATAGACAATTTTCCTAGGTAATTAAATAATTTCCCGATAATGAATATAAAATTCAGGATTATCTAAAACCCGAGATAATCAAGTAATTAACACATTTATTCTGAAATTAAGCCCTTTACAATATTATTACAGACTAATTCTATCGGACATTCATTCAATTATCAATCAATTTATACTCTTTACGCCTTTGAGACATTCTAAGATTTCATTTTGTTGTCCTCGATTCTAGATCCGATCATATCTAACTAATAAAAATTATGAAAGTACTTTTTGTATTATACATAAAGCATTATTGTACAATTCTTTAACACCGTACTCAAAACAAAATACATGTAATTTAGTAGATTTAAAAGATAAGAAAGTAGTGAAAGAAATCAGGCGATCGAAATTGATGGCTAGTAAATTAAACAGGGATAATTCCATCACTGTTCTAATCAAAATTTATTAATCACAGTACTTCTTTTTATGAAATCTGAAAAACACCGAATATTCGAATCTTGAATTCATATTCGAATATCAACTCATCGAATGAATATTCGAATATTCGTTGCCATCCCTAAGATTAATGAGTTCAGTGTGGGAAGCTGTTAGGGCATCTCTGATCAAGCAGGTTTTATCTATATCTCCTGGGAATTGGGCAGAAAGAAATAAAGATCTCTGTTGTCTAAGCCTCTTAATATTGTAATTTATGTCTGTCAAAATACATAGTTACTGAAACCAGGCTTTTATTTTTAAAATGAGTTTGATGTGAAGGTATTAAGATCAATTTGGCTTTGTATAATTAATTATGATTTTTTTTTTCAACAATCAATTTGCAGAGTGTCATGTCTCACAAAGATGACAGATAGTTGCAAACTATTTTTTCAATGTAATAAAAAACACTGTAATTATTAGTATTGATGTTTTATTAGGCTGCACATTAGTTTCATTCATTAAAAAAAAATATAATGAGTAATTAAATTTTCACTCTGAATGTTTTATAAGCAAATTGTGAACACCTCTCACATCTAGAAAACATTAGTGATTTGGTACCTTCTCTGAAAAACCGCGGGGGGTATTTGTCCCTTTTGGACAGTTCTAGTATTTTGTTTCCACTTTTCTGGGTCTTTTTTGTGTCGATGGGATCTAAAGGGCCTTTCTTCTTGATCAGATTCCATTTGAGAAGACTTAGTGTCTGCGTCATCATCGAGATCACTTCCAGTTTCTTCATTTTCTTTATCACTTTCGAGCTTTGAGTCTGTTCCGGTGGTCAAATCCTTGTCATGAACATCTACTTCAGGGTATAACTTCATTTCCAAGTATCATGTAGAATGATGTTTCTGAGGCACTGTCTGGTATGTCAAAGAGCGGACGCAGTACAACAAGGTTGAGAGAGACATCATTTAACTCTTGAACTTCATCATCATCAACAATATCAGTCTCATTCATGTCAAAAATTCCGTCACACTCCATTGAATCAACATGATTTTTGTTGGAGACATTTTCCTCAGATAACTCAGTGTTAACACAGGTTGATACAGAACTAGCATGGTCAACTTCCACATTACCATTTTCACATGTAGATCTAAAATAATCTAAATGATCCACTGTATGAAAACTGAATTGTTCCTGTTTATCAGAAACGTGTTTCTCACTAGTACTTTGATTTTTTTGACCTTCTTTCAGGGTTTTTGCCAATATATTAAGAGGAATATCATCATCAGTATCACATATACTGGTATTTTTATGCCCCGCCATGAATATGGCCGGGGCATATAGTGTTTGTCATGTCCGTCTTCTGTCCTTCCATCCTTAAATTTAATTCGGTTCACAAGTATCGAAAATCAACTCCGGTTGGAGGCGGCATATTCCCAGTTTTAGTAATGGCGCCGGTTCTGACGTTTTCCTGCCACGTAAAATATCAAATCGTAAAAAAAGCCAGGAAAGCGTCAGATATTTCGAATTCGGACTATAAAGTGGTATTTTAACTTTTATGAGGTATTTTTAACACATATACAAAATTTTCGTGAAATTTGTACAATTTGAAACAGCTGATAAGCTAAGATATTAAAAATGTTGAATTAATTGACACCTGCATTGTGTTCATACGATTCTCTTTGAGAGTATGCTATAGGAACCCAAATTCTTCGTTAAATAATAGTAAACAGTTTGATACTTTGAAGAAAGAGCTAACTTGAAAATTTTGGAGGTTTAAGTAGCCTATTATTAAGAACTGATAATTGAATTTTTTTTTTTACTTTTAGGAATGGATTCCGTGAAGGAACAACTCCCAAACCCAGAAAGCGTGCAGCAGCTGCACCCACTACAACTGTAGCAACTAAATAAAGACTTGGGTTATCATATATAAATTGTTTTCATTTAACTGTCTTAAATTTTTGCGAAGTAGAAAGGCTATAGTTTAATTTTTCGCAAATCTTTCTAGTTTTCTGATGTGATCAGTCAGTTTGCTTGTCTGATAATTTGCATAAACGAAGGCATTTATGCATAGAATATCATGCGAGTAAACTGATTGATCATCATCATCATAAAATCAAATACTGTAGACTCATTTTAATTCGTGGTGGTCAATGTTCGTGGGTAGACAAAATTTTGTTGAATTTCATGGGTAACTCTTTTAAACAGATGGTGCAGTAATTACCTGGTAATTAAATAATATATCGTATATTTCACAGATGAGCATCTATGGGCAAAAGGGGAGAAAAATTATAAATTTCATGGTCTCTGCCCTTCTGAGGGTTGGGCCAAAACCATCAAACAATGCATTTTTCAAAAATCTTCCGGTGGACATGAAGCAGTCAAACTGTTGGCATAATTATAACAAGCAGAATTTTGAAATTCGTAGTCCAAGGGTCTAGAGTTAGGCAGAGCTGTTTACTATTGCGAAAATTCAATACATGTATTTATTTTGGATTTTCGTTAAAGTACGCATTGGCCTCCGACCATATGCTCTATGTTATGCTCGAATTTTGAATTCTTTTTATGTTATATGAATAGTTTAGAAATGATATGGATATACTTAAAAACCGGAATTGCAGTGAAATATAAATATTCAGATTGTTTATTCTTGAATGATACAAGCTGACAATACTATAGAAGCTCATTTAGGGCATACCAATTAATATTTCTGAATTCGATATAACGAATTGTCAAATTTGTTACAACAAATTTAATTTGTAATAACATTTTTTTTTAATTCATAGTAACAATTTAAACAAGCATTCTGAGAGTATTGCATTAGCAATACTAGTCCCCTACCGGCAAGTGTAATCTGGTTCCGTTCCCGTTAAGAATTGAAAGTGCCATAATTCCGTCAAAAATTAATGAAGCGGGACGAAATGCAAACTTGATCTATAACTAATCAAGGTAAAGCCACATACCAAAAATCAGCTCAATATCTACAAGCGTTTAGAAGAAAATTGCGGAAAACCCGTAAAAATTGAAAAGGCCGTAATTCAGTCAAAAATCAATGAAGCGGAACGAAATGCAAACTTGATCTGTAACTCATCAAGATACACTTACATACCAAAAATCAGCTCGATATCTGCAAGCGTTTAGGAAAAAAGTGCGGAAAACCAAGTGGGACAGAGGGACAGACAGACAGACAGACGGACGGACAGACTCAGAGGAAACCTATAGTCCCCTCCGGTTTCACCGGTAGGGGACTAATAAGAGGGTGCTTTTGATTTGGATTGGCAGGATCTGGGCGCAACTGTGAAAATTTCATTGATCCAACACGATATATAAGCAGACTTTTGATGAATCGGGTTCTTGTGATATAGAAAAGGGCAATATATTCCCGATGTTCATAACTGTGTTTTGATTTGCTAAAATATGCCTTGAAATATGACTAGATGGGTCAATTGGTACAAAATGTAACATTAACGTTTTTATATAAAGAAGATGGGCGAACAAGGCGAGCGAAATGCCTATAGTGCGACAAATATGAAAATGAAAAATTAAATATCAATTATAATAATTTTTTTTCTCGATATTTCATCTAACATTAAAGTATACTTTATGTTAAATCTCCACAATTTGCAAAAATCTCACAAAGATTGAAATTATTTGCCTATTAAATAGCATATACGCACTAAAGAGGGCAAAAAGGATCATTTTCTCATGCTATAACACAATTTTTTCGATATAAGTGGGTCTTCGCTTAATTTTTTTGAAAGTTTATCCTCAAAGTTTGCGTAAAAATGTACATTTTTTGGTTAACAAAAACATGGAGCAAAGACCCACTATACCTTAAAAATACACTTTTATGACACAACATTCGTATCTTTCCGAGAAATACCTGGAGTCCATTTAGTCAAGGGTCATACCACAAACATGATTTAAATGCCGCTATTCTTCAAGAGTTGTGTAGCGTAGTGGTTAGCGTGTTAGTCTCAAAGGAAAATGATACTCAGGATTTTTTTGCTAGGGTTCGAATCCCGCGAGTACCATATTTTTTAATAACAATAAATTTTGCCGAGAAGATTTTCCTCGGAAAAGTTCTGTATATCAAAATTTCAATAATGAGAACTTTACTCTAAATACTAAATTCACAAACTGAAAATGATTTTTATATATCTGAAGGTATAGGCATTCTGCACGCCTTTTTCACCCATCTCCTTAGCTATCTCTGGTTCATCGCTTCACGATTTTAAAATAGGATCTGTGTGCATTTTAATACAAAGAAACGAGTGCTCGTTTCTTTGAGTTAAAATGCACACAGATACTCAAACATTTCTAAACTAGAGAGAAGACTCAGAGACCATTAAAAACCAACTTTTCCCCCAAAAGCAAATTGTGTAAATGCTTTGCTTCATAGTTATTTTAAAATAATATGTTAGTTTGTATCGGCGATGGCTCAGTTGTTATGTCGGGGTGAATTTATGTCTTGGTTTGATCCTTACTTGGGGCATTTTTTAAACAAACAGTCTTGGTCTATTTCATTCTAAATACTAATTTATATATTTTTTAAAGAATTTTAAAATGATTTTTTTATTTTGTTGCACTGAAATCAAGAGCAATTCTTCGGATTCACTGAGAATTTAATACATTTTTAAAATACATTTGCAATTTATCATACCCAATTATTTCAAAACTTATTTATTGTGTGAAATGATACACAAGTTTTATAGAAACTGTTAAATATTACTTTTTGACAAGATATTTCGGTGAAATGTAGAATTTTCCTATCTGTGCAGCTTTTGTTTGTTGTTTAACGTCTCTCTGGATAATTTTTCACTCATGAATATGGAGACGCCACCACTTGCCGGTGGAGGCCTACGGATTTATACCTTTACTCGACACTCTTTTTTATGACGTTGTGTTGAATTTGTTACAACGAATTCAAAAGAAGATGGGTGAACAAGGCATGCAGAATGCCTATAGCTTCAGATATCAAAAAAATCATATTCAAATTGTGAATTAAGTATTTAAAGGAAAGTTCTCATTGTTGAAATTTATGAAATTATGATAATCAAAACTTTTCTGAGAAAAAAAATCTCGGAAAAATTATTCTTTTATTACAAAAATAAAATGGTACTCGTGGGATTCGAACCCCTAACAATAAAAACCCGGAGTATATTGCTTTGAGACTAACACGCTACCCACTACGCTACTCAGCTCCTGATGAATAGTGGCATTTAAATCATGTTTGTGATATGACCCTTGACTTAATGGACTTAAGTATTTTTCGGAAAGATGCGAATGCTTTGTCATAGAAGTGTACTTTTAATGTATAGTGGGTCTTTGCTCCATTTTTTGTAAACCAAAAAATGCATATTTTTATGCAAACTTTTAGGATTAACTTTCAAAAAAATGGAGAGAAGACCCACTCATATCGAAAAATTTTGTTAAAGTGTGAGAAAATGACCCTTTTTGTCCTCTTTAGTGTGTGTATGCTATTTCGTAGGCAAATAATTTCAGTCTTTGTGAGATTTTTGTAAATTATAGAGATTTTACATGAAGTATACTTTAATTTTAGATGAAATATCAAAGAAATTTTGGATATAATTGAGATTTTATTTTTCACTTCATGTTTGTCGCACTATAGGCACTTCGCCCGCCTTGTTCACCCATCTTCTTTATTATAACGGATTTGATTCGTTTAAATGAATTCTAAAATTTGTTATAACGAATTAATTAAATGTTTAATCAAATTCAACAATCAGGGTCTATAGAAAAATATATATGAATTCGATAAAACAAATTGTCGAATTCATTTCAACAAATTTAATTCATTATAACAAGCTCTAGAAATCCTGAAAACGAGTTTAATTCGTTATAATAAATTTTTGAATTCGTTATAACGAATTCAACAAATTTGTTATAACAGAATAATTTGTTATAACAATTTAAAAGAAATTGTTATAACGAATTAAGTTCGTTATGACAAATTCGACAATTCATTATATCAAATTCAAAAATGTTTTTGATTGTTCCCAAATGGGCTTTCGTACAAAACCAACATTAACGTGACAATAAAAATGAATCGATGCGTTTTCAGCATATGATCAATACAGCCCCACTTACTAGTGCTGTTTACGCTTTTCTAGTTTTCAGTAATATTGTATTGTTGGCAGTACATTGGTTTAATTTTCTAATGTACATTTGATGATTTTTATTGCATTTGAAAATCTTCTTTACCCCTGAATATTTAGCATACAAACTAAGTGCATGGTTATGATGAGTAAGAGTGCTTCTTCCAAATTTGAGAAAATAAGAAAGGGTGCCTTAATTTCCCAAAATTGCAAATTTCATATCCTCTTTTTCAGGAGTTCTTGTGTTAAGGAGGGGCTTTTTTTAGCTCACCTGAGCCGAAGGCTCAAGTGAGTTTTTCTGATCAAAGAGTGTCCGTAATATTTAACGATCTTCATCATAAAAGAAATACTATATATAACGAAGAATGTATGTGTGTAATGTGAGAAGTATATATTATTAGAACGACCGCATACAATGTTAATTAAAAGCACCTCATATAATGTTAAGAGCACCTCATATAACAGTATAATACATCCTCGCAATGTCAGGGGGCTTGAGTCAACACGTTGCCGTTTGATCCCTGGCATATTTCTTTCGATATTTTGTGGGCTGACTGAAGCGAGGTCTTTCGGAAAAATTACAAATCTTGATTGTTTTTCTTATCCTTCAACCAATCACATTAAGCCATTCTATGATAAACAACTTGTAACACGTGCATTTGAGGTATCAACTGAATTCTTATCTAACTATTTATGAAAGCTTTAATTTGATTGGTGCTTCTCAATGAGAGAAGCAAGCCCATATGCCAGGGGTCCAACGGCAACGTGTTGACTCAGGACTCCTGGCATTGCGAAGATGCATATAATGATAAATGTACATAATATAATGACATAACTACATCATATAATGAAAGAAGTATTGTATAATTATAATGGAAGTTGCACACTATATAATTAAAATAATACCACATATAAAGAAGAGAACACTGGGTATAATGTTTAGAATGTCAGACTCCTCGGCCCAACGACATCTCGGCCCATTGACACCTCGGCTCACGTAAAAGACACCTCGGCACAAACAAAAATGTATTATTTTAAACATATTTATTTGTTATTTTCTTAAGTATTTTATTATTATAAGGACTATATGCGACGGATTATATTATTATATATCCATGAAATAAAAAAGAAAATAATTGAATAATCTTCCGAGAGTAAATTGACGATTAAAAAAAAAGATTGTCCATCACATAGTGCTAATCGTTAAACAAACAAGAAGACGCAGCGCATCCTTTGAAGTCTCAAGCGCGTGTCATATGGGGTGGTGACAATGAGGAGTTATAATTACGAGCAGGCTAAATTAATCCAATTTGTTGGATACAAACCACATATCTTCCTTGGTTGGTTTAGGGAAATATATCCATTATGCTCTAATATTACGCAAAGATCTATCAGGTTAACGTGACTTCTATCTGTGTAAGGTTAAGTTGAGTTTATAAATTAAAAAAAAAAAAAAAAAAAGAATCAATTAAGACATCTTATTGATCAGGACAGAATACCTCAGGACATATGCTACTGTGCACTGGTTTATACATATAATTATTATATATAGTTAAGTGTACACTACCCCCCTACTACGAAGTGATTTTTAAGTGAAAGAATTCTAAACATTATGAAATGAATAAAGTTGCATTTTCATAAGCAACAAAATAAATAAATAAATAGACCTCCTATCTCCCACTCAATAAATACAGCAGCTGACATCTATGCTGTCGTTCGTTCAAAAATTCTGAAATTATAAGCCCCTGTTTATCGTATACATATCGTCATTATAAACATACATACATTTATATTACCATAGTGAATACAGATAATAATTCTAAAAAAAAAAAATTCCTTGGGCCGAGGTGTCTTTAGTATGGGCCGAGGTGTCAATAATTTTGGGCCAACCTGTCAGGGCCGAGGTGTCAAGCGTGATGGGCAGAGGTGTCGTTGGGCCGAGGTGTCTGTCTACCAATGTTTAATCCTCATATAAAACAGTCCTGGCGTTCCATACTTTCTCTTCGATGTGTTTAATGTTTTGTAGAGACTTACATTTACAATTCAAGATGTTAGTCTTAAGAATAAAACTGATTTTTAAAAGAATAAATCATATCATAGTTGTGTGGCGGTCATACGTGTTCGATCGCTGGTGGCCAGATAGCTAAGTTGGTGGAGCACCTGACTGGAATTCAGGGGGCCCGGGTTCGAATCCCAATCTGGTCCGCTGCATTTTTTCTCTCCAGTTATATTTTGTGCCGTGCCATGCCCTGAAAGTGACAGCTGAGAGACCTGTCCACTGGCGGATTTTAGGGGGGGGGGGCGTGGGGGGCGCACGCCCCCCCCTAAAATTTTCAAACTATGATATGATCGACTAATATTAATAATGCCATATTAAGTATATAACTAACCAATACCACTATTTTTGTGCCTGGTTTTACTCTTAAAATACACGAAAACCCAGGAGCTTCCGGGGGCTTCGCCCCCTGGGCCCCCTCTATTCGAAGTATGATATGATTAGTATTAATAATGCCAAACTTTGGTACATATAAACTAACCAATACCACTATTATTGTGCCTGGTTTTACTCTTAAAATACACGAAAACCCAGGAGCTTCCGGGGGCTTCGCCCCCTGGGCCCCCTCTATTCAAAGTATGATATGATTAGTATTAATAATGCCAAACTTTGGTACATATAAACTAACCAATACCACTATTATTGTGCCTGGTTTTACTCTTAAAATACACGAAAACCCAGGAGCTTCCGGGGGCTTCGCCCCCTGGGCCCCCTCTATTCAAAGTATGATATGATTAGTATTAATAATGCCAAACTTTGGTACATATAAACTAACCAATACCACTATTATTGTGCCTGGTTTTACTCTTAAAATACACGAAAACCCAGGAGCTTCCGGGGGCTTCGCCCCCTGGGCCCCCACCAGGGCTTCGCCCTGGACCCACTGGGGGCCTTAAGGCGGCCCCAAGACCCCCTGCCTGAACGAAGTTATCCACGCCCCCCCTAAACACAAATCCTGTATCCGCCCTTGCTGTCAGGGAAGAGCCTGGGTTGGTGTCTTCGGGGGCCGAAGACCTTTAAGGAGGGAGGAATGTGGCGGTCAGACGAGTTCGATCGCCAGTGGCCAGATAGCTCTGTTGGTAGAGGACCTGACTGGAGATTCAGGGTTCGAATCCCGGACTGGTCTGCTGCATTTTTTCTCCTCTCCCGTTGTCAATTCATGAATATGTGTTTTTATGTTGTTGAATTTAGATCCGGTTTCATCATCAAATTTCCACGACACAACTCAATTTTCAACGGACAAGTGTCTAAATTCAACACCTTCAACGTTGAAAAATGAACCTCCAGGTCAATTTTCATCTCGAGACAAAATTCTGCGTTACACCGGACCAACTAAGCCGCTTTCCTTCACTTCGAAGGAGAGTGCTCCCCCCCCCCCCCGAAATGGGGTTTTCAGTTTGAAGAAGGAGTAGCTAAATAGGTTTTTTTTTACCTAACCAAAGTGAAAATTATTAATTATATACAGATGCGAATCCATGTCGCCACTCCTGTGAAAAAAAAAAAAAAACAGAATATTTTTGGACAGCAAAGAAAAAACAAGGAAAATTGTTCAGACTTGAAAATCCTATTTATGAGAAGTTGGTGGGGTGGGAAGGTTGGGGGTGGTAGGTTTCAACTTACATATATGTACATGTATAAGTACTTAATTGCACAACCGATTTTATGATTACATTTACAAATTACCATGGTTATACTACAACAAAAAGTGAGGGGACCAGCTTTTCAATGAACATTTTCAATAGTGAAATATTATGTTTGGAAAAAAAGTCGTGAGGAACCCCCCTCCCCCCACCTCAGACACCTTCCCCCACTCCTCCCCCATACTTCATGCTTGCAAAAATACTCCCCAGAATGCAATCTATCATTCTACAGTGTTCTATGGAAAGAAATAATTTAAATAGCCTGCAACAGTACAAGCCTGTTTTTTCCGTGGAATTCACGTAGGCTAATCATGATATACAGCAATTTTCAGTTATCGTTCTTGACTTCTATGCAGGGGAAATCTGGACTGTTGGTGACGGATGGGTCCGCCTATTATAGTCGATACCATTTGCATTTGATTTGGATATCATCATGCTACCGTTAGACCCGCATATTTTTTTCTCGATACTTATCACATAGACACATTCCTTACAAATTACATGCTCTTATTTACCCCTCTCTCCGAACTTCTTAATATAAAACTTACCTGGACCGAATAGGCCCTAGTGTGTGTGTTTCAAAATTTAGATCGAAGTGTCATTGGGCCGAATTGTCTGGTTACCGTTGTGGATGTCATTGCCAATAACTTTAAACTTGGGCAGTGTCAAAAATCTGTCAGATTTGAACCCCTCAAACAAATGTGAGTAATTTTCTTTAAAAAAAAATAATGTATTTTATGAGTTAACTTAAGGCTCAGTTGTTACATGTGTATGGTCCTGTTGTACGTCGATTTATAAGTAGGCCTAGTGCAGGGTTAAACCCTACCAAACAAGCATAGTTCTGACATTTCACGTGCCAGGAAAACCTGATTCTGAGGAGCAGTTATTGATATAACTTTAAAATTCTGAAATAACAGACATGTGCAATTATTTTGTTTCTAAACTATTATTCTAAAACTGAAGCATTATATAGAAGCAATCATGCGTAAAGGCCTAAATTTATGTAATGGCAGGTATCCTTATAAATCCAGTCCCTCTGACGCCCGACTCGATTGTGGTGTGAAAGTTGTGCTGTGTATCTCGACTGAAAACTCGTATTGCAATATATTGTAATATTAAAGTTTGTAATGAAATATATCACATTATTATATAGCTAATAAATAGTCTATATTAAAAAAAAAAACTACTAAAAGTCAAGAGAATTTTAGCATGTATCTTGGTGTTTTATTGAACGCTGAGTTTGCATTATGTATATATGAGTATGTCCCCAAACATTCCAAATACAAGCGTTCAATATCGAACGCCCTGTTGTAAACAAAAAATGTCTGGTCAACCATTCAACCTATTAGTATCAATAAAAACCTCAATAAGTAAATCTATAAATCAATGGGAAATGTTTTAGTTATATAATAAAGGAGTTATTGAACTTACATTGGTGAATATATTGGCACTAATTGTTGGCTGTACAAATGCACTCGCAAGCTTGTGCATTTGTACAGCCAATTTGTGCCAATATTCACCAATATAAGTTCAATAACTGTATAATATAAAATTTACATACATTTTTGCTCTTTAATTTTTACACAAATGCAAATCTAGATACAGTGTTCTTGAGTTGATATCAACAAAGTTTGGCTGTGCAGTGCTGGCGCATATGACTAGCTGAGTTTATGGAACCATTTTTTTTTAAATTTGAGATTCATAATACATTTGTCAGATACAGCTTAAACTTGAAAATGTGTTTGTAACTTTTTATAGAATATGGACCCTCGAGCAGATATATTCACACAAAAAAATAATATGATATGTATTGTGAACAACAAGATCTATAACTGTTAACTGATATTACAGATTATTACATTTTCAATTACTGACATTTGTTTATTGAATAAAAGTGATATTCTGTCACAGTGTGAAAGGATATCAAAATGATATTCTGTCACAGTGTAAGAGAATATCAGAAGTCCAACAAAACTCGAGATTTTCCTTCCCTTTGTGAAAATACTCCCTGACCCGCTATTAGATAGAGAGAGTAAATAAACCATCCTAACAGAGACTTAAACTACCAAAGTTTCTCCAAATATACTGCTGAAATCAATGTTTACAATTTTTTCAATCTCGCAATTACTTAGCTATGACATCTCAACTGCTGCACTATTATGCCACGTCCTATGAAACTTTGTTTTGAAAAGTCACAGAGGCAAAGGAAAAAATCAAAGAAAATGAGACAGGATTCATGCTTCCCACTTGTGAAAATATAACAAAAAATCCTGTCCCACTCGTGAAATAAATTCCTTTATTCAACTACAAAACATTGAATAATTCCTCTACATGTCTATAGTCCCTATATAATCTATATGAATGCAAATGGTTCATGACACTACATATTCACTGGATTTGAGGCCGTATTCACCAGAGGATCGATCAGTGCATGTGCAGCAGAAATTGTGACTTCGTTCACAAACAACACCTCAAATAACATAATAAAGAGAGGTTGCAATGGTTGGGGTTAGTTGTGTATTTGAGCAGGGAAAACAATAGACAAGCCTATCGCCAGATTTATGCAAACGTTTTGACAGAAAATGATGAAAATGATCACATAATTATTATAAAAGGAAAACATGGACATTAAATTGAAATAAAAGATACCACAGAGTTGGACACATCTGTTTCAAATTTGGATATTTTACTAGAAAAAGATATTAATGGTAATCTAATAACAAAGTATTATGATAAACGTGATGACTTTAACTTTTGAATCGTCAGCTTCCCTTACTTATGCAGCAATATACCCTCATCACCTGCATATAAGGTGTATATCTCTCAGTTGATTCAGTACGCAAGAGCATGCTCTACGTATGAACAATTTCTAAAACGAGGTAAGTTATTGAGAAACAAGTTGATGAAACAAGACTATCAACAGTCTCATTTAAAGTCATCATTTTGTAATTTCTATGGTCGATACAGTGACCTTGTCAGCAAATACAATCTTTCATTAAGTCATATGCTGACTGACATTATTTACACACTAAATTGTCGACAGACTTTTCTGTTATTTCCCATTCATGTCAAGGAGCACACGGCGGGTGTGACCCATTGGCAGGGGATGCTCACTCCTCCATGGCACCTGATCCCACGTCTGATGTTTTTGGAGGTCCATGTTTGCTCTGCTCCCGATTTGTATTGTTTTAATTGACTTTGAGCTTGAACACTGTTTGTTATCTCCATATTTCATTGTATTTTGGACATTTTTAAAATTTTAAATCTTTTTGTGACAAAAGTTTGTGAATGAAAATGGTGTCATGTAGCCTTCAGTGTCTTATTTATATTTAAATGTTGACTTTATAATAAAACAATTTTGTCTTTGAAAATTATGATAATAATGACATATTGAAGAAAGTGAAAATTCTCTGATACATGCTTTAAAAGACTCTGTTAGGTCCTATGCAAATGCTATTAAAATCATGAAAAATACTAATGATGAAATTTACTTTCAAAAATTGTCTTTGAGATTATAAATTGTTAAATCTTTTAATTTTTATTTTAAATGAACACTTGCTGCAGGATGGGTCAGTCATCCTGTTATAAAATCAACCTGGGGGTAATGTGGATGGACTCTTTAGATGTGGTATTACCTCCGGTTGAATGTGAGTGTTTCTCCAACTCTATGTATTTATAAAATCATCATTATAGTTATGTTGCTCCAAACGAAGTTGGATGACATATATTGCTTTGTTATGCCCTTATAAATATCTTTCTATATATTTATTACTAATAAAAAGTCAAACAAAAGAAATGTTATTGCATTGGTCTAACAATTTCATTGTTGACCGACCTGTCAGTCCAACATAAGAATTGTTAGACCGCAACGTCACTGTTACGTCACAAGTAAGTAATCGTCGTTTAATATCGGCGACACGGAAATAGCCAAAGTTTAGAGCTGCAAGAGTTGTATGCTATTTGAAAGAGCATGTTTTAATTGTGATAAATAGTTTTTGTGATATAATAATTTTATTATTAATTTTTTCATTTTCTGCTATTTTTTTTTATTTTTATTGATCAAGCCAAATTTTCCAAAGAAAGTAATTGATTATATTTTAATTAAATCTGTTCAAATGTTGTCATTTTAATATTTCTATCTGAAGTGAAGGGTATAACAAAACAGTTATAGACTGGGATTCGGGCAACATATGATTTGTTGGACCTGAAGGTGAAAATGTTGCCCTTGGCCTGCGGCCTCGGGCAACATTTTCACCTTCAGGTCCAACTTTCCACAAAAGACCATCAGTATAGTTTTACTTGTGCAGTGCAGACTTTCAGTTTCAAAATGGCTACCGTTGCCATGGAAACGTGCGAAAAGTGAGAAATTTTGTCCGGGAGTGTTCTCTCTGGTCCCTTGAACATTCATCATGAAACTTTACAGAAATGATGATCAGTAATTGTAGTTGTGCGATTTGCATTTAAAATTTTCAAATTGACAATTGTTGCCAAGGAAACAAAGGAAAAGTGAAAATTCTTTAGCTTCAATTTTCTCAGTAACTGCTCAAGCAATCACTTTGAAACTTTAATGGATGATTCCTTGCATTGTGTCAAAGTGATTTCTATTTTTAAAAAAGACCCGGAATTGACCGCACACAGTTACCATAGAAACAAAACAGAAAAAAGGTATTATGCTCACATATGTTCTTAGAGGTGACTTGGACAATTTTGATTAAACTTTACAGAAATTATAATCAGAAACTCTAGATGTGCAGTCATCATTCAAATTTCTCTAAATTCCTACCGTACGAAACGGACAAAAAGTGAAAATTCTTTAATTTCTATTTTTCTCATTAACTATGCAAGCAATCTTTTGGAAACTTTAAAGGTTTATTCCTTGTACTGGATCAAAGTGGTTTCTGCAAAAAAATTGGATTCGATTGCAGTAGGTCCATCACTTCAGCCACCAGAACGAAGTTGTATTTTGATTCACCTTAGTTTTGTACTCAAGTGTTTTCGTAGATGGCTTTCAAACTCTTGATGATACTTTACAGAAATAAAAATAACTAACCCTAGGCAGGGCTCGACATTAACTTTTTTTGCTACTTGTCCATTCGGACAAGTGACCAAGACATTTACTTGTCCGAACTTCAACTTCACTTGTCCGAAAAATTTGCAGTAAAGATAAATACTTAACCGAAAAACTAAAAATAAAGTCCATTACATGTGCATGATGTTATTTATAAATACAACAAACACATAAAACAAAATTTTATCTAGACTTTCTGTCCTGACAACATAAATGCTGTCAACATAAAACAGAATCCAAACTTCGTTAGTTCCATGCCTTTGCAGTTGCATGCAATTAGTGAACTTCGATCCCGATCGAGTGTACTCAATTACATAGCGATCTATATCGGGATCGAAGTTCGGTTTTTATGTACTGTTTCCGTCTTAAAGTACCGTTAAACTTTCAACAGTCATTCTTTTAAATATTAAGCGACTTCTTTACATAAAAATGCACTTGTCCAATTGGACAAGTGCCCAGCAAATTCACTTGTCCGTATTTTTTATTCACTGGTACCGGACAAGCGGACAAGCGTTAATGTCGAACCCTGCTAGTTTTGCATAGAATATTTTATTTTTTCAAAGTTTGTCGCTGACGCCAGGTAAGGAACAAATGATTTAAGAAAAGTCATGGTAACATGACCATTGTATGCTATCAGAAGTTTCTTTTAATCAAAGTACTGAAAGGACTGATACGAGTTGAAGGTTGTCCAAGCTTAGCTAATGGGTATTGCTTTATTGATGAAAAAATGAAATGTCTATTTAGAAACAGAAATTTAAATTTCCTTGATGTCAATTTCATGACATGATGCAATGTATTTTAAAATCCAATTAACAGATAATACTTTATGAAATTATAAGAAAACGATATTTCTTTCTTTTTACAGTATAATTATACAAGTTATACATTTACTGAGCATTGCTTCCTTATTTTAAGAAATAAAATGAACTTGCACAACTATCATAAAATATATTAAAACCACAATTGTTGACATTTTCATAGTGTATGCAGCAAGTATGCTTTTGATAAATGTCGTTTTTCTCTGATAATTTTTTTTCTTGAGTAATGCTTTATTTTCACATGCAGTTTTCAAATAAATTCTGTTAACTAATAAATGTAAAGTCAAAAAAGTTATTGTACATTTTTACTACCCCCCCCTTTACACACACACGCGTGCGCACCCCACCCAGAATAACGACAACATAAAATACTTCTCTTAACCCAAAATCAACCTCTGATCAACTTTAAATCTACTAAAGACCCAAAATAAATTTTCATGAAAATGTGCTTGCTTTTGACTCAATTAGTTAATTGCCGAATTTATGTACAGATGAACAGAGATATAAAATCTACTTTTTGTAAATCAAGTTTCCCTAATATATGAGTTTATATTCCGCTGCCTTGATTTTTTTTGATCTTTTTCTGTTACGTATGTGTAAATCATCTTATTTATGATTACTTCATCTTAATATAAACCACTTGTATTAGTTAAATTATTTCTGGTATCAGTAGTGACTAAAAACTAGCGATATTATTCCTTCATTAGAATCCAATTCTCCAGATATGTTAGTGTTAGTGTTAGTTACATGTATAAACATCTGTGTTCTGATGTATTTAATGTTCATCAATCAGAATTAAACAAAAAAAAAAAAAAGAAGAGGTTTTTGAGGAAATCTAATTTTTATTAATCGCCAATCCTGCCTGTCAAAACTACTATCTCCGCACAACAAATCCTCCATAATCCAAGAGTCGGTAGTCCAATCCCAGCAACTGGATATGAAAGTGTTACACACAGACAGAATGTATGAATTTATGACCTTGAACTTTGACCTTTTGACCTCAAAGCCAAAAGGGATCTTCCTTAGGCCACAGGGAGTTGTTATGTAAAATTTCATTGCAAAAGCTTAAAGGATTCTTGAGATATCGCTCGGAAACGAAAGGGTTAAAACAGAATTTATGAATTTTTGACCTTGACCTTTGACCTCAAAATCAATAGGGTTCTTCTTTAGGACATAGGGAGTTGCTATGCAAAATTTCAATGCGAAAGCTCAAAGGGTTCTCGAGATATCGCGCAGAAACGAAAGTGTTACAGACAGACAGAAATACAGATAGACAGACAGACGGACAGACAGACCCAAATAAATATCCCCCACTTTCAGTGCAAGCGGGGGACAAAAAAAAGAAGGTTTTTCAGACCAGATACATGTACCCTATTTTGTACACTGAGAAAGGAAAATAAATAACTGCACCAAAATGCCCTTTGTTATTTTCAACAGCATTCAATCTCTCAAATTTCTTTTCTTAGAATAGTCTAGAGTCTTTAATCAGAGACAAATACCATGATTTATGTCTCTGCTGTCAATTAATTTTTTTTTTTGGTATGGTCAGAGTTTTTGTCTTTCACCTGTGCATCCCAATCCCAATCTTTTAAAAACTTGCATCATACCTGCTTTTTTCGAAACGATCATTTGGACCAATGTTTTTTTTTTTTTTTTTGTAAGCTTTTGTTCCAGAAAAATCTTTACTGGCCCTTCCAACAGGATCGATAATTTTCGACAACTCTGTCCGACTAATAGAGTAGAGAGATGGTCCTCTTTTGTGTGTAATCTTAATTATTTCTGCACTGACACCTCTTTGTGATTACTCTATAACTACCTACTCCAGCATGTTAGAGGTTCACAGTTTGATACTTTTGACTTGGTGCCCATAATCAGGTACTTGTTTATAAGGTGTGTTGGGACATTACATTAACAGAGGCTCTTTCTTGTAGGAGTATACTTCTATCCAAATTCTGCCCTGATCATGCAGTCTAAAGTCATTATTCAAATTCTTATAGTTAAAAAATACCATATGATGCAATGGCCTGGTCAATAATAGGTGAAATGGAGATCTTTAATTTGAATTATAAAAACATACTTAATCATTAATAAAGCTTTGGTGAACTTCAGATGCAACTCTGTTTATGTATGAGTCATTGTTTACGCTTTGTGGACCTGCTTTACAACTATTTACCTGTGTGCATATATATTTAGAGTGAAAAACCTGTTGTGTCTTATTTACCATGTGCACTGTAAATGGATTTAAAAAAGCAAAAAATGTCAGTTTTACTTTAAAAATCATAGTGTAACACTGTTTGATATCAATGTGACAGCATTCCTCTTTTGTATTTTTGGTTTTGGATGTGGTCCATAAGTGAAGAACTATGTCCTGCTTAGCATAAGAGGAGATTGCTGTACCTGATTATTACATGTGTGTTGTGAGGAATAGCAGAGGAGCAGTTACCTATACAGGTAAGTTGTGATTTGATAACATTGTGCATTGTAACATCAGATCTGTTATCTCCATCATTTAACACACTTTCACCTCCCCTAATCACAACTATTACAGGTGTGGTTTAAAAAAAAAATTATTCATTATATATGAATTGAACAGTAGGCATAAATGCCTATATCGTTCTCTCATTTGTATCATATTTGACTGCCCTTTTTTTAGCTCACCTGAGTCAAATAAAGGCTCGAATGAGTTGTTGATGTCGTTGTTTTCATTGTCGTAAACTTTTTACTATTTCATCTTCTCTAAAACTACTAAACCAATTTCAACCTAACTTAGCTCAGAGTATCCTTGGGTGAAGGGGATTAATTTTTTTTTTCAAATGAAGGGCCACACCCTCTTCCAAAGGGAAATAATTTCTTGGAAAAGTAAAAATTTGGTGGAGACATTTAAAAGATCTTCTCTCAAGAACCACTGGGCCACAAAAGATAGCCACAATGGGCGATTAAAATTTGTATTAAATGTGACAGTGTTGCCATACTTACTAATAAAATTTGGTGAGATTCTTATAAAACCCGTTTCCTTGTACAGTTTTGGTCGTATTTTAATTAAACTTTGTACATGTTGTATATAACTGTAGACTACACCAAGCTTTAAAATTCTTTATAATGATTTTTGGGAGTTGAACTATGTTCAATCTCCCTTGGTCATCACACGCTTTTCATGCGCAGTAATTTGCATTGATTATATAGTGGCTGTCAGTGGGGCTTCTGTGTCGGCTAATTTACTCATGTGATATTCAATAGAAACTTCTATAAACATCTGCCATAAAATAATCCAAGTAACTTTTCTGAACTAATCTAATTTTGATAACTGATATGTAAGTAAATGTAATGATATTGTATTTATCCTACTTTGAAAATTAGATTTTTATCACATTAATATTGATATATACAAAACAAAAAAAGATAGAAAATTTTGTAAAGGACCTCGTTTGTAGCGCAGCGTCACCTATAAACACTGAGAAGGAAACGAACAACGACTGCACAAGAGCTATTGACACAGTGGCGAGAAATATCTGACTGGCGCATTGTCTGACGCATAGTTCACAAAACTAGCAAGCATATTTTAAACTGTGTGATCCAATCAATATAATCTCAGAAATTATTTACCATGATCATTCATTTACAGTGTAAAAGTTTCTCATTTTCAGAAAATTACACACTCTTGTTTGCATCTGTTCCAGAGAAAAAAAACTGGAATTGTGAAAAAAAAAAATTGTATGACAGTAAATACAACGACTGCTGATAAATCACATGCACACTAACCACAATAGTTTCCCTTCAGTCATGAACGTGATATTTCATGAGTGCATATTAGGACTTATTAAAAGCTGGTTATTTTGGTGGAATCGAGACACAAGAGACGAAGAGCAGCAGCCAATTAGTCTAATTTATTGAATAAACAAAATTTAAATTTTTTTTAACAAAGTATGAGGTAAATAGGGGGTAAAACTATGAACAAATCACTAGGAGTGAAACGGTTCACCGCGGTATCGATGCACCGCGGTATTTTTTCTCGGTTTGATACACGGTGCAAAATCTCTAATTTCCGGTTCGGTTCATTTTTCGGTCGGGATCGTTATTCAGTCGGGTTTGGTAAAAGGTATAGGAATGAGAGTACCAAATCCCCGGATGTACACGTGGTTTTGTTTGTTACACAAAGTAGTATAGAGTACTGAATAGTGTGCGTTACCTGATTGGCTGAATTCAGGTATGTAATTTTTTTCATTTTAAAGTAAAAATATTAATGTTTGAAATAAATGATGGAATGTAAGAATATTACAGAAAATATAGAAATATCATGGGAGATTGTAGGAGTGGGGGTTGATATTTTTTGCAGAGTGTCATTTACTGCCGATCGCTATAAGTTGTAAACAACTGCAATTTTGACCTATAAACGCCACGGGACCATATATTTTGGGGGAGTTTTTTTAGAAGCGCTTAGAATGAATTTTCAAACGGTGTTAAGGATTTGTCTGAAAGTGATATGGTAAAGTACTGAGAAGGCATAAGGTTTGTATAGAGTTCTATGGGAAAATAATTGGTACTCTTTTCCCTATAAAACACGTTACTCAGTATAAATAAGTATAGAAAACGTAAATTTTTGATGACTGATAGCTTGTAAAATAATATTTGACAGTCAAATAATTTTAATCAATTTCTTGTAGTCAATTTGCAAATAAAATTCGTAAAATATGTGACTAGATTTAGAAAAAGAAAGCATAAAACAACGTTGAATTTGTTTCCTTCTATCAAAATGTATCATATCGAAAATAACCGAACCGAGACAAAATTATACAATACGTATCGAACCGTGAAGGAGGTGTATCGTTTCACCCCTACAAATCACATGTTTTACCTTGTTATACTGCTGGAAGGTCACATGATCGTTCTCAAAAGATCTTCACGCTAAATATTCATGAGTTTTTGTTTTTAATCAAATTAGAATTATTTCTTTAATTCCATCTTAGGTACAAAACAAAGGATTAGTGGAAAGGATATTTTTTGTCATTAAAATAAGGATATTTTTTCATCATTCAGTAAAAAGTGAAAACATATATTGGAATGCACCACTTCCATTTCATATTTGAACAATTCAATATTCATTAAAATGAATTAATAGCATGTTTGTTAAGTGATACCTGTTGTTATTATACATTTTATATATTATTATAGGTCATAATGCTCTCAAAGTGTTTTTTATTTTCACGTATCATGGAATAATAAATCACCTCATTTTCCTCTTATACATCGGGTTTGATATCTATAAATTTCCTTAAAGACTAAAGATCGAGGACTGACAAAATAAATTTGCGCATTTTAAATAAATTGTCACAAATTATTTTTTCCATCAGATGTTCAATTTATTGTTTTGTTTATAAACTAATGTAAGATAAAGAAATCTATGAGAAATATTCACTTGTCCGAACTGAGAATTTACTTGCCCCGGGCAATCGGACAACAGTTGATGTTGATTCCTGATTCTAATTCTTTTGAAACTATTTCTCAAGTTTGGTGTTGTAACACTATGAAAATATGCAACAGTTGATTTGTATCTAAAATCTTGTTAACACATTCAATCACTAGACCCCCACTCTCAGTGATATCACTTCCAATTGAATTTGCAAAATGTTCAACTCCCATGAGTACTTTCAATACTTTGATTACAACTTATGTTATCAGGTGGACAAAAACAGATAGCAATAGGTTACCAGAGTGACTCAAGTGACTTATTAATTAAAAGTATGTAAATGATCATGTAAACCAGGATTCTCCGTGAGCTGTTTTACTGTGTTGGCTCCGACACAGTAAAATTTTCCCTGACACAGTAACAATTTTAATTTTATGCGTGCGACACAGTAAAAATTTTGCGACACAGTAAGATCTGTGATAATCAGATATTTAGAACATAAATTCTCTCTATTACTGAAACTTTAATCATGCAAACAAATCTACCGTCTTTCAATTTTTAAGACAGAGCACTTAATAATCTCCTAATTAGGGCTCTTTGTCTTGCTTCACTTTGCATAATCAATTATCCCTTAGACCCTGGCTGGACTTTACGAATGAAGGAATAAAGACAGATAATTTGTTTTACACTTCCATATAACCGTATAATTGCTAGTTGCATTTTTAAATATTATTTAAAAAATTATTATGAATATATGTCTTTACTTCAGAACCACGTCTGAGCGGTCTCTAGAATTATGTTGGCACTGTGAGTCAAACATCATACCGTAATCATTTAGTGGATGTAAATGTATTGTTGAAGAATTTAAAGGCACTCCCTAAAAGTATTTTACTATTCTAAAGTTTTTTTCATTCGGTAATTCGATCAAGTAACAAAAATCACTGCAAATTTACTTTGAAAGATAGTAAGTAGTTTGATTGTATCAACCAGAATTTCATCTGGACTGGGTTGCTCAAATCATTGGTTAATTTTGACCACTGGTTAAGTTAGCCGGTGGTTAAATTCTATATCCACTGGCCAACTTACCACTGGTCAAATATTTGTTGCTCAAAATAAAACTAGCCTCTGGTTAGCTAACCACTGGTTAAATGATTTAACCAGTGGTTAGTATCCCACAATGCATTACATTTGCCCACTTTTCAACTAAAAAAATTGGCTACCATGGTAAATATCATACGAGTGAAACGTGAGAAGTTGTTACAACTGTATTAAATAAGTGGAGAAACGCCTATAGATGTAACAGTTATTAACACTAAACAAACGGTTTAAGTCACAAAAAGTCAAGAAAGCACAGGTTTGGCTAAGAATTTAACTATGCTGTAAATTCAAGTGGAGTGGTATAGGAGAATTAGCACCACGGCGAAGATGGATAGTAGGCTGTATAAAGTAAAACTGATGGTGGGCACCATAGCCCTCACTGAATCTATAGTGTTCAAGACAATGCATAGTGTCAGACTCGCCATATCTCTTCGGAATTATTCCTATTCAATACTTGGCTATACTTCCAGGGTAAGTACATCAAGTTGCGTCATCTCATACTTAAATAATAACTGATTGAACACCTTTACCCATGTAAACGTCGTCTGCTATGCATCCGAGGAAATTCGCACTGGCTGCGTTCTCGATTTAAATAGTTACCTTGCCAGAGGGAACTCATTTCAAACACTTACAAAGAAAAAATAGACTTTCATCACATTTATATCTGTCTTGATAACTGCGATAGTTGGTAGTCACTACTATTTGCACTTCAGTCTGTAAATATAACAGAAATGTCATGGTCGAATACCTAGAAAAAGTGAGTTCGTCACTAAAGCATTTCGCTCCGTACCCATACATTGTGTAATTAAAATGCATTATTGCATTATCCAAAGTTTATTACATAAATACCACACCTTTTAACAATATTTAGAGAAAATAAAGGACTATATAGATATCTATAGTTATCAAATGTGCAAATCATTTTCTATAATTAATTTTTATTTATTCAGAATCATATAGGGACCTAGTCAAACTGACTGTTAAATCAAAGGAAATAGTACACTCTTTATTTCATTCAGAAGGCAAGAAACATCGCTTAACAAAATGGAGCCAATGAAAAAAATCATTTTCAAGTGAATGATAATTAATATTGTAAAAAATAACTAAATAAAAAAGCAAGACATTTGAAGAGAAAGGGGGGGGGGGGCATTTCCCAATTTATTTTAATGTAGTTTAATAATTTATGTTTGTCTACCATACTAATACATCAATTTACTTGTATCCGTTATTAAGCCTATATACAAATGACAAACAATTTTATTCATTTTTACATACATATATTTATAAATTAACATCATCATTTTTTTCCAGCAGGGGATATTGCCACTTGATGAAAGCCTTTACAATGCCAACAATTTTAGCCTTGAAAGAACCCATTCGAAACATTCTTGCTGATGCTGAAGACATGAAATCCTAGCAATCTCTGATAGTGTTGTTATCCCCTCTTCCATATTGCTGCAAAGCCATTTCTACTTGACTTATAAATGACTGTGTCTTTGTTAGTACTCCTCAACATTAAATTTATGATTACAATGCATATAAGCCTTTGTTCCTTTTGTTATCCTGAAAAATTTACAAAAAAATAATAACAAAGTAACCATGATTATCCACTGGATAAGAGACTTAACCCACCTCTGTCAAATGGCTAACTTTGGCCAATATTTAACCACTGGATAGCAAAGTTAACCAGTGGATAAATTCTGAGCAACAGTATTTAACCAATGGTTAAAAGTTAATCGCTGGATAAGAGATTTAACCAGCGGTTAGCGCTAACCAGTGTTTTGAGCAACCCAGTCCAGGCTGCTCTTCAGAGCATGTGTAAAATATGAAGTTATATATTTGCTAGACACTGTCAATAAACTCTTGTTTGTTTTAAATTGTTTTAAACAATTTACATTTTGCAATAAATGCACAAAATTTTACACGATTTTAAACCATGTTTATATATATATATTTTTAAATGGAAAGTATCAGAAGCTAATGATGTTAGTACCTTAACACTAAACTAAGTGGACACCATGACAGACAAACTTCTGATCTGATTCTGTATTTCTAATGTTTGAGATCAATGTGAGAACAAATGTGGTTCTGTATTCACTGTATAAACTCAAATTCACTGTATACCTGAACTCTCAACTGCACTAATGTATGACAATCACACCTACCTGAATTTCCTCTATACACTATCCAAAACAACCTGCTAACTGTACCTGTGTCAGTCCGTTTTCTCTAGTCTGAGTCAAAGTATTTTAAATATTTGTACTAAATTATTGTTATAATAATGAATGAATAATAATATGGGAAAAAATAAACAATGTGAAACGGCCGAAAAATCTCTGTCTTTGTTTTCAACATATATATATGTATATATACAGGGATGGGGTAATTGAAAAAAGTAATTACAATTGAGTTTAATTAATTACATTTTTCATAGTAAATGGATGTAATTTGTAATTGACCAATTTTTCAATTACTTTTAATTGAATATAATTAATTACATTGAAAAAATATCATAAATTTCAATTACTTTTCAATTACTTTACATAATACATATTATGTGTATTTAATAGGAAAATATTTCCAACACATGCAGTCACATTTTACAGTTATTTTGATTTATTCAAAGAAGCCCTTCTGTTTTTCAAAATCTTAAACTTTTTTTATATCTCAATAAATGAATTTGGTATTGGCTTGTTTATAAAAATTTTGTTTGTTTTATAATTATAATGCACATAAATATTTAATACTAGTTTAATGTTTACCAAAATTTTGTTCTATACCTCTCATTGGTATAGGCATGAAAACATTTCAATGTTTTGTTGCTTGATTAGGCCACACCAATTTGTAAAATAGTTCTTTTGATTTTCAAAAATAAAAAGTGAGGCAAGAGGGCAAGATAATTTTACAAATATTATACAATTATGGACTCTTTCGGTGGTGAAAATGGTTTGTTATTCACCAGAAAAATATCAATATTGACCAAGGCGAAGCCGAGGTCAATATTGATATTTTGCTGGTGAATAACAAACCATATTCACCACCGAAAGAGTCCATAATTGTTTTATTATATAGTCAGGATTTTAATGAATAAGACATTGAAGGCTGCATGATGACTCCATTTTCATTAACGAACTTCTGTTGTAGAAAAATTTTTAAAAAATTTCTAGATTATAACTTATAACTTCCATGTTTTCCTTTCACTGTGTGCAAGACATCGAAATGTTTGGAAAATAATCCTGCGAGAAATTTGCCTAAAAGTTTTCCTGCTCAGATATACAGCATATGCAGCTGGCTCCGGCCGTTGCAACCATTGTTTTCAATGCGTTTTTTTAGGTATTGATTGTGACGTCACAATGCCGCTGCACGCACACTGACCCTCCAGTAAATACGGCATCAAATCCAGTGAATATGTAGTATTATAAACTGTTTGCGTTTGTATAGATTATATAGGGACTATTTATAGAATATATAATAATATTTTTTATTTTGGGATTAAAAATTATGAGGCGAGTGAATACAAGTAATTTAATTTTTTTTTAATGAATAAAGCATGATTTCAAAGAGCGAGTGCTTAAAAAATAAAGACTTAAAAATATTAGATATCATTCGTATACCACATAAACTTATGATTTTTAACTTTTTTGATATTGTTTTCAGTAAATAAAAAGCTTTAGGTTTCAAAGACTTTACTTTCATAACAAGTAATGTTTTGCAACATCAAATAAGGTCTTTTTGAAGAATTTCTCCTCCAATTTAATGCCCATTCTATCAAATCATTAAATAAATTCTGTGGTCTCGTTTGCCTGTTTTTTTTTTGCAAGGAGAAAATACATTTTGGAAGCATACGCGTCTACTTTCTGTTTGCCATGTTTTGAATTAGACTGGCCTTGCCTGTCTGATATGCACAATATACAATGGCAATACCAGTCTAGTTTTGAATGAGGTACATGTTACATTGGAACTTAGTTTCAATTCTACAAATGTTCTGTTCAATTCTGTACGAATTCCTAGGGACATTTCCGGTCTTGAAATCTCAATAACATTGCTCTTAGATTTTTTTTAGCTCACCTGAGCCAAAGGCTCAAGTGAGCTTTTCTGATCGAAATTTGTCCGTTGTCTGTCGTTGTCGTGGGCGTTGTCGTTAACTTTTTACATTTTCATCTTCTTCTCCAGAACTACTGGGCCAATTTCAATCAAACTTGGCGCAAAGTATCCTTGGGTGAAGGGGATTCAAGTTTGTTCAATTGAAGGGCCACGCCCTCCTCCAAGGGGAGATAATTACGAAGTAACAAAAAATTAATGGCATTATTGAAAAATCTTCTCCTCAAGAACCAATGGGCCAGGAAAGATGAAACTCATGTGGAATTATTGTCAGGTAGTGTAGATTCAAGTTTGTTCAAATCATGACCCCCGGGGGTAGGGTGGGGCCACAATGGACGATCAAAGTTTTACATAGGAATATATAGGAAAAATCTTCAAAAATCTTCTTCTCAAGAACAGCAGAGCTATGATTAGTCATATTTTTATGGAAGCATCCTCAGGTAGTGTAGATTCAAGTTTGTTCAAATTATGATCCCCAGGGGTAGGGTGGGGACACAATGGACGATCAAAGTATAACATAGGTGTATATATAGGAAAAATCAAAAATCTTTTTCTCAAGAACAGCAAAGCTATGATTGGTCATATTTATGTGGAAGCTTCCTCTGGTGGTGTAGATTCAAATTTGTTCAAATCATGACCCCAAGGGGTAGGGTGGGGCCACAATGAACGATCAAAGTTTTACATAGGAATATACAGGAAAAATCTTTAAAAATCTTCTCAAGAACAGCAAAGCCACTGTTTGTAATATTTATATGGATGCATCCTCAGATAGTGTAGATTCAAATTTGTTCAAATCATGACCTCCAGGGGTAGGGTGGGGCCACAATGAAAGTTCAAACTTGTAGAGAAAAATGTCACAGTTTGTCAAAAAATTATGTAAGCATCCTTAGTAAGTGTAGATTTAATTTTGTTCAAATCATACCCCCACTCCCTTTTAGGGTAGGTTGGGACCACTTATGCATTTAAGCTTTTCAATACTAAACTGATTTTTTCTTTTTTCCTAGCCACAGTGCTCAGGTGAGCGATGTGGCCCCTGGGCCTCTTGTTTCTATTTTGATAGAGCAAACATCATGTATATTCACCAAACCTTTCGTGGGCCTTTTGATGCTCTCTTTATAGTAATTTCAAACAGCGCTTCAAAAGTTTCCTCGGCTTCTAGTTCGATTGCAATATAAGGAAAAAATTCACATCCACTGTTTTTAACTATTGACGTATCGTACATATAAAGAGTAGAAAGGCATCGTGGAAAACTTCACATTGTTACAGGTCCACTCCAAAGACTATTTCTACCTACATAGCTATTAATAGCTACATAGGTATTTAAACCTACCGAAAGTAGCTAATTTTACCTACTTTTTGCATTACTTGCATTTTGTGGCCAAACGGCCGAACGGCGCAACATGGCGAGTACCAAATTTCTCGATACAGTCACACTTTGATGAATAAGACAAAATTTTGGCCAAAAGATGATTACCTCTTAAATTTACAATTTTGCATAGTAATGAATGCAAAATTGTTAATTTACAAAGTAATCATTTTTTGGCCAAGATTTTGTCGTATTCATCATCAGTGTGAATGTATCAAGAAACTTGGTACTCACCATGTTGCGCCGTTCGGCCGTTTGGCCACAAAATGTAAGTAATGCAAAAAGTAGGTAAAAATAGCTACTTTCGGTAAGGTTTAAATACCTACGTAGCTATTAATAGCTACATAGGTAGAAATAATCTTTGGACTGGACCTGTGTTACAAAGTATGAGTTACGAAGTACCCGCGCTTCTATCATTCCTCAACCACGTTTTCCAAAGTCTTTTGTGGGTTTGGTGTAAAAAGAAATAAAAAAAATATACATGTACTCGCATATTTTTGGATGCTCAGGCTGAAATATTTTTATCGTATTATAATTTGGATTTGTTACAAATAGAAGCGGCGAATCCGACGAACTATATTACAAATTGGTATGGCCTTATCAAAAAAGAATAGAAAATAAATTAATGTGTCATTAAAACCTGCCTTGTTGCCCTTCAGCTCCCAACTGTAAATTGCCATCAAAATAATCCTCCAAAGTCTTTTATATTAATTTTTTACCATGCTTTGTTTAAATTCAAAGATATGACCATTAGAGGTGATTTATAAAATACATTGTACTATATATACTTCAGAAAAGAAATATTGAATCACTATTTTTATACCCCACGCAACAAGTTGCGTGAGGTATAATGTTTTTGACCCGTCCGTCAGTCAGTGTGTCAGTCAATCAGTCAGTCAGTCCGTCAGTCCTGTTTTTTTGTCAGCTCAACTCCTCATAAACCGCTGCACAGAATTTCGTCAAACTTTGCAGATATTTAGAACACAATGTGTAGATGTGCATATTACCAGGAAATTTCTGATTCCTTTATTTTTTCTGGGAATTTCAGCACTTTTCAACATAGATTTTTGGCCATATCTTGAATATAGAGATGAACAGTTTGTCAGCGCAACTCCTCATAAACCGCTGCACAGAATTTCGCCAAACTTTGCAGATATTTAGGACACAATGTGTAGATGTGCATATTACTAGGAAATTGCGATTCCATCAATTTTCTGGGAATTTCGGCACTTTTCAACTTAGATTTTTGGCTATATCTTGAATAAAGAGAAGAACAGTTTGTTGGTGCAACTCCCCTTAAACTGCTGCACAGAATTTGGTTAAACTTTGCAGATATTTAGTACACAGTATGTAGATGTGCATATTACCAGGAAATGGAAATTCCGATTCCATTATTTTTGCCTTAAGAGTTTTGCCTATTATTGAAGAAACTTTCCAGCTAGGTAATAAGGAAATGCACTGGAATCAGCTTTTGTAATGAAATTTTATGTGAAATATTTTATGACCTTAAAAGGCCCCTATTGATTTTGAGATCAAAATATTAATGATTTAACACACACACAAAATCTTGGAGAGTTCTCCCTTCCCCTCTCAAATTGGTGCTTTGCCTTAAGTAATTTCATAATTACAGTATATAAACAAATTCATATGACAACATCATAATTTGATTTCCATCAATTATTTAAATGTGTAAATTGTCATGTGTTGGGCATGGACTTACACTCATAAACAAATCAAAATCACTTAGGAATTTAAATAACAGTTTGTCAGCATAACTCCTGCACTGAATTTCCTGAAACTCTGTAGGTATTTCAGACATAATGTATAGATTTGTATATTACCAAGAAATTTTGATTCCATTATTTATCTAGAAACTTTAGCCCAATTAAATTTGTAACATACAAAAATTTGAATGTCCTAATATGCCAGAAGTTTTGATGTGATGATTTTTTGCAAGAAATGCTCCTTTTTGAATTATACTGTGTATTGAAAATGCACTAGCTGTGCCATTCATTACATGTTGCATTGTCAAGTTTTGGGGGAGCATGGGGTATGTGAGCTTGCTCACTTTTTCTTTCATAACATTTAAAAAGATCTTTATATACATGTATGCATTTTGTATCTGAAATAGTTATTACATAAAACAAGTATTTGTCAACATTTGCAATTTAAGGTGTTTAGCTTGCCTACCTGTAGCTGAAATAATTTGAGAGTATTTTATGGTTGATTCATAAACTCTTGAAAACACGCTTTTAATCAAATTTCATGAAGGCAGTCAATTGATAAATGTACATGTAGGACTAGGTCTTATGTTGATGAAACACACAAAACATGACAGGCACCTGACATTATTTATTTTAAATATTCCCCCTACCTTAAACACCCAATTTTACCTAATTTACCTAATTCGAGATCAATAATATACCGCCTGTCAATCATTAAAAAAACAATAGCTACTGATTTGACTGACAGGCCAGCTACCTGTGCTACCTGATAATCTGAGTTTGCATGTTTTGGAAACAATTACCTGGTCACGCGTAAAACGCTTTCATGTGCCGCATGGTCACTTTGTATGTATACACTCTCGTAAAAAAAAATCAAATTGCTATAATATTGTTTGGTAATTATATTTCAAAAAATAATTGAGAGTAGATAATTAAACATTGACTTTATGATTTATTTTTTCAATCTCCATTGTTCTTTGGTACTTGTACATGTTGTAAGCGATATGACATCCAAGACAACTCAACTGTAGAACTTTCTGAAGAAAAACTATAGCGGATATTCAAAGTTTTGTTTTAAATTGCAATTTGGAAGTGTCGTTCTATTTTTAGCAAAAATTGTTATTAAAGACAAACATATTATAAAATACAAATCAATCTACACCATTCGGTGAAAGAAATGTTACAATCCTTGATCGAATTTCCTCTAACGTATATATTCGTATATTGAAAGGGTGAAGATAACGAACAGTGATCGATCTTTTAAAAAAAAAGTCTATAAACAATACAAATCTGTGAACAGGGCATAAAGACACGGACTCTGGAAATTGCACTGTTGAATACTTTGGACACGATTGTTGGCCAGAAAAATAAATAATATTCTGGTTATGGCACATGTCAGATTGTCCACATGAAAATGAAATCTCTTCGTTTCAATATTTACACTTATTGAATGATGATTTCTTTTACAGACGATAAAAATATTGATATGATTGCTTTGTAGTTTTCACTCGTGATTTTTATTTACTTTTTTTCTTAAAAAAAGAAGATATTTCTTTATAAATTTTTTTCCTTCAAAAAATATCAATGAAAACCAATTTTATATGAAATGTAAAAATTATTTATATTAGTTTCTCTCAAAATTAGACAAAAACGCGTAATGTTGATCCTGGTTACCAAAGACAGACCTCCTGTGTGCTACAATGTGTATAGGTATTTTTGACATCTGAGTATTGGGGCTCTCCAGGTAAATAACACCAGTACAACTAAGACCACTCCCTCTGCTCAGGTAACCGTACAGTAAAAAAATTGGGTCTTTAAATTTACTTGTATTTGTTCTTAAAGATTTTTGAAAGTGAAACAGAAGTAATTGAAATGTATTTAATTACAGCTTTCTTCAAAGTAATAGAGATTTATTAATTACATTTGTAGAAATCAATGTAATTGTAATTTCAAGTAATTAAGAAAATTTTCAATGTATTTTAAAGTATTTAATTACATTTCAAAGTAATTGACCCCAACCCTGTATATATACAAAAATATATGTTTAATATACATGTACAACTTGCAGATAGTAATAAAAATGTATTGTGTATGGTTTTTTGTTTTTTTAAATCATACTTATTTTTTAAAGTTGTGTGTGTGTGGGGGGGGGGGGGGGGGGATTTACAGTTGGTTTGTCTTATGGTACATTGTATGTACATTTTATATGGAAGCATTCTTATTATTTTGAATATCCATTAATTTATTTTTTTATTAATATATATGTACGACCATATAATTTGTGTAAGGAATTAGTGATTCAAAAATTGCTGTGTGGGTGTGTATGCTTTTGTAATTATAATGAATAGTGGTTCAGTTGCAAATTTGATCGCGAAAATACTGCGGATATTAGTACTTCACCTAAAGTCTGCAACACAGTAAAATTTCAAATGATGGAGAACCCTGATGTAAACTATCATATCAACATTTGTTTGTTTTCGGGGTTCTCCACATCTAAAAATGTAACCATGGTGGAAGCTGCTCAAAAGTGATATTGTTGTGAAAATGCATTTATTCTTTGAAAATCCTTTTCTCTGCTCCTTGGTGTTTAGCAGATAAACCATACAAAGTGTATGGACATAATAAGCAAGGGTGTCTCTTTCAAAATCATAAAATTTCTGGCCCCTATTTGAGGGCTTCTTGTATTATCTTAGGGTAGGGCTCTATTTATTTTCTGCAAATATTAAATGTAATTGATTGATGAATTGAGTAAAAGAATGAAACAAGAATTTTTAGCTCACCTGAGCCAAAGGCTCAAGTGAGCTTTTCTGATCAAAATTTGTCCGTTGTCTGTCGTCGTTGGAGTCGTCGTTGTTGTAAACTTTTCACATTTTCATCTTCTTCTCCAGAACTACTGGGCCAATTTCAACCAAACTTGCCACAAAGTATCCTTGGGTAAAGGGGATTCAAGTTTGTTCAAATGAAGGGCCACGCCTTCTTCCAAGGGGAGATAATTAAGAATTCGTGAAAAATTAATGGCATCATTAAAAAATCTTCTTCTCAAGAACCACTGTGCTTGAAAATATGAAACTTATGTGGAAGCATCCTCAGGTAGTGTAGATTCAAGTTTGTTCAAATCATGACCCCTGGGGGTCGGGTAGGGCCACAATGGGCGATCAAAGTTTTACATAGGAATACATAGGTTAAATCTTTAAAAATCTTCTTCTCAAGAACAGCAAAGCCATGATTGGTCATATTTATATGGTAGTATCCTCAGATAGTATAGATTCAAGCTTGTTCAAATCATGACCCCCGGGGATCGGGTGGGGCCACAATGGGCGATCAAAGTTTAACATAGGAATATATAGGAATAATCTTTAAAAATCTTCTTCTCAAGAACAGCAAAGCCATGATTGGTCATATTTAAATGGAAGCATCCTCAGGTAGTGTAGATTCAAGCTTGTTCAAATCATGACCCCCGGGGATCGGGTGGGGCCACAATGGGCGATCAAAGTTTAACATAGGAATATATAGGAATAATCTTTAAAAATCTTCTTCTCAAGAACAGCAAAGCCATGATTGGTCATATTTAAATGGAAGCATCCTCAGGTAGTGTAGATTCAAGCTTGTTCAAATCATGACCTCTGGGGGTCGGGTGGGGCCACAATGGGCGATCAAAGTTTTACATAGGAATATAAAGGAAAAATCTTTAAAAAATCTTCTTCTCAAGAACAGCAAAGCCATGATTGGTCATATTTATATGGTAGCATCCTCAGATAGTGTAAATTCAAGTTTCTTCAAATCATGACCCCCGGGGGTCGGGTGGGGCCACAATGGGCGATCAAAGTTTTACATAGGAATATATAGGAAAAATCTTTAAAAATCTTCTTCTCAAGAACAGCAAAGCCATGATTGGTCATATTTACATGGAAGCATCCTCAGGTAGTGTAGATTCAAGTTTGTTCAAATCATGACCCCCGGGAGTCGGATGGGGCCACAATAGGCGATCAAAGTTTTACATAGGAATACATAGGTTAAATCTTTAAAAATCTTTAAAAATCTTCTACTCAAGAACAGCAAAGCCATGATTGGTCATATTTAAATGGAAGCATCCTCAGATAATGTAGATTCAAATTTGTTCAATTCATGACCCCCCCCCCCCCCCAACCACTTTTTTATTTAAACTCTTCAACCTTTCAAGACTGAACTGATTTCTGCTTTTTCCTAGCCATAGTGCTCAGGTGAGCGATGTGGCCTCTTGTTAATGAATAAGAATAGTTTTTAATAGTCAGGTAGACTTGTAAATAATTTATTAAAAAAAGAATTCAACAAAAATACAATATATTTTCTTCAAAGACTAAAGAGAGGCCAATGAGTGAGGGAATGTGAAGGCCAGGTCAAGCATCACATTGTTAAGAATGTATAATGATAGTGTGTATTAGTACTGGCAAGTAAATAGATCTCCTTTAAGATTTATTACTGAGTACTAGACTAACTATTTTGTTGACCCCTGATTATCGTATTTCTATTGCTTTGGGGTAACATTTCTTCATCTTTCAGTTTATTTTGTTTTATTTCATACTTCAGCTAGTGGATCCTTTACAGTGTTGTTTTATACTCAGTTGACCAGTAAGGCCCATGGACTTCTTTTTTATTTTATTAATTAGCACAAAAAAGATAACAATAATGATTTCTAATTACAGACAAAAAATATAAGACTCTTATAAAGATAAAGAAAGAATGAAAATGGACCAAAATAATTGCATTAAAACTAAGATATTTACAATGTGCATGGTTATATAATAATGTGGATCTCAACAAAAAAAGCTTAATTGTGGCTATAATAATTTATTTATCTTATATTCTTTTAGTCCCCCTACATGAAGGACTGTAAGGTTAGAAATTTTATATTTTCCTAAGATGTGTATTGGGCTGTGTAAGAGTCTGAAAATAAATAACTGTGATTTGTTGTAACTTGGGGCTATCCATTTATTTCAAGACTCAGATGTGTGTTTTTGGACCCTGGGGTAAAGGAGAGATACAAAGATATTCACCTTGATAAATAGCCAGTGCATAAAGCAAAAGACTTTAAGCCACACAAAAGTCACTGGAAAAATTCAAGTGGGAGATACAAACAAGCAGCTTCTGTGATGAATGTTTTTTATAATGTAGCAGTTTGTACATGAAGTATTTTGTCAAAATACCTGTGTATTGCATGATGAACACAATGGATAAGAGAAAGGTATGTATAGCTAGTAAACTCTAAATTGTCTTTGATTTTAATTGTTAAGGTCTTCCGTCACAACGTAAGACCTTCTACTGATTCTGATGGTTAAGATTATTATTCTTTTTTTTTTTCTTCTCCTTTCTAGACGCCAACTTTGAGGCCTCATATCTCGCTCATTTCTCAACGGATTTTGCTCAAATTTACAGGGTTTATAGACGTTACAAAACTCTATCAGAATGCTGTCAAACATGTCAAAAATCCACTTCCGCTTTTGAGTTATCTCCCTTTAAATGAAAATTTAGGACTCTTCATTTCCGGATAAAGGCTCCGAGACTACAAAAGCTGGAGTAGAAATTCTACCGAATTTAAATAATAGAAGCATTGAAGTTGTGCACATCTATTTTTGTTTTTTGATTTCTGTGTTCAAAATGGCGCTAGATAGGGGTCAAAAATTAGAACGCCTAAAAGTGCAAAAATTTACACATATTTTCCTATGTATCTTTTAAACTAAAAATATTTTGTTAAGACATGTTGAATAAAAGTTGTGCACAATTTTAAGGTCTTTCATTTGGCACCTCCAAAAAGGGGCTGTTCCCTTAAATTAGGGATCTAGGGTCCTTGAAAGTTTTCGTTTTATAACTCAAAAACGGTAAATATTTCGATATAGCTGTCGCTAAAAAAGTTGTTCTTTAACATATTATTGATCTCGTGAACTTGTTATTTTGTTCGAGTCTTTTTTAATAAATGAGCTAGAAGTTTGACCCATATACAGGTAACTAGTTTCATTAGACAAGTGAAGGTGAAATCTTTATGCGCATAACTGAAATAAACTTGCTATAAATGATAAACCTATCCAAAATAAATACTAATACTACTTTAAAATAAGTTTTTACGTGTTCTGTGGTTTCATTCCAAATTATTGAGTCACACATTTTCAATATGTCTCGGGGTTTGTTTTTGTTTATAATTACGTAACCGGTCATCCCCCGAATCATGCGTGACCTAGATCCAGTGATCAGTGGCCATACACTAAACAGGCATTGCCGTTCTAAATCTATTTTGCAAACTCAACTATGTACGGATAATTGTTTTTTTTAGTCAAATCGGATCTTTCAAATTATTTCATCTTATCTATGTTGGTCATGTTGGTGATATACTTATTAAATTATTGTGGCCGAAATTACAAGAGATCCATTGCGTGTGAACCAGTGACCTGCGTTCGTAAACAAAATATCTTTTCGTCGTTTAATGTTGAAACATACACTATATTAAATTTTAAAAAAAAAGTTAGCAAAAAATAAGTCTTTAACTGCATTTAACTGCGTTTCACATATACCCAGGTTTTGTGTTTGTTTACAATTATGTAACCTAATTATGTAGCCGAGGAAGCAGCTATTAGTGCTCATACACAAGACATTGTCGTTCTATATTAATTTTGCTGACACAATGATTTACGGAAAATTATTTTTTAAATCATACCGGATCATTCAATTAAATCATTTATTCTTATCTTAATTTGATTTAATTTAAATCCAAAACATTTTATTAAGGACGTATAAAGGTCCCCGATTTCATGAATCCTAATCTTTAAACTGCATACATGTATTTAATAAACGATTTATTTCTCAATTATGTGTTATTATGTGTTTAATTTCGGAGATTCATTGCGTGTGGTTAATTCTGCAGATAATTCTAACTTGACACACAAGGTTTGTAGACAAAGAATTCAAAAGAGATATATTTTGAAAACAATAAGCTAAACACTTTCACATTATTTTCTTTTTAAAATGGCTATCTTTATGTTTACACCAACTTTTTATGTGAAAAACTCTGTCGACTATAGTTTTGTAACTCCAGCATATGACAAGTACATGTGGTTTTTATTAAACACCCAATTTTCCATTAACGCCCACAAAATCTACCTATATGTCGATAACATACCGCCCGACAATCATACAAAAATGAAACAATAGCTGCTGATTTGACTGACAGGCCAGGAACCTGCGCTACCTGATACTGTGTCTGAGTTTGCATGTTTTGAAAGCAATTACACGTACCTGGTCACGCGTAAAACGCTTTCATGTACCGCTTGAAAAGTCGCTTTGTATACACTCTGGTAAAAACTTATATCTTTTTTGGTAATTATGTTTCACAAAATAATTGAGAGAAGAGAATTAAACTTTGAGTTCATTATTTTTATTTTCACTGCTGTTTTGTACACTGTACTTGTATGCGATATGTCGTCCAAGATAACTGTACAGCTTTCCGAAGAAAAAAAAAACTGGCGGCTATTCGAGCCCCTTTTCGCCTTCAATGTCCTCTTCAAAACACACCTGTTTACAGAGAAGAGATCATAATATTCAATAAATATTTCATATTATATGTAATCTGATTTTGTATGTATAAGTATCTGAAAGGCTATATTGTGCTGAATTTTTTAAAATACATGTTTATGTAATACATAAGTTTTAGCATACGATTAAATATCGCCAACACTATAAGCTTAATTATTTCTAATGTCCAGAACTGTGTAACGTAAATGCCATGCATTTAAGAAGTATGTTAACTTATTATAATTTAATTACACTTGCACGTGCGGTTCCAAAAAAAAATGTACAAGGAGTACATATACATGGACTTGAATATAACAAATTTATTAGCACATCTAATGATGAAAATGAAAATAATTGATAATACACTTTTACAACTTCATTTCAATGATAAGTTATTCTTAAACTTTACTTCAAATGTCAGAAAGGCCAGCACAGCCAAACTACTGTTAATTGTCTCTGTTTTAATTACAATGTCAATCACAATAACTTTTTTTCTTTAGATCCCTTCATTTCTTATTTGTACATAGTTACATGAAATCCATGCACGGCGCTACACCTGTCAATCAAAATTGTTAACTTCTGGTGCCATGGAAGCATTTCCCCTGTGGTGTAAAATATTCTTTAGGTCAATTCAAATTTTACGCTTTTATAGATACAGTGTAATATTTCGAAACAACGTTTTAATTAAGGCTGAAGATGCATGCTGTGAATTTATCAAACCTGCAGTCCTATTTGACGATCCGTTCTTACATGTATATTATAATTAATCAGAGAGTCCAGTATTTGTGACAAATTTTGATTGAGATTTCACTTTCCCTTTAGGATAAAACGATTCATTAAATAGATTATGCATATGAGATGGATAGCTGTACTACATATAAATGTATACTTTTCACTTTGTAACAAGAATCTGTCATTGACAATTAAAAGTGAAGAGTTTAGGTAAAAGACTTTGACAAATGACAAGTTATTCCTTCTTAGTCACTATATAACTTAAAGCTATATGGTCGTGCCCACCCCCCATCCCCGCAATTATGTTTTTATTTTTATTTATTTATTTTTTTTTGCTTAGATATCAAAAAAATTTGATTGTTTGTGCCCCGTCCCAGAAAAAAATAAAATTGCGTTCTACAGGCTTAAGTCAGAACATGATTTTCATGATGATAATACATTTATCAAAATGTTTCTACCCCTACGATTCGTAGTTGTGGTTTCGAATACCACCACGTCGCCCGCGTGGCGCAGTGGTTTGAGTGTTTGCTCTAGAGTCGCGGAGTAAGGAGTTAATCTTTACGTCGTGGGTTCGACTCCCTCTGCGGGACGTGGAGACCGGTCCTTTGCATGAGACCGTGTATAAACCGAGGTCCCGTGTAGCAGTAGATGCTGGGACGAAAGAGATCCCTCACTGCTCAATGGCCTTGAGTGTCGAGTATAGGTCTGAATTTGCAGCCCTCCATCGGCAAGTGGTGGCATTTCCATATGAGTGAAAAAACTCAAGAGGGACGTTAAACAACACACAAACAAACAAACTATTCCACTACGGGATGTGGAGACTGGTCCTTCGGATGAGACCGTATAAACTGAGGTCCCGTGTAGCAGAAGGTGCTGGGATGAAAAAAATCCCTCACTGCTCAATGGCCTTGAGTGTCGAATTTACAGCCCTCCACCGGCAAGTGGTGGTTTTTCCATATGAGTGAAAAATCTCGACGGGGACGTTAACACACAAACAAACAAACAATTTCACTACAGAACGTGGAGTATTGTCCTTCGGATGAGGCCGTATAAACCGAGGTCCCGTTTAGCAGTAGGTGCCGGCATGAAAAAAATCCCCCACTGCTCAATGGCCTTGAGTGTCGAGTATAGGTCTGAATTTGCAGCCCTCCACTGGCAAATGCTGGCAGCTCAAGGGATGTTAAACAACAAACAGACAATCAAACAGACATTTTTGTGTCGCCTGCAGAGCAGAGCAGCACTTAGCGATCAATTTACCTGGCGTCTGTCTTGCTGTCCGTCCGTCTGTCACACCTTATATCTCGAGAAATGTAAGAGGTATGGGTTTGATAATTTGCACATATAGCTTGACACTATGGCTTTTGTATTTTTCCATGGCTTCCGACCTAGATATCCTTGAACTTGACCTTTGACCTACTTTTCAAAATAACCAATAATGCCGATATACAACTTCTTTTTGATATTTATGAGGCAAGTCTATGCTATTTAGAATGTGCACTGTTTGTCATAAAACATTTTGAAAAATACCAGCGTTACAGTTCACTTGACCTTGACCTTTGACCTATTTTGTAAAATATACTGCGGAGGGTTAAATTTAACTTATGTCTTTTGAAAATACAGAGGCAGGGTTTAATAATTAACAGTTATACATGTTTATGATCTCATGACAATGTATTTTGACACTGTATGAAATAAAGAAACCACAAAAACTGAAATTTAAGTACTATGAAAATACAACGGGATCGGTATTCCAAAATGGATGGTGTAGACTGACAATTGCTGATATGAAAGACTGAAGCCTCTTTCGAAGGATTGTTGAAATCACGTACTTAAATAATTTGTAATATAATTATTTATAATAAATTTATTCAAATTTCATTAATATCCATTTTAGCTTTCAGGGGTTAAGGATTTGCATTTCTATTTGATTGTTAGATTCTATCGCAGTCTTACTATCCCTGGATTGTTTTGTTTTGTTTTGTTTTTTTGGCATGAACTATATTCAATGCCTTAGCAAATAAATAGCTGATAACTTTTAGACTTAGTTACATCTTTAATGAAGCTAAAAGCAGGCGACACATGCGTTCCTGGGAACACTCTAGTTCTGTAAGAAATCAGCAAAGATAATTAAGCAGAGATTTTTGATGAATAAAATGGGTTTTTTTTAACCTTTTTTTATAAGGCTGACTATATATACATGTATGGTCTGCGTTATAAAACATGATGTGATAGGGTAACGTAATGCACCTTGTACACGTACTCAAAGATACCGACGTTTTTCAATATCGAAATTGGACATAAAACATATATACAATAAAATTTGAAGCCAGCGAGTTTAAAGTAATAAATTACAACTATGTGGAAACGAAATGAAAAAAACATGTGTAAACTTGTCAAGTTGGAAACACTCAGAATGGGTATTGTTGGTATCATACAGACTGTGTCATGGCCTTGACTCAAGTTCAACGTCAGTTAGAACAAGATGCTTTTACTGGATGTGTGGTCTGAAAGACATGTGTTAACTTGTCAAGTCGGTAACACAGATAGGTTTGCGTCATAACCAGAGTGTGTCATGGCTTGACGCAAGGTCATCTGGACAAGTTCAAGGTCATGAAATAGAAAGTGTACATTATTTTATTGTCTTTCTACTGGCGAAGCATTGCAAGTCGATAGTCCCCTAAAAGATTATTTATCATCTTAGAATATGGCGTGACCTTGACTCAAGGTCACTGCTCCAACGGAAGACCTATTCGTTGCTCTGCAACGAGCTCGGCTCTAGTTTCGTGTACTAATTATGACAAAGGACAAAAGATTTTAAAATTTTGATTTCAGGGTGGTTTTTTTTTTCTAAGTATCACTCTTAGATTTTTACATCCTTATCACACAAATGTTTAAAGGATTTATGCTTTGAATTCTACCAACATTTAATTGGGCTCGATGTTTTTTTTTTAAGGAGATAAGATATGGTGATTTACTGGTTGGTATGATGTTCAGACTTTAATAGTACATTGCAGTTTGTTGTTTGAAGCCATGTTCCCTTCAGATTTACAGTATCTGAGTTTTCATACTATACTGGAGATGTTATATAAATGTTTTTTACTGTTTTAGTTTCACCATTATCAACTCGAAAAAAATTCTCCAAATTATTATTAGGAGAGCTTATGTTATACCCTTGGCATCAACATCCCAGGTTAAAATTATGCCCTATATTAATCAGAAATGCATGGGTGATGCTTCTAGTATGTATCATTGTACCAATCCAGGTTTCAGATGCTGCATTTTCAGGCAAAGAAATACCAGGTTAATGTTTTCAGAGCAGGTTAAAGTTTTTAGAGTTTTTAGAGGTTTTATTAGCTCACCTGAGCCAAAGGCTCAAGTGAGCTTTTCTGATCAAAATTTGTCCGTTGTCTGTCGTTATCGTTGTTGTAAACTTTCCACATTTTCATCTTCTTCTCAAGAACCACTGGGCCAAATTCAACCAAACTTGCCACAAAGCATCCACAATGGGGGATCCAAGTTTTACATAGAAATATATAGGAAAATATCTTTAAAAATCTTCTTCTTAAGAACAGCAAAGCCATGATTGGTCATATTTATATGGAAGCATCCTCAGGTAGTGAAGATTCAAATTTGTTCAAATAATAACCCCCGGAGGTAGGGTGGGGCCACAATTGGGGATCCAAGTTTTACATAGAAATATATAGGAAAATATCATTAAAAATCTTCTTAAGAACAGTAAAGCCATGATTGGTCATATTTATATGGAAGCATCCTCAGATAGTGAAGATTCAAGTTTGTTCAAATCATTACCCCGGGGATAGGTTGGGGCCACAATGGGTGATCAAAGTTTACAGAGGAATATATAGGAAAAAGTCTTTTTCTCAAGAACAGAAAAGCCATGATTAGTCAAATTGATATGGAGGCATCTTTGGGTAGTGTAGAATGAAATTTGTTCAAATCATTACCCCGGGGGTAGGGTGGGGCCACAATGGGGGACCAAATTTTTACAAATGAATATATGGGAAAAAAATCTGCTGCTCAAGAACAACAAAGCCATTTGTAATATTGATATGAAAGCATCATCAGGTAGTTTAAAATTCAACACCCCCCTCCTTGTAAACTTTTCAATACTGTACTGATTTTTGCTTTTTTTCCTAGCCAATGTGCTCAGGTGAGTGATGTGGCCCATGGGCCTCTTGTTTTTATTAACTATAAGCCTATATTGACAACACTCGCAGGGATAATGCATCTAAGGATGTAAACTAACAGACTTGCTTCAGATGCTGGATCTGGCCTATTTTTTCTGGATGATTCACCAAGTTAAATTTTATGGAGTAATTTCATTCTAAAGTAACTATTATGAGCCCTATATTTACCAAACCTGCATCCTTGGGTGCTGGATCTAACTTATCTTTTCCATATGACCATATTAATGTTTTTGGAGCAGGTCCATTACCAAGAAAATGTAAGGCCTATCTAAATCTTACTTGCATTAATGATGCATCAAAGTATGCATACTTCCAGAGTTGCTTCAGGTGCTGGACTTGACCTACATTTTCTAGATGAGAGAACAGGTTCAAGATTTAGGAACAGGATCATTTCAGTGCAACTTTGACAAACCCTCTCTGGACCGATCTTACATGGATAGTGCATCAGTAGATGAATACTCTCAGACTTCCTTCAAATTCTGGATTTGTTAGATTCCAGATGAATGACAAGGTTAAATTTTGGAGCAGGCTCATTCAATGTAAATTTAAGCCCTATCTGGACCAAACTTTGAAAAATGATGTATCTGGGGACGCATGCCACCAGACTTGCTTGGGATGTTGGATATGACCTATATTTCTGGATGAATTACCAAGTTCAAGGTTTTGGAGCAGGTTCAGTCCAGTTTTATTTTAAGCCCTTCATAGAGCAAACTTGCATTGATGAATCATCTAGTGATGTATGTTTGTGAGTGATGAAAGGCAACCAGCCTTTCAAAGAACATTTTCAATAGTAAAAAGTTACTTCCACCCAATACGACATGCATGAGTGAGATGTATGAAAATTGAAAAATACTGTATCAATTAAGTCTTGCAATCACACCTGTTAGCATTATTTATACATAATTAAATCTGTCCCCTGCTTTCAATAAAAGTGGGGAATATAAATTTGGGTCTGTCTGTCTGCCTGTCTGTCATTCTGTTTGTGTAACACTTTCCTTTCCAGGCAATATCTCAAAAAGCCTTTGAGCTTTTGCAATGAAATTTATTTCACAACTCCCTATGGCCTAAGGAAGACCCCTAATGATTTTGAGGTCAAAGGTCTAGGGCATAAATTCATACATTCTGTCTGTGTGCGATTTTGAGGTCAAAAGGTCAAGATAAGAAATTCATACACTGCAAATAACATTTTCCAGATGATAACCATGATAACTTTAGGTCTCTTTGTGATTTCTTTAATGAAATATAACATTACATCTTCCTATGGCCTGAAGATTTTGAGATCAAGAGGTCAATGTCATGAATTTATACAATGTGTTTGTGTGTAACACTCTAGTTTTCAGATATCATGAAAAGCCTTTGCAGGGCTCTCATTGGCGACTAATTAAGTCACCATGGTGCTTAAAACTTTTGATTGGTGCCTAAAATTTCTCTATAAGTCACCAAATTGGCGACCATTTTAAATTGACTTGGTGATTGTCAAATTCTGGAACTATAACATTTTCATTTTTTTTCCTAAAGAGGAGAAAAGAAAATGTCTTGTGTTTTCTTTGTCACCTTGTTTGGTTTTATAGTCACGCATGTGTGAACAAAATTTCGCATCGCGCCAGTGCACACAGAGCTCAGGTAGACCAGATAAGACAATAGCAGTCCAGGTTATTGTTAGTTTCAGAAAATCGACAGTTGTGCAGCAAATTTTTTGAGCAAATTGGACAGGGAGATGTGGTCAATTGTTTGTCAATTGAATTCTCACTCATTAGAGATATCCTTTAGACATTAATGTTAAGTCATGTAATTGTACGAACGAACATGAAATGTAAATCATGTAAACAATTCTTGATGTTATTATATAGTTTTAAAAAATATTTCATGAGAACCAAGTTTCCTCAAAATAAAAGATCAATTAAAACTTTTTAAATATTTTTACCATTGTCACAAACCACGGCCAGTATGTATGATCCTCTCCAATTCTGGCCCGTAGAAGAGAGCTATATGCTGACTCCGTACAGTGGCTTGAGATGACGGGAGTTTTACATGCATGCTTAAGTGTAACCTTTTGGCATTTAGCTGGCTTATATTTCTTGTTGATTTTTTCTTTAATGATTGCAATCAACCCGCAACCCCCCCCCCCCCCCCCCCTTTTCCCATGATTAACCCAATTGGTCTGTATATTGACTAATATTATTTCGCCTCGGTCAATACTGATATTTTTCTGGTGAATAACAAACCATATTCACCAGTAAAAGAGTCCATAATTGTTTTATTATATAGTCCGGATTTGAATAAATAAGACATTAAAGGCTACATGACGATACCTTTTTCATTAACGAACCTCTGTCATAAAATAATAACAATTAAAAAAAACGCAGATTACAACTTATAACTTCCTTGATTTCATTTCGCTGTTTGTAAGACATCGCAATGTTTGGAAAAATAATCATCGATAGGCTTGCCTAACATTTTTCCTGCTCAGATACACAGCTGGCTCCGGCCGTTGTAACCATATTGTTTTCAACGTTGGGGTATTGATTGTGATGTCACAATGCCGCTGCACGCGCACTGACCCTCCGGTGAATACAGCTTCAAAACCAGTGGATATGTAGTGTTATGAACCATTTGTGTTTGTATAGATTATATAGGGGCTATTTGTAGACTATATAATAACAGCTTTTAAAGTTGGTGCTGAAGAAAAAATTGCCTGGCAACTAAAAATTTGATTGGCAACTAAATTTTTCTGATAAGGAGCTAGCTGGTGCCTAAATTTTAGAGGTTGCTTAGAGGCCTGCTTTGAGATTTTGCTGTGAAATTTAAACCACAAGTTCATATGGCCGAAACAAGACTCTTGTTGATTTTGAAAACCATACTTAATAACTTAATACAGTGGTGCCTCTTTTATCCGGACGCCTCCGTCCCCAATGAAATCCTCCGGATAAATGAATCGTCTGGATAAGTGAATCACTTCTCAAAAAACCCTCTCCAAGCATGTATATATATGCACATACTGGTATCAAATGTGAAGGCAAAGGGGAAAAAAAATCAATATTTTGGTTTATTGTATTTATTTTATAGTTTTAAAAGAAATATTAAATAAAGAAAATATATACTAAAATGTAATTTACATGATAAAAAAATGGATACGCAATTTTATGCTGTTCGAGACCTCCTTTTTTAACACAGGGAATTTTTAATCACCTTCTCTTTGGCATGTAACTTCATGTATTGAGCAAATTTTGATCTACTGTTGTTTTATTTCACCATATTTTATAATTATTGAAGCTCATATAGATATAATATGACATAACTGTTCAGCATCATCATTGAAAATGTTCAAATGTAAACTAACCCTGTATATTCATTACACAGGGCTACTATAGTAACTGAACACTGAAAGCTAACTCAAACACGCGCAATCAGTGAAAGTATTGTAAAGATTCAAATTAAACACAAGCCATCTTAATGATTATCAATATTTTTTTTTCTACAGTCTCTAAGTTTAAATTTTGATTTAAAATAATACCTTGAAAAATGTAATAAACTTCTATACCTAACGCCAGTTTTATATTTCTTTTCTAAAGTAATGTACATTTATAGACGGTAGTACATTAAATAGAAAGGTATTTTCTTCAATTATGTCCTTTTTAAACTGTCTTGTGATAAAAAAGCGTTTCAAATACATTTACATTTTTATAGAAATGGAAAATCATATTTTAAACTCATAATCAACATGATCAAGGCCATTATGAAATCGCTCATAATTTATTGTTCATTTTATTTATAACTCTCCAAAATTCTCATGAATTTACAGATATATATATATATATGTACGGTAAGCAATATGATTTTGAACGAATTCTAAATTCTTTGAGCTGCATAATAGACATGTGATTTAATTGGGGTAAATACACACTAATTTTAGATGCTATTGTTTGTAGGTCACAGGTAACTCCTTCAAACTGACTGCTTGGCCCATGTTTTTACAACAAGTTAACATTACTGCAAGATGAGTGTGAAAAAGTCGTTTCTTGAAAAACTACCGTCCGGATAAACGAGTCATTTTTAAGTGAACTATTACGTTTTGTAGTAGAAATCGACTGTTCAATGCGGAACATGAATTTCCAGATTAATGAGACAGAATAACATGGAAAAAATCCGTTCCCAAAAAATATCGTCCGGAAGGTGAAGCGTTCAGATAAACGGCATCCGGATAAACATGGTGCCACTGTACTAAATGCTCAAACTTGAGTTTGATACATATAAGGGGGTTTCATTTATCATTTATTTGTGAGGAAGAAAATTGTGCTTCAGGTGACCAGAGTGCCTCTTATGATAGTTCTGATAGCAATTCTTAAAGTCAGAAGCAAGCATTCATGCTGCAGCCATGCACTTTTTTTGTTTGTTGACCGACATTAAGAAATCGTACGAAATCATAAGAAAAGTTTGCACTTTATATATACCATGTTAAGGCACAAGTTACTTGAATAGCCAATCAGATAATATATAAGAACAAAACAATCAATGCCTGCAGATATAAAATGGGTATTTTTCTTTTTGCTCAGTATAAATTGAGACTTACAATTATCAGTCTACTAATGAATCATTATGTAATTCTTTCATTATGTGGTGTTACTTTGGTTTCAATAACAGATTTGTATTTTCATTACAGCAGAACTTTTGATGTCTTGGACCATATTACATCTGTCTAACTAGAAAGTGCAGCAACTTCATGGATTCTACAGAGACTAAAGAGAGGGTGTTTATCTGCGAGTCACAACATGGTAAACAAATCTCCAGCTCTCTAGAGAAGCATACATTCCAGGCAAACAACATGATTTCCACTTCTGAGGCCCGAACTACTACAGACGGGGTACCACCAAATGTGTTACCTCAGGGAATGCTTCCATCTGTCCCTTCAGAACAATATCACTCTCATGTGACAGCAAAGTACAACAGAGGGAGTAACAAAAGCCAGTCATCCAAAAACAGCTCTATCTCCAGAATGCAGCAGGACAGCAGTGGCCAGCAGACATTCCTGCACCAGACAGACAGTGGGTATTTTAATGGGGAAAGATACAGCACTAAGGGAAAGGAGATAGCTACTGCCCAGATCATTGGAGGAGAAACGGTACATGTGTCTGGTATGTCATGTACTTAAGCTTTGATAATATAATCATGTGACCTAGCACCGGTACGAGAAATTCTCAGCCTCACAAAATAAAGTTTTATAGACAATTTCTTACATAAATTTATTCTTCCAACTGTATGAACTACAAGCACATGATTTGAACAAAGGTATATCTGCACTCTGTATTTATTATGAAATAGCTTTCACATAACTGTGTTTAATCACTTGAGCCAATTAAAGGCTTATGTGACCTTTTCGTTTCAAAGAATAATTGGGTTTGTCTGTTACTTTGGTCAATTCTTGCAAGATCTTACCTTGAATATAGCCACTGCATTGAGTGAATTATAGTCAATGTACTTAACCCTAATTGTATTTAAAAATTAATCAGACAAGGTACTCTGTTAACTTTCTATTTCTCCAAAATTTCAGTTGAACTTGGCAAGAAGCATCCTTGCATGGGTAAAGCTGATTCAATTTTCTTCAAATGAAGGCTGGTTAGGGTCATTTATAAATCCTAGAATTTTTATCCTAGACCAGGAAAGAAAAGCTTCTGTTAAAGCTCACATCAGCTGAAAGCTCAAGTGAGCTTGTCTGATGGAAAAGTGTCTGTTAAGGTGTCTGAATTGTGTTATATGTTGTCTGTAAGCTTTTCACATTCTTGACCTCTCCTCAAGAACTGCTAGGCCAATTTCAACCAAACACAGAGTATTTTGGGGAGAAGGGAATTCATGTTTAATCAACTGAAGAGCCATCTCCTCCTTTAAGGAGAGATTATTATTAGTGGACTTTTGCAAGAAGCACAGACTTTTACAGTCAACGACTTACTTTGACAACCTACCTTATGCAGGGTTCAACACTAACGTTAGTCCATTAGTCTCAGACTAATACATTTTCATTCGGACTAATGAAATCTGTGCCTAATTAGTCCGAACGGATCAATCAAAATTTCTAGAAAACAATATGAATAAAATACCAATGTCCAATTCTCAAAAACTTTTACTGGAAAACCCCCCATGTATTTTTAGCTTTCTAACTTAGGTAATTCTGAGTCCATTCAATGCTTAATTTTATGAATAATTAATATGAAGTAAACCTTTTAGCGATCATGATTTAGTATGACACATGAAAGAAAGATGTTGGACGTTCTGGGTGTAATATAGAGGAAAAGAAAAAGATCAGGAATACATTCGTACTTCCTGATTGCGAGATTTCAACGAATCTGTGGAATAAAACACTTCATGTAAATGCTTTGTTTAATTCAAAAAGTATAAAAAGTACATTGTCATGTTTATTTTTTAAATTAGTCATTTAATATATAAAACATTGATGTTTCCCTACTTTTTGACGGACTGGTAAAATCGCATACGGACTAGTAAAAGTAAAGAAGAATTGATAATAGATAAGAAAACCTTAATAGTGGCTATTGGTTTGGTGTTTGGAGCACTTACATGATTAACTGGCATGCAATCAATGCAACAGATGATGGGAGGCAGAATTAGATAGTTTAAATTATTTATTCGTGAGGGTTAGTATCTCCTTTCAATCTCATTTTCTGGAGGAATCAAATAAGGAAGAAAAAACATTCCGGAAGGAAAACTAAGCAAGAGTTGGTCAATGTTGAAAGGGAGGGGATTGAGGGTAGGGTTGTTGCCGTTCCCTTCCAACGTAATATGTGCTTTGAAATGGCCCATTATTATCGTTTAATCAACTGTTAAGTTTAATATTTATATCGCAAAAGAGCTTCTATAAATTATCCTTAGGCTAGTGTAAAAGTAAGCCATTGATTGTAAAAGTCAGTGCTTCTCACAAAAGTCCAATAAGAATTCATGAACATTTGGTGGCATTTGTTTAAAAAAAATGCTCAAGAATAAAAAGATGAGACCTATGTGAAAGCTTCATTAGGCAATTAAAAAAATCCTAGATTCTCATTCCCGCCTGCTTGACTTTTAGCTCACCTGAGCCGAAGGCTGGGCTCAAGTGAGCTTTTCTAATCAAAATTTGTCCGTTGTCTGTCATTGTTGTCGTTAACTTTTCACAATTTCATCTTCTTCTCCAGAACCACTGGGCCAATTTCAACCAAACTTGCCACAAAGTATCCTAGGGTAAAGGGGATTTAAGTTTGTTCAAATGAAGGGCCATGCCTTCTTCCTAGGGGAGATAATTATGAAATAGTGAAAAATTTATGGCATCTTTTAAAAATCTCCTTCTCATATCCACTGGACCAGGAAAGATGAAACTGATGTGGAAGCATCCTCAGGTAGTGTAAGTTCAAATTTGTTCAGATCATGACCTCCAGGGGTAGGGTGGGGCCACAGTGAGACTTCTTCTTTGGAACAGCAAAGTTGTGATTGGTCAAATTTATATGGAAGCATCCTCAGGTAGTGTAGATTCAAGTTTGTTCAAATCATGACCCTGGGAAGTAGGCAGTAAGTAAGTTTTACATGGCAATACATAGAAAATATCTTTAAAAATCTTCTTCTCAAGAACAGAAAGTCATGATGACTCATATTAAAAAATATAGAAAATAGAAAAATAAAAAATATAGAAGCATCCTCAGGTAGTGTAGATTCAAGTTTGTTTAAATCATGACCCCTGGGGGGTAGGGAAGGGACACAACAGAGAATCAAATTTATACATAGAATTATATAAGAAAGATCATTAAATATTGATTTCTCAGGAACAGTAAAGCCATGCAAGTTACATTAATACAGAAGCATCCTCAGGTACTGTAGATTCAAGAGTTCAAATCAATCAATGACCCAGGGGGTAGGAAGGGGCCACAATAGAAGACAAAACTTACAGGAAAATAATCTTTAAAAATCTTCTAAAGCTTTGGTTAGTCAAAGAAATATGGAAGCATACTCAGTTAGTGTAGGTTCAAGTTTGAAAAATCATACCCCCCCTTTTTAAAAAGGTTGGGACTACTTATATATTTAAACTTTTCAATACTGATTTCTTCTTTTTCCTAGCCAAAGTGCTTATGTGAGCGCTTTGTCCCATGTGCCTCTTGCTGGTATTTATAAGAGAGACAAAATTTTCAAATATTTTAGTCACTGCTTTGTAATTTTTTAAATAATACTTATATATGCAAGACAGAAATTTTTTGTAAGGAGACAGACACATGTAATAACGTGAAAATAGAGTTCTCAAAAAAATGAAAAATTTATCTTCAGTATTTGTGTTAACTACAGTGTTTATTCTGAGTATTCATGTCATGACAATTTTTTCAATTATTATAGAGCATTCCTGTTCAATTTTAGGAAATGGCTACCACAGACAGAGAGTGCATCAGGTGGAGATGATTAACGAAGGGGACAAGTGCTCCTGTTGTCCCTATGGTTACCATGTGGACTTAGATTTTGTTACGTACTGTGAAAATTTGGCTGATGGATCATATCTGACAAAATTAAAAAGAATTCAGAGAGAGAAACGCAAGCTAAGGAAGTCCATGGAGTTCTTCTTACAGCAGCAAGAGAATGAAGAACAATCAAGTCCCCCACCAGATCTTGTACAAAATATCAATGTGCAGGCAACTGCATTCCTGAAAAGCATTGAATACAAGGACTCGGCTACTAACAAAGTGTTAGATGAAATAGATTCCTCAGTAGATCAAACTTTACATTCCATAGATTCTATGATTTATTCCACAGAAGCACATTCCCAGTTAATTAACTGTAACGATGAAACAAGTTCCTCAACCAATCAACACTTCAACACGTTCCCAGTGTCCAATACCTATAGGGCTCAAAATGTTGAGGATGAAATGACCTTTCAGAATTACTCCCTGGGAAGGTCAGATTCTAAAGAGTCCCTGTCTTCCATTGGTACAATGGCCAGTGATACATACAATCTGGTGCCTGTTAAAGTTACTGGTTTTGCCCAAATGAGTGATGGTAAAAGCTCCTCGGAAAAAATTTCCACAGTAACTCACATCACAACAGAGGAGCTAGAGTATACAATGGCCACGCATCTTCCTTCAGAGGAATCTTCTATGACAAGTATCAGTAAGTCCTCCATTGAAAGCATCAGAAAAACCATGGAGAGCAGTCTTCAGAGGATAAAAGAGTTGGAAGAACAGGTGAAGGCCATACCAGTGCTGCAAGTCCGTATATCTGTGCTGAAGGAAGAAAAGAGGCTTCTTATGCTTCAACAAAAGGCTAGGAATCAAAAACTGAATACAAGAACAATTGGAGTTGGAGATAACCATTTGATTCCACCACCCAGTCCAAAATCACCACAACTTAATGCCTCCAAACCAAAAGTCAAGAGTGTAGGAGTAGGAGATCATAGTATCACTAAAGTTTATCTACTGCAGCCAGATCTATCCCCATCATGCACAATTTCTGATGAGAGAATCTTTAGTGAGACAAATTTTATAGAACAGGGTCATTACCAAGGAGTGTTTGCTCCATTTGCTAAACAGCCATCTAAACCTTCAACCAGAACAGTGGGCATTGGTGATGGCAGTGTGTTTGAAGATGGTTTAAAAATCCATGAAAAAGAATTGAGAACAGTCATTATTGGGAAAGAAAGTGTGGGGAGGAGAAATGTTGGAGTAGATTGTCGTGTACCTACTAGAGATGTTGGTATGACCTTCTCACTAGATGATGAAAAACCAACAACAAGGTCTGTCGGCGTCAATGTGGACTCGGAAGCATGGCTAACCTCCATAAATATTAAAGCAGCAGAGGTAAGAAAGGCAATGCAGGAAGCTCTACATAGAAGTGTAAGAACAGTTGGAGTAAGTTGTGATTTAAAATCAGAAAAAGTAGACACTGGAGTTCAGTACACTTACCAGTATCTCAGGTCCATTGGAGTAGGAGACAGTCCTGTAGAAAAACCTCAGATTCCAACACGCTCCATTGGAGTTGATGCCCAATGTTTGATGATGTCCAAGGCAGTGAACACAGATTATGGATGGAAGGTAGATTCTGGAACTAATACTGTAAGGTTCTTCACAGATAATAAAGCAGTCCAGTATGAAAAAAATTACCAAGGAACAAAGAGCACTATGACTGAAGGTATGAGAACTTACCATGATACCACACAAACTGAGCACCGCATGTTTCTGGCCCTGGACATGGTCAGAAACACTGGCAGTAATACAGATGAGAAGAAAAAGAAAACTGTATCCTGTAGTACAGATATCTGTGAGCTTACAAACTCAGACTATGGATTTTACATCACCTACCGGGGTCGCAATGTAAATTCTTATGATGCAGGCTGTAACACTGAGAAAAAGAAGATGTGCACCATTGGAGTTGGAGATGGAAAGGTAGAGTTTGAGGATGAACCAACGATGGAAGAGACAACAGAAGAGGTAACTTATGTTACCCAGACTCTCATAGAGTCAGTACAAAAGAACTTAGAACAGAGCAAACAAATCACTCATACATATGACCTTTCAGCAGGAACAGACAAAAGTTCTCTGACAAAGGCATTGCTGGAGAAAGGGGTGGTAGAACTTCCTCAGTCCTCTGTTATCATTCAAGAAAAAACTTCAAAAAGCTCATCAGATGTTAAAACTGAGGAAACTCCTCGGTCATTAGGATCCATGTTTGAAGATGGTGCTATGAGTTCTGAAAGACATGAGTCAAGAACAATACATTCCAGTGCCAGATATGGGACAATGACTGATGATGCACTCTGTAGCTTGGGAAACAGACGTGATGCTGCCCTTTACTTTAATGAAGGTAGTTCAGACATGTCAAGATTTGATGTAAGTGAGAGGTTAGTTGATCAAAGAAGCAGTGGAGAGTCTGCAGATCAGTCAGGACTAGAGTCTGTTGTGGAAAAAAAAATTACTAGTAAGGGGGGAAATACATATATTACAACAATTACCACAAAGAAAAGTGCAGACGGGCTGGACAAGACTATGTCGGAGAGGGGAGAGAGTTCTAGGATGTTTACTGGGAGAACTTCAAATCAATCTGACAATGCCTCTGCTAGCCAGGTGTACACAGTCTCTCAGTCTACTGCTCCTTACATTGATGACCATTCAGAATCTGTGACTAGCAGTTTTATCAGGGAGCAGACAAGTAAAAGCCAGAATGATGACTCTCATATGGCTTCATCTGAGGATGTATCTTCTGGTGTTGAGACCAGTAATGAGGATCAGGAGGAGATTCATGTTATAACAGAGACTTACTCTCTGAGGGATATTGGGGGACTCAGCTACTATGAAAAGTACATCAAGCCTGCTGGTATGAAAACAGAGACTGATGCTGCTTGCAGACAAAACAGTTCAGATCAGATTTCTTTCGATAGAACAAACACCAGATCTCTCAAGTCCTGCATAAAGAAAAACAAGTCCGATAATGGGATAAAAAGAGGAATTACTTTTGCTGAAACAGTAACAGGAGGGTAAGTTAGGCATTATTTGTTGCATTATAATTGTTAGAACCACAGAGCTCAATTACATCTTACCGGATAGCACTAACAGATGACAGAATGCAGTTTGTTAGTAATGAAAATTGTCAAGGCATAAAGCCTATAAAAAGCTAAAACCATTTGTTAAACAGATATATATACCATACAAGCAGTGATCATCTAACCATTTCAATAACAAATGAGTGTTTTGTAAAAGAATTTGATATGCTTTAGAAACAGATTTCAAGTATATAAGACTAATAGTTGTGCGGCAGAATAGTCAAAAACGGGAGAAGTGCATGCATTCTATATGAAATGCATACACACTTTTAATGGACCTACTGTACTCTTAAGTTTAATCTGTTGGTGTCCAGTCCAAATTTTGACCATGCTTAAAATTGACCTCATTATATGCAGATTCTATTTAGGATTTTACTATAACCAGCATTTTTTAGCTCAATTGAGTTTTTCTGATCACCTGTTGTCTGTCGTCCGTCCGTCCGTCTGTTCAGCCGTCTGTGAACTTTTCACATTTTCAACTTCTTCTCAAGAACCACTGGGCCAATTTAAACCAAACTTGGTTCAAAGCATTCTTGGGTGAAGAGGAGTTTAAATTGTTAAAATGAAGGGTCAAGTTCCCTTCAAAGGGGAGATAATCAAGAAAATACAAAAATTGGGCGGGGTCATTAAAAAATCTTCTTCTCAAGAACCACTGGCCCAAAAAAGCTGAAACTTATGTGGAAATATCCTTTGGTAGTGTAGATTCTAAATTGTTCAAATCATGACCCCCGGGGGTAGGGCGGGGCCACAATAGGGAATCCAGGTTTTACATTGATATATCTGGTAAAAATCTTTTAAAGATATTCTTCTCTAGAACTACTGGGCCAGAAAAGCTGAAACTTATGTGGAAGCACCCTGGGGTAGTGTAGATTCTAAATTGTTCAAATCATGACCCTGGGGGTAGGGGGGGGGCACAATAGGGAATCCAGGTTTTACATTGATATATCTAGTAAAAATCTTTAAAAATATTCTTCTCAAGAACCACTACAGAAAAGCTGAAACTTGTGTTGAAGCATCCTTGGGTAGTGTAGATTCTAAATTGTTCAAATCATGACCACTGGGGGGTAGGGCGGGGCCACAATAAGTACTACAAGGGGGGGGGGGGGAGAAATCAGGTGAAAAACAGCAAGGCCAAAGTTACTCAGGTGAGCGTTGTGGCCCATGGGCCTCTTGTTAAAAGGATATATTATAAAATTAATTTAGGACTCTGAAATTGTCTTCTTGTAAGCAGTACCTCATTGTATCCAATCTTGCAATACCAGATGGACAATATATGTGAACAAAGACAAAAGGATTCATACATCAGTTTGATGTTTTTTAGTGCTATCCTATAAGGTATGATTGAGCACATAGGTTGTTTTATTATATGATTGGCTTAGATCCAGCATTGTAGAAAAAATACTACGCTATATTCACCTGCACGTGACCTTCCAGGTGAATATAAGGATTTATTTTTCTCCAAATAAGACTAAAAGTAGTTTGGGAAATTCCAAATTGATACAAATAATTTTGGAAAGTTATTTCACTTGCACCTGACTTCCACTCGTATGAACATAACGTTAAGGTAAATAGAATCTTGGGTGAGGGGTTGGTGGAGCTGTTGCAGGGGACATGCCTCTCTCCCCACCTTTTTTTGAGAAAGTAAATTTTTTAATTTAAATTTTACGGATAAAAATGTTCAATGAAAGCCACCCTCCCCTGTTCATGGACCTTAACATCCCACTAAATAAAATTTTGATTCAGGAAAATCCTCCTCTTTTTATTGGGGGGGGGGGGGCAGTTAAAGATTTTTTTCAGGTAAGTTGTCAATTTTTTCCCCCCTTATATTGCCCCTCCCCCCCCCCTTTTTCAAAATCAAGCATATATATGTGCCTGACATTTATTTTTTCAACATTGCACGTAAAATAGAATTAAAATTGCAAATCAATACAACTGGTTATGTTTATTTTAACCCTGTCTCTCTCATTATAGACCCACAATAATTTGTTCAAAATTTTTCATGAGATATAGAAGAAACAAGAATTATTTGATAATCTTTTGAAGAACAGCAGGACCAAGGTACTTCAAGAGTGTTGTGGTCCATGGGCCTCTTGTCTATATTCTGTGTTGGGAATGCTTTGGTTTGTGCATGCTTGGTTGCTGATATTAATTCATGCACTTTCTTGCCTTATTCTGAGTAGTTACACTTCTAGCAGTAATGGTGAAGAGAGTTCAGAGAATGCTTCAGATTCTGAATCAACCACGAGTTACGAGGAGGGTTCCTATGATGGAAGAGAGGGCAGCATTGTGTATCAGTGTAAAGATGACGTTACAATAGCATCTGGGGCTCCTGGTGCAGTGATGTTTGATCAGAATATAAGGGAAATGTAGGTGACTTATAGCATCTCAATGTGCATGTTAAGAGAAAAATAGCATTTATTACATTTTCAACAGTGAAATACTTAAGGAATAACTGTCTAGTTTTTTGATTTTATGAAGTGATCAAGCAATTGACTTGCGTGATAATTTGCATAAATGTTTATGCATAAAATTATCAAGCAAGCTAATTGCTTCCTCATCATCATAAAAGCAAAAAAAAAAACTGACAGTTATTCCTTATATTTACATGAATCCATAAATTCATGTGCTTGATTGTAGCCTCTCCCACTACTCTCCCGCTCAGCAATTTTTTTTTTAACCACACCTTGTCAGCAAATGCAATTTATCATTAAGTCAAATGCTGACTGACGTTTTTCATACTTATTGTTAGGCCATTAGTTACACACTGAATTGTTGACAGATTTTTCTGTTATTTCCCAATCATGACAAGGAGCACACGGCGGTTGTGACCAGTTGGCAGGGGATGCTCACTCCTCCATGGCATCTGATCCCACCTCTGATGTTTTAGAGGTCCGTGTTTGCTCTGCTCCAAAATTTGTATTGTTAAATGGACTTTTGAGCTTGAGTACTGTTCGTTATCTCCATATATTTCACCTTTTGATGAACTAAAAGTTTTATGAAGAAATCAGTTTTTTCTATTATTTGTAGTTTTATCTCGGACAAAGAAATTTTATATGTAAACATTTCAATTTATTCATTAAATAAAAGTTTCATTTTTGCAAGTGATTTATTCATTAGGTAAAAGTTTCATTTTTGCAAGTGATGTACAGTGAAAATATCAAAAATATTTTCTTTGTAAAAAATTAGCAACAAAACACTTGATTTTCCTTCTCTTTACAAAGTGTTAAAAAGAAAATATCCCTATAGGTAGCAAGAGTAAATACTGATATGGACTAAAACTGCAGAAGTGTCTCCAAATTGTAAATAAATATTCTTCAGTCTCACAACCACTCAGCTATGACTTCAGAGCCCATGACTACATTAGTGAAAAGATGGGGGCAAATGGAATTATAAAAACAAAGAAAATGTAATAAACAGAAAATTTATTTTGTATAGTTAGATATGAAACTTATTTCAGTCATGAGATAGGATTTTTAAATATTTTAAACACAATCTATATTTGAAAATATGAAAAAATAATGTCCAATACGAAATAAATTTCATATCAAAATACAAATATTTAAGTACAAAAACATTTATTTTGAAAGTAAATAGTATAATTTTTATTCTATGAATGGGATGGTGATGGTAGTAAAAAAATATGAAATATTTATGAATACTGTACAGCAGGTTAAAATCGCGGTTGGAAAAGATTGTGATTTGTTCAATTTGCAGCAAATCACGGTCGTTTGAATTTGCGGAAAGAAAAAATTCTACAATTTTTTTTTTCAGCACTACAGGTATTTTCTGTACTGCAAGTTTCAGCACTGCAAGTATTTTCCTTGCGTATTGTGTCGATTCTGAACCTGATTAAATAGAACAAAACACCATACTTAGCCCAATTAGAAGTCAAAATGTAAGATTTACAATGTTATATATTCAGATAAATTTTCTTTTTTCTTCTCTCTTTCCTTTGTTTTTTTTTCTTTCTTTTTAATAAATATTTTTGAAAAACAGTAGTGATTTCTTCAAGTGATTTTAAGTCATATTGAAACTTATTATATGCAACATTCATGTAAAATAAAGAAGCCCTTTGGCAGGTGTTCGTTCACAGAGATGTTTGAGTAGAGTACAGAGTAGTGTTTACTGCAGTATATTTGAATCCCCCTGAATCAAAATCAGTTGTCAGTACTGATAGTCAAAATGTTGAACTGTTATTAAAATTGAATTAATGTGTAACAGTGTTGTCTTCACTACGTTAGTGCCTCGATAAAAGATAATATGACTGAGTGATAGGCATGGATGAAATCTAACAATACATGTTTTATAGGTAATTACATCGCACATTTACTGGGTGGCAGAATTAAATGTTAGATATAGATGTTCATTTATCAAATAATCTTGAAAAACACCAACACCTTCATATTAGTGATTGATCCGTACGCCCACATAATTAGGAAGACAGTCTATGGTACAGCAATCACTGTTTTTATGTGTGCAAGGAAACACAGAGTTAACAAATCTATAATCACAGATAACGGTAATATTTCAATTTATCCTAATCGATTTTTTAAGAATTATTCACTGTATATTGAATTCGCGGAATTTTTATTTCCACATATATAGTGAATATTAACTCTGTGAGTTAACTTCCTGCTGTACAGTATAAGTTGAACATAAATATCTAATTAATGATAGAGATGGAATCTGATTGCTGTAAAAGCACAAAATTTTGGGTGATGGTTGTTGTTCGAAGTGAGTTGATATACTGGAATCATCTTGTCTGCTTTTGTCCATCTGAGGAGGATAATTACAGCTATGTACTTGGAAAGTTTCATTGACCAATATGAGTTAAAAGTAAGTGCTGTGCATCAAATTTAAGGACAGATGCAGTGTAGTTTGAACTTTATTCAATTTGTCTTTTTCCCTGGAGTTGAAGAGTTTCAATACTTGAAGGGCCTGTGTGCTACTCTTTTTATTGTCTGTATATGGTGCTGTACACATCTAAAACAAATTTGGATGAAAAAATGTCTAGAATATATGTTCAGTAATTTTTGTATATTTTTCTTTGAATAATACAAAATTTTTCATCATTTGATATCTATTCAAAACCCCTGGTAATCCATGCTGATTTTTTGTCTATGGACATCTAATTAGTAATATAATTTTAAATTAAGAATATCTTGAAAAATTATCAGTAGGTAAGGTATGTTGCTTATGCCCTAAAGTTGCATTCACATGGAGGATGTAATGCAAATTAGTTTAAATCAAATGAATCAAATTACTCCATCTGAAAGTTAAGCAAACTAAGCTAACTTGAATCAAATTTAGACATAAAATAGCAAATTCAAATCACATTCAACTTGTCAAGGTCAGCTAAGGTCAGCTATAACTACAGTAACTGTTACTATTTTTAGGTCTCCTTAATCACTTAGTGACCTATAGGGCCGTGTATTGAGCAAAAATATTGATACGATACAATATGATATTTCATAATGCGATATGTGATATATTGGATTCTTTAACAAGTCTATCAAAAAAGTCTTATAAATCATTTAATGCATGAATTTTATAAAAACTAATTGTTTTACAACTCATTTCAAAGTTCTTGTCTCACTTTCATTACAAATTATTCTTCAAATTCAAACTTTTTATGACTGTAAAATCAACATGTTAAATAAAGTTGTCTGTGTATTTTGTAATAATTATCTAAGATGTGCTACCTCCTTAATGATTATATCATTATTTATCAATTTTAATTCAAAACAGTTAAATATAATCTCTGGTGATTGAAATTCCCAACTTTTTCACAGAATTATATGAAAAACTGCATGCCTGATACGTATTGATAGTGATACAATACAATCCTGATTTGAATTGATATATTGATACAGCCTTAGTAACCTATTGCAATCTGTTTTTGTCCACCTCATGTGTCACCAGTTGACATTTAAAATTTAAACATTTTCATCCCCATTGGGCCTGAGGAATGGGACCAAAACCATCTAAATTATGACTATTCTTCAAAAATCTTCTTTCATTCCTGGACATCAAACAATCAAACTGTTATATATTACAATGAGCATTAAGCCCTCCACCAAAATTGTGTAATTTATGATCCCCAGGTCAGGGGTTCTGGTTTTTGGACCAGGCTCTATTGATGTTGTTGTGAAAATTATTAATAACTATTCTCTGTAACTACTTAACTTCTTTGCCATGCATGGTCACCAAATTTGATGAAACTTTGCCCATACTACAACTTGACACCAGAAACATTATATCAAATAAAATTTGGTTGCTGTGTGTCTTGGTTGCCATGGTAACAGCAGGAAAAGTTTGAAAAATTGACATTTTCAGCTACTTTGATTTTTTATTAAGTATTAATAAAGACAAGGAAAATCTCACAAAAACATGACACCTTTTTGTAGAGGTGGGACGATATACTGATACTTTAGATACATACCTATATTTCCTGCTAAGATACAGTTTACGAAACATGCACTGAAATATCAGTAGAAAACGATACATGAACGACTTATCAACAAATTGAAATGAAAGTAAAAAATTGTGACTTGTAAACAAAGCAAGAAGTGACAGATATTGAAAACGCAGCTTGCCTAATAAGTTGTACAGATAGAAACTTTTTAGCTGTAAAAGTATTCTTTGCACAGCTGGGGATATTCACTATTGTTATTTATTAGTGTCCTCTGTGTATTCTCTTAAGAAAAGGGAACTAATTAACCATTCCTCTTCTGTAAAGAGAATACCCACAGGGCAACTCTGAACAAAGTGGATTCTAAAATTTTCATTGAAAGAATTTGATTTTTGAACCAATAATGGATCAGTTGTTTGTTAACCAATCTGTTTATAAACATCTAGCAATATGTGCATGCAATATTGTTTTTGATGAATTTTTAGTCAAAGATGAACCACCAGTAATAATTTCACAGCACATTTGATTTGATATAAAATATTTTGTTGATTTATTGTCAAGACAAGTAAAACAATTTTATTATTTTTAGCTCTTCTGAGTTAAAGGCTCAAAGAGCTAATGCTATGGCCATTTGTGCGGTGTGTGAAACTTTTTAGAATAAGGGCCATAACTCAAGAACCCCTCGGCCAATTATTGTCAAATTTGTCACAGGGTATTCTTGGCCCAAGGGCTCTTGTTTATACTAAAACTAGGGTTGTGAGCCTTAAACAAGGGGAGATAATTAGGAAAATAGAAACAAAAGTACTGGTTGCTAAAAAATCTTCTTCTCAAGAACCACTGGGCAGATTATCACCAAAGTTACACAAAAGGATGAGGATATGTTGCAGATTAAAAACTGTTCAAGGCATCACCCTGGGGCAAAGGGCGTGGTCTCAAGGTCACTTCAAAGTTGACCAAAAATTACATTTTATTAAAATGTTGATATTTTGCTTACTATAAGGACTAGGATCATCAAATCTTGTCAGTTGATGCATCTAAGGACCTCATATCATGTTGACTCAAAAGTAGGTCATGGTGACCTACTTTTTAAATTTTGCGACCATTCTTTTTCAAAATGATTTAGAGGCATATTTTGAACAATTTAAGGCCTATGATCATCAAACTTTGTCAGTTGATGTATCTTGGGTCCTCAGAGCATGTCGACTAAAAAGTAGGTCACATTTACCTACTTTTTGAATTTTATGACTAATCTTTTTTAAAACAATTAAGGTCATTAATTTGAAATCTGAGAGGTTTAGAATCATTAAATCTTGTAAGATGATGCATCTTGGGGCCATTAAACATATTTATTAAGAAGTAGGTCACAGGGACCTACTTTTTGAACTTTGCAGGCATTCTATTTCAAAGCATTTAGAGACATAATTTGGGCATTTTACAGCCTATAATCATAAAACTTTGTAAGTTAATGCATCTTGGGTCCTCAAAAAACGTCAACTGAAAAGTAGGTCACCGTGTCCTACTTTTCAATTTATGTGACTATAATGAAATATGTCAGGTACTAATTAGCTAAGAATTATCAAACTTTGTCAGTTGATGCATCTTGGGTCTTCGGAGTAAGCCAACTAAAAAGTAGGTCACTGTGACCTACTTTTGAAAATTTATGGGTTTAATAAAATATTTCAGGTACTAATTGGCTAAGAATCATCAAACTTTGTCAGGTGATGCATCTTGGGTCCTCGCAGTAGGTCGACTGAAAAGTAGGTCACCATGACCTACTTTTGAAATTTTTTGGCTGTATTTAATATTTTCGGTTACTATTTGGCTTAGAATCATCAAAATTTATCAGTTGATGCATCTTGGGTCCTCGCAGTAGGTCGACTGAAAAGTAAGTCACCATGACCTACTTTCAATTTATATGACTATAATTAAATATTTCAGGGACTGATTTGGCTTAGAATCATCAAACATTGTCAGTTGATGCATCTTGGGTCTTCAGAGTAAGTCGACTGAAAAGTAGGTCACCATGACCTACTTTTGAAAATTGAATTTCGCTGGGGCATATAGAGTTTGTCATTTCCATCTTCTGTCCTTCTGTCTGTCCATCTGTCCTGTCCTTCCATCGCTCTTTGCATTTAGCTCAGTTCAAGGTAACTACTCAAGATATTTTTATCCAACTTCATTCACTGATACATATTGAAGTAAGCTATTCAACTGCATCAACATTTTTTTTACCTTGACCTTTCCCTTGACATTGACCACACTTTTCTTAAATAAGTGTTTAGCTCAGTTTTAAAGAAACCATTCAAGATAGTGTTATCAAACTTAATATGCTGATACATACTGAAGTAAGCTATTCAACTGCATCATCATTTTTTGACCTTCACCTTTCCTTTGACCTTGACCACACTTTTCTTAAATTAGTGTTTAGCTCAGTTTTAAAGAAACCATTAAAGATAGTGTTATAAAACTTCATATGCTGATACATGCTGAAGTAAGTTATTCAACTGTATCAACATTTTGTGACTTTGACCTTTTTTTTTACCTTGACCTTACCTTTCTTCATTAGTGTTAAGCTCAGTTTAGTGTTAGGCTCAAATACAATCTATAATTAAGTCATATGCTGACTGATGTTTTTCATACCAATTGTTAGGCCATTATTTACACACTGAATAGTTGACAGATTTTTCCGTTATTTACCAATCATAACAAGGAGCATATGGCGGTGTGACCGGTCATCAGGGGATGCTCACTCCTCCATGGCACTTAGCCCCACCTCTGATGTTCTAGAGGTCGCGTTTGCTCTGCTCCAAATTTTGTATTGTTTCACGGACTTTTGAGCTTAAATACTGTTCGTTATGTCCATAGATTTCATTTTAAAGAAACCATTCAAGATATTTTTATAAAAATTCATATGCTGATACATACTGATGTTACTTTTTCAACTGCATCAACACTTTTTGACCTTGATCTTTCCTTTAACCTTGACATCACTTTTCTTTAATTAGTGTTTAGCTCAGTTTTAAAAAAACCATTCAAGGTACTATAATCGAACTTCATATGCTGATACATACTGCTTAAAGCTATTCAACTGCATCAACATTATTTGACCTTGATCTTTCCTTTGACCTTGACATCACTTTTCTTAAATTCCTGTTTTGCTCAGTTTTAAGGAAACCATTCATGATATTTTAATCAAACTTCATATGCTAATATATACTGATGTAAGCTTTTCAACGCATCAACATTTTATTACCTTGACCTTTCCTTTGACCTTGACCTCACTTTTCTTAAATGAGTGTTTAATTCAGTTTTAAATAAATCATTCAAGATATTTTTATTGAACTTAATATGCTGATACATATTAGTGAGATCTATTCAACTATATCAAAAACTGTTGGCCTTGACCTTTCCTGACCTTGACCTCATTTTTGTTAAATTTGCATTTTGCTCATGTTTAAAGAAACTATTTAAGGTATTTTTATGTAAGATTATGCACTTATACATAAAATTTATCATCTATATCCAATATATTCTCTATATTCTCTATTCTCTCATCTCTATATACAGAGAATTTATCATCTATATCCAATTTTAGCTCACCTGAGCTAAAGCTCAAGTGAACTTTTCTCATCACCCATTGTCTGTTGTCCCTCCATCTGTCTGTCCCTCTGTAAACTTTTCACATTCTCACTTCTTCTAGAGAACCACCAGGCTAATTTTAACCAAAGTTGGTACAAAGCATTCAAGGGTGAACGGGAGTTTGAATGGGAAAAATAAGGGCAAATCCCCCTTTCAAGGGGAGATAATCAAGAAAAGACAAAAGTAGGGTGGGGTCATTAAAAAATCTTCTTCTCAAGAACCACTGGGCCAGAAAAGGTGAAACTTAAACGAAAGGTTTCTGGGGTAGTGCAGATTCTAAATTATAGAAATCATGACCCCTGGGGAAAGGTTGGGGCCCCAGTAAGTATTTAAAGGGGGAAAATCTGTTGAAGAACAGCAAGGCCAAAGTTACTCAGTGAGTGATTTGGCCCATGGGCCTCTTGTTTAAATTTCAATTTTAATGAAACTATTCAAGATATTCTCATCAAACTTCATACACTAATACAAATTTTCATGTTGCATTACTAATATACCCTCAGCAGGGCACTCATGTCCTATGGACATATTACTACATATAGCTTCTGCTATTTTCCATAAAAATGCTGTATTTGAAGAATTTAATTTTAATTTTTTGAAATGTGAAAATTAGGACCACACCAACACCTTTAAAAATTGATTACCAGTTATACAGAAATGTGCTTTTAGAAAAGATAAGATCAGATTAAGATATACAGAGAGTAAATTTGAAATCTCTTTGTGGTATTAAAACCATGGCAACCATTACCAACCAATAAGAAATGTCATATTTTGTCCTTGGTATATGTTTCAAGGATCTCTCTATTATTTAGTTGTATTTCATTCTATAATTGTTTTTATATTTAAGTGTATGACTTTATAAAATTGAATGAATAAAATTATTTCTTTTGAATACTTTGTTTCCGTAGTAACATATGTAATGGTTGATTTCCCAAACATGTTCATCATACATTTAACACATTAGGCTCCTATTTAAAAGTTCATGTCATTATAGAGAATGGCTCTTAATTCTTCCAAAATCTTCTTCTCTGCTCCTGAGTATGAAGTAGACAAACTAAATGCATGCTTATTATGAGCAAGGGTGCCTTTACAGGGCTCTTGATTATCTTTAATTGAGGCCATTCAAATGCCCCTTTCTTATATAAAAAGGTACCTTTTTTATACCATTGTGTGTCTGTCTGTCTGTGTAGCTGTAGCTGTCCATAACAAATTTTGGTCGCAGTTCTCTCAGTAACTACTCAGTGCAGATGCTTGAAATTTTAGCACACTCTTTGTTTAGGCATGCCATATGGTGGGATTCATTTTTTTTTCAAATCCAATGTCAACTTGCTATTTATCCATGCATCTGTCTGCACCATAAAAAACAAACAATGGTCGCAGATTTCTCCGCAACTATTCATCACAGGTGCTTGAAAGTTTGCACAGTCTTAGTTTAGGCATGCTATATGGTGGGATTCATTTTTGTATGAGTCTGATATCAACTTCTGGTTTATCCCTGCGTCCGTCCATATCATATTGTGGCAGTTTTTTCAGCAACTACTTATCGCAGATGGTTGAAAGTTTAACACACTCTTTGTTATGGCATATCATTGATGGGATTCATTTTTGTGAGAATCCGATGTCAACTTCTTGTTTATCCCTGTGACTGTCCATAAATGAACTTGTGTATTCACATCAGAGCGGGGGTATTATTAGTGAGCATTGGCTCACAGACTTCTTGTTCACATTGGATGTGTTGATTTTCCAAATTGACACTTTTACCAAAAATTATAGAACATTTAGTAAGATATATAATTACTGAACTTGTAATTATATTCCTCTGTAATGCAAAACAGGAGTTTAGTTGATAACAAACACCAGAAACCCAATATATAATGATTTTGATTAAAATCAATGCATAATAATTTTCACAAAATCCCAAAAGGCCTGAGCCTAAAGTGAGCTTTTCTGATAAAAATTTGTCCATTGTCTGTGTTGTTGTTGTTATAATCTTTTAAGCTCACCTGAGCTGAAGGCTCAAGTGAGCTTTTCCGATCAAAATTTGTCCGTTGTCTGTCATTGTCATTGTTGTCATAAACTTTTCACAATTTCATCATCTTCTTCTTCTTCAGAACTACTATTTTTTTTAAAAATCTTCTTCTCAAGAACAGCAAAGCTATGATTGGTCATAATTATATGGAAGCAATCTCAGATAGTGTGTACTGGGCCAGAAAAGGCAGGGCCACAATAGGGAATCCAAGTTTTACATTGAAATATGTAAAAAATATCTTTAAAAATCTTCTTCTCAAGAACCACTGGGCCAGAAAAGCTGAAACTTATGTTGAAGCATCCTGGGGTAGTGTAGATTCTGAATTGTTCATATCAATTATCACCTATTGTTTACTGTAAAGTTTCTTGGAAACATTTGTACACAATTAGAATGTCCTAATTAGACATTAAATTGAAATATTTTGAAAAATTACAATGCATTTTTTATTTTGTGTGGGAGATAAGAAAATTTGTTTGTGGTATGTACCTTTAAGAGGGCTGGGTGGTTGTGGCCATTTTCAGACTATATTGATCTCCTTTAGAAGAAGAGCTCCATATAAAGATATAGCAAAATGATCAAATTTTAAAACTAAAATGTATGAAATTTTTGTTTGCCAAATGATAGTTGACAGCTTAAGATATCATATCTAGAAAATTAAGTTATATCTTATGGTTAATTTGTTGACCCCCCAGCCTCCTTAAATATAAGTGTCATTTTATTCTCTATTAGCAAGTAGATATGATTAATTTGATCTCACATGCAAAACAATTTGAAGAAAGATATTTACTCTTAAATTAAGATTATCAGTTATTTAACACAAGGATACCCTCTATCCCAAACAAAAATAAAAATTGCCATAGTCATGAGCATGATGAACTTTTGCAGTTTTGGCAGTGCCATTTGGGTATTCCTTTCTCATTTAACAAAGAATAACAATGTAGAATATTATCTATGGAACAGGGAAGGGGGAAGGAATTCAGTGTACTTGACAAGAAACTTGGTTGTTTCATCTTAATTTTTTTTCATCTTATTTAAACCAGTAAACTTTATATTATTTTTATTGTACCCCCCACATATGAAGTTTGACGGGTATATTGGAATCACCTTGTCCATCTGCCATGTCTGATCCATATCTTTCTTACGGAGGAAATTAACGTCTACTACTTCACACAAATATTGTTCAATATCTGAGGGTGTGTTATGACCTTGACCCAAGGTCATTTGGGCAAGTTCAAGGTCATTGGAAGAAAATGTTCATAATTTGTGTCCAGTCCATATCTTTCTTATGGATATACTTGGTGAGTTCCCATTTTACAAAAAGATTGCTTATGACCTGAGGATGTGTCATGACCTTAAACCAAGATCATATGGGCAGTTCAAGGTCACTGAAAGAAAAAGTTCATAATTCATGTCCAGTCCATATCCTCTTATGGATAAACTTGGTGAGTTCCCGTTTTACACAAAGATTGACCTGAGGATGTGTCATGACTTTGACCCAAGGTCATTTGGCCAAGTTCAAGGTCACTGAAAGAAAAAGTTCATAATATCTGTCCATTCCATATCTTTCTTATGGATAAAATTGGTGAGTTTCCATTTTACACAAAGATTGCTTACGACCTGAGGGTGTGTCATGACCTTGACCCAAGGTCATTTGTGCAAGTTCAAGGTAACTGACAGAAAAAGTTCATAATTCATGTCTGGTTTTATTTTTCTTATGGAGAATAATGTTGGGAGTTTTCACTTCACACAAAGATTGCATATGACCTGAGGGTGTGTCATGATCTTGACCTATAGTCATTGTAGAAAAAATGGATAAATAATGCATCCATACTTTCCAGTAGAGGAATACTTGAAAATTATTATTTTAATTTTTCAATGTAATAAAAAAAAATGTTATTACAAGTATTGATGTTTAATTAGGCTGCACCTAGTTTCATTCATTAAAAAAAATAATGAGCAAGTAACGGTAAATTTTTACTCTAAATGTTTAAACAAATTGTGAACACCTCTTAGATGCATCAAATACTAGTATTAGTGACTTAGCAAACCGTGCGGGGGGTATTTGTCCATTTTGGACAGTTCTAGTTTTAAGCAGATAAAATCAGCAGCTATGCTTTGTAGTTTTCTACTTTCATTTTTAAAAAATGATCTACATGGGTTCCAATTTTATTGTTTGTTTATCATATCATTGTATTTAATTTTTGTTTTCAATAAAATAGTATTTAATTAACCCATAAGGCCATACCAGTTTGCAATATAGTTCAATTTTGCTTTCCTGATCAGGAAAGCAGATCAAAGGGTAAAATAAGAAGGATCCCGCCTAAATCTGGAAAGTTGGCAAGTATTAAGGGGGAGATAATTAAAAAAAATTAAAAATGGGTGGAGTCATTAAAAAATCTTCTCAAGAACCACTGGGCCAGAAAGGATATAACTTTTGTGAAAGCTCCCTGACATAGTGTAGATTCAAGTTTGTTCAAATCAGAACTCCCAGGGGTAGGGTGGAGCCATTGTAGATGATCAAATTTTTACATGGGTATATTTAGGAAAAATCTTTAAAATTCTTCTCAAGAATAGGAAGCCATGCTTGATCACATTTACGTCGAAGCATCCCTGGTAGCAGAGATTTAAGTTTGTTCAAAACTAGGGATGTCAATTTTACTCGGACAGCTTAGTCGAATAGCCGGAGGCTTTAGTCGAACGATAGTCGAGTACTCGTTGAAAATTTAATTAATTTTTCATGTCATTTTTCCTATTTGTCTTTAACAGACTGCTAGTCTGTACAATATTTAATCTACGCTATCACCATTATACAACGAATTCTTGAGTCGTTAACATTTACGTAGTAATAAATATACGTATCCAATGTTTTGATTTCAAATATATGTAAAGTACTGCACACTTTATCTTTATACAGAACATCATATGCTCGTATTTATCCTTTCTTTTCATGCTGCTAGTACATGTATCCGTTATTGATTTCTTACCTGAAGCCATTTGAATGTGTCTTGTCAGTGACCCGTGATTGTTAAACAATTAAAGCATAACTCTTATAAACACAAAGACAGCTTGTGATAAATTTTAATTATGAGATTTTTTGCAAACAATCAATACAAATGATTGATATTAATTACGCTCATAACTGTCCCCCACTTTACATGCATGTACAAATATGTAACAGCTTATTAATTATTCTTCATTCACAGATAGTTACATTATACGAGATCTTACGAAATTGCAGGTTGAACAGGTTGGAGAGAATACTCGAAATCGGGTATTATCTGTGAAATCGCGTATAGTCCCCGATAGCAGGGTATCGTTGAATCCGCGAAATCGGGTATCCCGTGCAACTTTCTGTAAAAACAGAAAAATAAAGCAACGGTGCATCATGACAGTTAGTGTTACGTCATCTACACTGTATCTTGGGGGTTTATTTTTATTAAACTCAATTTATATGGTTGTCTGACAAGTTTAAAATCACACGACAAACACTGCTGGGGTAGCAAAGAAGACACGGTGGCGTCAATATTTTTCAATACAATTTCTAAAAACAAATAACTACATGTTGTTTGTGTTTATTTCCAAATAAATTATTCCTCAAGCTTAATTTCCTAACTCATGTATATTTCACAAAATGTAAAACTTTGTAGAAATTCAACGACTAACGCTGTCTTATGTATGTTTTACTTAAAAATGTATGGCGTCCCTTTCACGTTAAAAAATTATTTCTCAGTTGATAAGTATTTCTTATCGATATAGAATACCGACGTTATTGCAAGGGGAAAAAAATAAAATTAAAATAAAACACATGGGAAGCAGGTTGAAAAATGATGTTATATGAAATCTAATTTAATCATCCATGTACTTAAAAACATTTTTTAAAATATATACACTGTACGGAGTGTAATTTCTAAAAACAAATAACTACATGTCGTTTGTGTTTATTTCCCAATAACTTATTCCTCAAGCTTAATTTCCTAACATGTGCATTATTCACAAAATGTAAAACTTTGAAGAAATTTACCGACTAACGCTGTGTTATGTATTGATATATAGGTAAAGTAAAGATTCTATAGTAAAATCATCAGTTCTTCCTATGATGTATGCATGCAGTGCAGTCCTGCAATTTCCGTGGAGAAAGGTGAAGGCGTGTATTTTAAAAAAAAAAAAAAAATAATGTCAATTTAGCGTGAAAAATTTAATTGCATTCAAAGGCATCGCCAATGTTTTGGTTGCATTTTGATCGATGCAAGCGACGTTATTTTACCTGTTTGTGTACAAATTGAGAGTGAGAGGTCTTGTTAAAAGGATTTTTCTTTGGCGGGGGTTGGGGGGGGGGGGGGGGTTCGACTGATAAACTTGCTATTGTCCTCATAACTTTATTATACCGAAGCAGACTTATGTACGTCACTATGCGGATAATACCAGAAGAGTCCCGAGATCATTGAAAAGCGAGGGAAATGAAATGCTGCCGGTGGATAGTTTGATGACTATTTCATTATGGGCAAATAGTACAAGAACTATTCCACGGTAGAGGTTGTTTAAAAAAATAGCGGGTTTATTCCTCCTATTTTTATGTAGAAAAAATTCACAGAGTATGATAGAAATTAGTGCATGAATGTTTTGGAGATATGATGAATTCTATTCACTCAAGAGGGCAGTATAGGGAATATAATTTTTATTAGGTGAATAGATATCCCCCCCCCCCCCCCCCCCCCCCAGTTACAGCTATTTACTTTTTTCCCCTGAAGTAGCCTAAAAATGGTAAAATATTGCCGACTTAGCGAATTAAAAGATCAACAGTTACATTTATTTTCTCTCACAAGCTGTGTTGCTGAGAACAGCATTGCCTTTGCTTAAACGTTGGAGGCATGTTGAATCCAAAGGAAATTTTAATAAATAAAAAAAAGAAGAAAGAATATATCGCCTATTTATAACTTCTGGAAATAAGCTTTATTTGACATTCTCTGTTTGTAAAGCATATGTACTGGTACAAGATATATGTAAGAAATGCTTTTCTGCATATATGCATTTATGACCAAACAAAAATCAACTCATAAAAATAGATTCAGGACCCCCCCCCCCCAAAAAATACGTATGCACGCGTTATATTGCTTTTTAGCCGTAATTTGAAGCATTTTAACCATTAAATAATTTATAAATTTTGTAACGAATTTGATTTTATGCAAAAGATGAATGTAAAAGCAATTAATGACGCATGATTGGATAAAATAGACAGTCCCCTGTTTACACCTGACATTATTTTGTGTGTGAAATGTGTTTCCGTATAATTTAAGTTATTTACAAATTGTTCATGTTTGTCGTGTTGATGTGGAAATATTATAAATTCCCGACTTTGGATATTTTACAGTTTTGTTGTGTTGGGTATGACTTTGAAGAAGTTGCAAATACTTTTAACATTATAAAAAATATAAAGCAGAACGAACGCCTGTTTGGGAGCAGACCATGAAATGTACAAAGCTCCACGGGTATTTGTTGTCATATGCGCATTATTCCAGACTTCCAGATCATTACTTGACTAGTAATACCTTTAGATAATATTTGTCTCTAGGTGGAAATTGACTCGGCAAAATGCGCCATCCCATTGTTTAAGTTTTATATAGTGATTATACCGCCTATACCCGATTTCGCGGATACAATGATACCCCGATTTCAGGGACTATACGCGATTTCACGGATAATACCCGATTTCGAGTATTCTCTCCAACCTGTTGAAACTTTACAATTTGGATCTGACATCTTTTAAAGTATGCCAATGTATGTTTGGCGAACAAAAAAATCCTTTGAACAATTATTGAAGATCGGATAAGCCTTTCCCTGAGTTTTACTCACGAGAACACTGAACTCTGATACGTTAATAATGAACTGAGCAGATCCACTTCTTTTTTTTACCTTGAATTTAAGATTATTAATAAGTAGCAAATTTTTAAGGAATAACCGACTAAAAAAATTTCAGTCGATAGTCGGTATGATCGAACAATAGTCGAGTACTCAAATATTCGTTGACATCCCTATTCAAAACATTACCCCCAGGGTAGGGTGGGGCTACAATTGGTAATCAAAATTTTACAAATGGGTATATATAGGAAAAATCTTTCAAATCTTCTTCTCAAGAACATCAAAGCTAGGATCATGTCATATTTATATGGAAGCATCCATAAGTAGTGTAGATTCAAATTTGTTCAAATCATGACCCCCAGTGGTAGGGTTGGGCCACTATGGGTGATTAAAGTTTTACATGGGTATAAATAGGAAAAATCTTTAAAAGTCTTCTTCTCAAAAACAGGAAAGCTATTATTAATCATTTTTAGCTCACCTGAGCCGAAGGCTCAAGTGAGCTTTTCTGATCGAAATTTGTCCATTGTCTGTCGTCGTTGTCGTTGGCGTTGTCGTAAACTTTCCACATTTTCATCTTCTTCTCCAGAACTACTGGGCCAATTTCAATCAAACTTGGCTCAAAGTATCCTTGGGTAAAGGGGATTCAAGTTTGTTCAAATGAAGGACCACGCCCCCCTCCAAGGGGAGATAATTACGAAATATCAAAAAATTAATGGCATTATTGAAAAATCTTCTTCTCAAGAACCAATGGGCCAGGAAAGATGAAACTCATGTGGAATTATTGTCAGGTAGTGTAGACTCAAATTTGTTCAAATCATGACCCCCGGGGGTAGGGTGGGGCCACAATGGACGATCAGAGTTTTACATAGGGATATATAGGAAAAATCTTCTTCTCAAGAACAGCAAAGCTATGATTGGTCATATTTATATGGAAGCATCCACAGGTGGAGTAGATTCAAGTTTGTTCAAATCATGACCCCCAGGGGTAGGGTGGGGCCACAATGGACGATCAAAGTTTTACGTAGCAATATATAGGAAAAATCTTCAAAAATCTTCTTCTCAAGAACAGCAAAGCAATGATTGGTAATATTTAAATGGAAGCATCTTCAGGTAGTGTAGATTCAATTTTGTTCAAATCATGATCCCCAGGGGTAGGGTGGGGCCACAATGGACGATCAAAGTTTTACATAGGTGTATTTAGGAAAAATTTTCAAAAATCTTCTTCTCAAGAACAGCAAAGCTATGATTGGTCATATTTATATGGAAGCATCGTCAGGTGATGTGGGTTCAAGTTTGTTCAAGTCATGATGCATCCGCAATAGAAAATAGCAATAGCTATAAACCAATTTCTTTTAAAAATGCTCACAATGAATAATTATAGCTTGAAAATAAAATTGCATCAATTGTATCTACAATTGATTCTTTTACAAAACAACGATATTATGTTTTATTTTCACACAATAAAAATGTGAGGGTTGTTGTGGATGAATTTCTACAGAAAGGTGCGTCGAATGACATGAATAACATTTTGGAACGATAACCGTGGAACACAAACAACCAACAGGTGGTAAAATAATTACAAAATTACATAAACACGAATACTATAAGACTGAAAAGATTGAATTTCTAAATCTTAGCTTTACTTTTACAATCTTCTGACCAACTTTATCCTAAAAACCGATGATGTTGACCAGTATTACTGTATTTCTCCATTTCCTCCAATATACCACGCCCTATCGTAACTCGATCGTACTTGTAACAGAGCAGAGTCATGGTTGTAGTTTAGATGCAATCACTAAAACAACGCTTTGACATTGGCAATTAGAAAGAATAGTATATAAATTCATGAAGTCCTTCAGAGTTCTTCAATTGACTGAAAAGATAATAGTTTGATATTTAGCATGAACATGTTCGACGGTGTCTGGTCAATTCGAACCCTGCTCCATTCAGACCATGACATAAGGCCCCAGACTGTAATTGTGACATTTTGTTTAAAACTATTTTTTCATTATTATTATTATGTCACCTGAGTCACTCACTCGACCTATTGCTATCGTCAGATTCTTTTGAAATTATTTTTCTTGTTCGATGTCATTGAAGCCTTTCAGGCTTTTGATTTAAAAATTGTATCATCAATATAATCTTTCACACATTTGCTTCCTTTATTTTATTGAATAACTTTTTGATAAATTATTATTTTACATATGTGTTTAAGTGTGTATATGAAAAGAAAAAAAGCCTCACACATGATTCGAACTCTCCAAAGTTCATGGTTAGGCATAAGACTGAATGTGTTAACCACTAAGCCACAAAGTCTTTTTGTCATTGATGTTTGTCAGTGTGATTTAAATAAATGAGTTTGTTTAAGTGTAATTTTTTTCAGAAATGTTTGATTTTCATATAAAATGGATTCAGACTCCATTTTTTGAAACATATAATAGATTGTATATTTGTTTTCCATCATTTTAACATTAATGTAGAATGGAGACTTGACCCACTCATATTCAAAAATCATTTTTTTATGGCTCCATTTTCCACTGATTCAGAATATGTTAAACTGGCAACTTTAACTACTTATTATCAACCAATAAGTCTTTCAATAAAATAAATGAATCATATGTGTTGAAGATGCCATTACTCAAAACACAATTTTTTGGAAAAATATACTTTTTACGTGAACTTTGAAAATTGAGAAAAATATTTTCTCAGAGCGGGGGATTGTCCTTACCTTGTACGCCATCTTTCTTTGTTCAAATAATGAACTTGAGGGGTAGGGAGGGGCCACTATGGACAATCAATCTTTCACATAAAAATACATAGGAAAGATTTGTAAAAATCTGAAGAAGAACAGCAAAGTCATGATCAGTTAAATTTATATGGAATGAACAGTAAACTAATAGATGGGTCACATTACCCATCTAAAAATGAGACAGAAATACCTACATGAATATCTTTGTACTTTAAAAAGGTTCTTCAAAGACCAAGAGAAGCCAATGTGAGAGTGAGTGTGATGGGTTTACAATATTAGCTCAAGCACTGTTGTTTTGTTTAGTCTACATGGTGATAGTGACAAATGAGAGTATATTAGCACTGGCAAGTATTATGGTTTGCAAATGAGTATTAGACTAACTACTTTGTTGGTCCCTGATAATCTTATTTCTCTTGCATTTATATCTACATCTGTCACTTTATTTTTACTTCATTTTATACTTTTATTATTCTTTTACAGTGTAATACTCGGTTGACTGTTAAGGCCCTTGGGCCTCTTGTTAACTTACCTAAACAAAGTCGTTGGAGCTTATGTAAAACCCACAGCATCCCAAGTTTAAGTTTTTGGAGCAGATTTGTTTTATTCCTTTCAAGTACTTCTATGCCCTATATTGATTGTTTTTGCAAGAATGATGCTCCTAGTATGTTTCATTATACCAGAGTCCAGTTGAAGTTGCTGAATTTTTAGCCAAAGAATGATCAGTATTATGATTGGAGTATTTTCAAGTTTTTGAATTTGGATGCTGGATCATCACAGGATGTCATAAAGCAAAACAACAACAAAAAATGACTAAAAAAAATTACAAGTGCACAATCTTTTAATGTTACAAGTGAAGCAATCAGAATGTCCAATACTGTGCTCGACATTAATATACCCTGACACATTAATGGACTACTTGAATGTAGATCTAGAAAGCCTTTTATGTGAAGAAAGACAACAATTTAGAATTAAAATGACATTCAAATTACTGTAAACACTACAATTTTTGACACCTTTTCTTTCCAAAATCAACAGTTTGAAATTCATCTTCAACTTTTAGTATTTGTGACCAAGGAAACATTCTACATGAATCATGATGAATACACAATTTAAATATAATGTTAGTTTCTAGCAATAGAGTTATGTCAGAAAATCTAGGTCATAAAGCTCTTGGATATTTCTTGTATATAAGTTAGTTTACAATGTTTCAGTTAATTCTTGATTAACAATAAAAGTGCTAAATATGGATTTATTACAAAGCAAAGGATTATTGACAATCTGTCATTGATTTGCTTTGAAATTTTGGAGGTAGCAGATCTCAACTCTAGTATTTTGACTCTCTGAATATCTTGACAATTCTGTAAGTCCTGCTGATTTAGAAATATACAGTCCAAAGTTTATGTGTACTTATTATCTACTTAAATGAATGGAAACTACATTAGGTAGTTCCCATTTATAAAAAAAAAATGTTGTAAATGTGAACACCTTAGTCTGGCATCAGTGTATTCAATCTTTTTATTGGTTGATGATCCCACTTTAATATACAAGGTTATCAAAAACTTGTAGTTGATTTTCTTATTTGCAGCTTTGAATTAGACCCAGAGATGAGAGAGTCCTGTCAAATTCTTGCAAAGTATTTAGAGGATTCCACTGAAGTCACAACAAAACAACTGGTAAGTGATACATTCCAGGGCTCTAATTGGCAACTAATTTAGTCGCCATGGAGCCTAAAAATTCTGACTGGAACCTAACGTTTCTCTATAAGTCGCCAAATTGGTAACCATTATTATATATTGACTTGATATATTGTTAAATTCCGGAACTATAAACATTTGCATTTGTTTTTTTTTTTTTCATAAGACCAGTTAAGAAGTCTGAAAGTTAGCAATGGACATGTCTTGTGTTTTCTTTGTCACACTGTTTGCTTTTTAAGTCAAGCACATGCAAAAAAACTTTGCATCGCGTCAGTGAACACAGAGGTCACATAAACCATAAGACAATAGCAGTCCTGGGTAATTGTTGGCTTCCGAAAATCAACTGTTGTGAAACGCTGGGTGGTGTAGCCAATTGTTTGTCAATTAATTTCTCACTCGTAAGAGATATCTGACCTGTTGTTGGCAACCTTATACCAGTTAAAATCACTCATGCATATCGCTTAGCACTTGGATATGATTCAATCGGTCAAGTTTTGAATCAGATTATACGTAAACAATTTGAATAACACATCTCATTCTATAAATTTAATGCTTCCATTGGGATGCACATTTATTGAAATAATGCGTCCTGAGCAAAAATTTACACAGGACGCAGACCAAAATGAATCACTGCCCAGGGATAGGGTGGGGCCACAATAGGGAATCCAAGTTTTACATTGAAATATATAGGAAAAATCTTTAAAAATATTCTGAAGAATCACTGGGCCAGAAAAAGCTGAAATATATCTGGAAGCATCCTGAGGTAGTGTAGATTCTAAATTGTTCAAATCATGGCCCCCTGGGGTGGTGTGGTGCCACAATGAGTATTAAAAGGGGGAAATATGGTGAAGAACAGCAGGTCCAAAGTTACTCAGGTGAGCTCTGTGGCCCATGGGCCTGTTGTTAATTGTCTGTCATTCTGTCTGTGTGTAACATTCAAGTTTGTGGACAATATTTCATAAAGATTTTTAACTAACTTCAACAAAGTTGGGGAAGCTTATGTAATACCCTTAGCGTCGGCATCCAAGGTTAAAGTTTTTGGAGCAGATTTCTTTTCAAGTACTTCTATGCCCTATATCAATCAGAGGTGCATGGAGGATGCCTGTAGTGTGTTTCATTGTACCAGTCAAGGTTTCAGATGATGCAATTTCAGCTAAAGATTGACCACATTAATGTTTTTGGAGCAGATCTCTTTTCCAAGTTACTATAAGTCCTATGTTGACCAAACTTGTATGGATGATACATCTAAGGATGCACACTACAAGGCTTGCTTCATATGCTGAATCTAATCTACATTTTTCAGATGAGTGACCAAGTTAATGTTTTTGAAGCAGATCTCATTTCTGAGTAACTATAAGTCCTATGTTTGACCAAACATGCATGGATGATACATCTAAGGATGCACACTACTGGACTTGCTTCAGTTGCTGGATTTGACATACATTTTCCAGATGAGTGACAAGGTTAAAGTTTTTGGAGCAGATTTCATTTCCAAGTAACTATAAGTCCTATGTTGACCAAACTTGCAAGGATGATACATCTAAAGATGCAAACTACTGGACTTACTTCGGATGCTGGATCTGACCTACATTTTTCAAAGGAGTGACTAAGTGAGAGTTTTTGGAGCAGATCTCATTTCCGAGTAACTATAAGCCCTATATTGACCATACTTGCATGGATGATACATCTACAGATGCACACTACTGGACTTGCTTCATATGCTGGATCTGACCTACATTTTCAAGATGAGTTACCAGGTTAAAGTTTTTTGGAGCAGGTCCATTGCCAAGAAACTATAATGCCTCTCTGAAACAAACTTGCATGGATGATACATAAAGGGATAAATACTTTCAAACTTGCTTTGGATGCTGGATTCGACTTACATTTTGATGATGAGTGACTAGTTTAAAGTTTTTAGATTAGTCCATTCCCAAGTAACTGCAAGCCCTATCAAATTGCATAAATGTTGAATCTATGGATGCACACTACTAGATTATTAGTTTAGTGTGGGACTTTGCCTTACTTAAAGACAACATTCGTTGAGGTGAGCTCTGTAATCTCTGATTACCTATGTTTAGCTTTTGCAATGAAATTTATATCATAGCTCTATATAACGTAACAAGACCATATTGATGTAAAGGTCAAAATGTCAAGGTAAGAAAATCATAAATTGCATTGAATGATTTCCAGATGATAATTTTTGCTCTCACTGAGCTTTAGCAATGGCATTTCATGCTGTAACTCCATATGATTTAGTCAGGTCAGGGGAACTATATTCTTTTACAGCAGAATAAATTTACATACTACCATCATGATTTAATAGAAAATATATCTTAATATATTGCATTATATTATTGTGAAATTCTATATTGCAGTAACCCAATTTTTAGCTCTTCTGAGTCAAAGGCTCAAAGAGCTAAAGCTCTTTGATATTTTGCTTACTATAAGGAATGGGATAATCAAATCTTGTCAGTTGATGCATCTTTAGACCTCATATCATGTTGACTCAAAAGTACGTCACTGTGTCCTGCTTTTTGAATTTTGCAGGCATTTGTTTTCGAATTGATTAAGATGCACATTTTGGACACTTTAAAACACATGATGATCAAACTTTGTCAATTAATGCATCATGGGTCCTCAGAGTACTTCAACTGAAAAGGAGGTCACCTTGACCTAATTTTTAGCTCACCTGAGCTGAAGGCTCAAGTGAGCTTTTCTGATCACATTTTGTCTGTAGTCTGTCTGTCCGTCTGTCTGTCTGTAAACTTTTCACATTTTCGACTTTTTCTCCAGAACCACTGGGCCAATTTCAACCAAACTTGCCACAAAGTATCCTTGAGTAAAGGGGATTCAAGTTTGTTCAAAGGGGAGATAATTGTGAATTCGTTAAAAATTAATGGCATCATTAAAAAATCTTCTTCTCAAGAACCAATGTGCTTGAAAATATAAAACTTATGTGGAAGCATCCTCAGGTAGTGTAGATTCAAGTTTGTTCAAATCATGACCCCCGGGGGTAGGGCGGGGCCACAATGGAGGATCAAAGTTTTACATAGAAATATATAGGAAAAATCTTTAAAAATCTTCTATTCAACAACAGCAAAGCTCTAATTGGTCATATTTATATGGAAGCATCCTCAGGTAGTGTAGATTCAAGTTTGTCCAAATCATGACCCCCGGGGGTAGGGCGGGGCCACAGTGGAGGATCAAAGTTTTACATAGAAAATGGGAAAAACCTTTAAAAATCTTCTTCTCAAGAACAGCAAAGCAGTGATGAGTCATATTTATATGGAAGCATCCTCAGGTAGTGTAGATTCAAGTTTATTCAAATCATGACCCCCGGGGGTAGGGTGGGGCCACAATGGAGGATCAAAGTTTTACATAGAAATATATAGGAAAAATCTTTAAAAAATCTCTTCTCAGGAACAGCAAGGCCCTGATTGATCATATTTATGTGGAAGCGTCCTTAGGTAGTGTAGATTCAAGTTTGTTCAAATGTTGACCCCCTGGGGTAGGGTGGGGCCACAATGGAGGATCAAAGTCTGAAATAGAAATATATAGGAAGATTTCTTCTGATGAAGAATTGCAAAGCCATTATTAGTCATTTTGATATGGAAGCATCCTCAGGTAGTGTAAATTCAGTTTTGTTCAAAAGATGACCCCGGGGTAGGGTGGTGCCCAATAGGGGGATCGAAAGTTTTACATAAGAACATATAGAAAAATGTTTCTTCTCAAGAACAGAAAAGCTATGTTTAGTCATATTGATATGGAAGCATTTTCAGGTAGTGTAGATTCAAGTTTGTTCAAATGATGACCCCCGAGGGTAGGGCGGGGCCACAATGGAGGATCGAAAGTTTTACATAAGAACATATAGAAAAAATATTTCTTCTCAAGAACAGAAAAGCTATGTTTAGTCATATTGATATGGAAGTATCCTCAGGTAGTGTAGTTTCAAGTTTGTTCAAATGATGACCCCTGGGATAGGGAGGAGCCACAATGGGGGATCAAATTTTTACAAAGGAATATATGGGAAAATTTTTTTAAAATCTTCTCAAGTACAACAAAGCCATTTGTTATATTGACATGGAAGCATCATCAGGTAGATAAAAATTCAAGCCCTGTAAAAACATTGCTAATTTTTAATCTGAATTTCCTGAGTTTTCTGAAAATGGTGATATTGTGTAATTATATAGATTTATTAAGTTATTTCCACCTACTCAGTTGATCTACGAGTAAATGATAAGGACTGTATGCATTATTTCAGGTAGAAAAATATATTTTCAGTGCATTAATACATATTAAAAATGATAAATTAAATATTTCAGGTATTAATTGGCTTAGAATCATCAAAGGATCATTCTCTTTAAGGCTGTTTTGCGGCCTACAATGACTTCAAATTTTCAAATAGTACTTTTTCCCTTAAAAATTGCATGAATCAGTAGGTGAATGTTCCAATTTATTGAATAATGTTGATTGGTTAAAGATACAATAGTATTTGTTATGATATAGGGTCACAAAGTAAGGTACTATCGGTCCGTATTAGCATTAGGGCAATGGGAAAACTCAAGAGGGTGGGTGTGTTAGGTAACTCCTACACATGTCATAACCACCTTTAACCAACACCAAAATTTGTTTGTAAACTTCTAATAAACATAAAAAGTGACTACCAAATTATGAACTTGGTTAAAGGTGGTTATGACATGTAAATAAAAACTTTTCACTTCATTTTTACGATATTTTCAGGAAAAGCTAACTACTCATAATAAAGGATATTAGCTTATGTAGATTATTTCTTATTATAAACTTTCACTTAAAGTACATATTTCTACTGATTTACAAAGAATTGTTATAAGCCATGCATGTTTACTCAAAAAATGTCAACTTTTTTCTTTAAAAAATCTAAAATCAAAGGACTGAAATGACTGGATGTAATGAAATTACACGTGAAGACAAGTCTCATTGAATTATCTGCTAGAAATTAAAAACGAAAAAAAACCCAACTTTTTATAGACTATAAGGCGTGAATGTAAGTTATTTATTATATTATTATTTATAATGATACTTTAGTTTATCTATGCTAGTTTTCCTAAGGGGTACTGCATATCTGTTGGTTCTAGAAATGATAAAAGCTATCTTTGTTGTAGCAAGAAGATTCATTTGCTATTTGTGTTATAAACTTATTTTTCTATGGGTACACATGTAACTTATATAGATAGGGAATTTCCAATGGGATGGTTTCATAATGGGAATTTTCGCCTCAACCTTTTACAAGGACACTTTTCTGTATGAAATACATGGGTTCCATGTTCTTTGTTAACTGGGTGATGAGAGGACTCAGTCTTTTTACCACACATCTTTGGTAGCATCAATATAAGTTACGAGAACAGCTGTTCTGTCTTAGAAAATAAAATTCCAAGGAGGAGAGGGGTTCCTAAATGTCACATGTGATTGAAAACTGAATGCTGCTTTACGCCATTTTAGAATTATTCACTCAGATAAAGAGATCATCCACTTAAGGTGAAGTATCAAATTTTGATTTATGCATGGTTTCATTATTGACCAACGCTTACCGTGGGACGGGACCTCCTTTTTAAAGATGATTTACTTTTAATGCTGAGGATTTAGCAAAGAAACTGTCACTACCCGTGTTAAACACCTTAGTTTTTGACGCGGCACTGAGAAAAGGAAATTTTACCCTTAGGTTTCAAGGGTGCGAAAGGAGCGTCAAACCCTTAGGGCCCATTTTGTACCTGGGACGTGTAGAACTTCGTTAGTCCAAGGATATATACTAAAACTTCTGATATGCGTAGTGGAATTAGGAACTGTTGAAAATCTACTCCATTTTATGGAGTGCTGTTAGAAAAGGAGGGGGACTCGACTTTTATACATACATTTATGTATTATAGTTTAGATAGCTTTTTAAATTAAATATATTGTTTTACATGTGTAATTAAATGAAATCAAAGCAATTCTTACGATGTTATTTTATTTTACGTCGATATATATATTTTTAATACAACCGTTCTGAGTTTTATGTACTGACTATTTAAATGAATAGTCAACATGTAATTGCATTAATATTTTCATCCTGTAAATTAATATTTTTTTATTTTTTGCAAATGTAGAATTTATTTTATTGATTACAAATTAATTTTTATTTAATCACAAACAAAATCCATTCAATGCTTTCAACATTTGATACACTACTTTTATAGTTCAATAGAAGCTTAGAAACCTCATTTCTTACATGGGCATTTTATGCGTAAAATAGGTGCCACATCTATACAAACAATACACAATTACAATATAAACAAATATGAAATAATACTTTTAATTAAATGCTAATTAAACATTTTTCAACATCATACGAGGTGCATTTTGTAAAGATTTACATTCAAAATATGCAAAATGTGAATGCATCCAAACTCTTGTTATAAAAATATATTTTAAACCCAAAATTAAACAATCTTCACATTTATTACTTAAGTCCAATATGTTTCCGACATAAATTAACAATTTTTGATCATTTACATTCAGAAACATGCATAGAAACTTGATGTAAATAGACCTACCCTCAATTTTTCTTTAATTGACAGCACATTTGTAATCTCTAATCAGGTTACTTAGGTGATCGATGTTGAAAAACAAACATCAAAATCATGAAGTAGAATGATTAAAGTTACATAAAATCACATTCTTAAGTGATTTTATCGTAGGCCGGAAATTGGCGTTATAGAGAATCATCCTTTGTCAGTTGATGCATCCTGGATCCTCAGAGAACGTCAACTGAAAAATAGGTCACCGTGACCTACTTTTGAAATGTTATGGCTATATTTCAATATTTTGGGACTAATTGGCTTAGAATCATCAAATTTGTCTATTGATGCATCTTTGGTCTTTGGAGAATGTCAACTGAAAAGTGACCTACTTTTAAAATTTTACATGTATATAATATACTTAGTGTTGTCAACGAGTACCCTGTTAACCATCAAACGATGCGAGTATCGGTTAGTAAAACTGCTATTCGATTACTCGGATAAAAATACATTTTACATAGTAAATACAGGTGACTCTCAGTGGCTCGAACTCCCATCTCTCGAAGTTCTCGATCTCTCAAAGTGAACCTCCGGTCCCGTTTTTTTCCTCTATATAACTAAGCAAATTTACTCCTGATCTCTCAAACTCCCGATCTCTCAAAGTTCTCTATCTCTCGAACCAGGACCTGGCTCCCGTTACACATATTTCATTGTTTTTTACTCTCTATCTCTCGGAGTTTTGATTGCGCATGTATACACGTCAATCAAGCGTAAAATTTATTCAGCTTGGACTTACCTAGATAACAGTGAACACCTGGGGCTGGGATGGAAGTGTTAATTGGGTGTTTACATAGATGATACTACACCTGTGAGTCGTCCGATATAATGAATTGGTTAATTGGTAAATTATAAACAAATCGCTTCACAACTTATTTTGACTGGACGAGACGATAATTTTGAGAAAATAATTTAGGGAGGTGTCAGTAATTTTTCATAGATTATGAACTTTAATATTATTAGAGTCTACACAATCCCTGTTTGGCAAATATTGCACAAGAAATCCTATCTTAAGAATTGTATACCGATTATGAGCAATCTTGTGAAGGACCGATCAAGCCCGCGCCCGGGGTTAGCAAAATTGACAATTGCTATTCAGGTTTAATGTAATCATGAAATGAGAACAAATAAATATTGAAACTTAAATGAATCATTTTATTTATTCAAAACACGATCATTGTTGTTGAAATCAAGTGAATTACCTGTAAAATACGAATGAAAACGTGTAATGACATTATCAACATATACTTCCGGTATGTATAATAGTAGAACAATGATGATCGGAACTGAAAATTCCAGATTTTATTCACTTTCGATCTCTCGAACCCCCCGATCTCTTGAACTTTTCTTAGGGTCCCTTGAACTTCGAGAGATCGAGAGTCACCTGTACGTAGAAAATAAATGTTATATGGTTTATAAATGTATAACACATTTACCTAAAATTATTTACCATTAGACTTGATCTTGACTAGTGGTTCACAAATAGGATCGATTTGTTTTGATTAGTTTTCACACTCTATATATTAATTGATAGCTTTGATTGCCAGGGGTATAAAAAATTTGAAGACCTCAGTTATAATTACCTCATTTACACCTGTGCTAGTCAAAGGAGCATAATTTAATAAGATGCCACCACAGACATATAAAGCTTGGAAGTATTTTAAAAGAACAGCTGATCTGAGATCTGTAAAATGTAAATTATGTGAATCGAAGTTATTGTATACGAGTGGGACTACAAATATGTTAAATCACCTAAGATTAAAACATTGTTTGGAAACCAGCGATTTACTGGACACTCTACAAATCAACCAGTGATTATGGGTATTTTAATTCTCCTTGATCGCGACATATATTAGGGGCTGAAAAGAAAAACATAATGAGAGCCATTGTGAAAATGGTGATTGACGACTATATACATGTATCTGTCTTCTTCGTGTATCGATAAAATTATTCTCTTAAACAAAAACAAACTGTCCGTTTCGATTGACATCTAAAATCAAAATTCTTTGAAGATATTGTGTATGTGTTTAAGTTTGTAATTGTAAATAGTTCATATACAGTATATTTGTTTTATTTCTACTGATAGGTAAAGGATGAGATAAATAATAGATATGGAAACTGTAATGAAAAATCATCCGAGTAACCGGGTACTTGATCGGAAAAGTAAGCGAGTAACCGGTTACTAAAAATCGTCCAATTTGACAACACCAAATATACTGAAAGGAAAAAGAAATGCAGGGTAATATAATGTGGGAAAATTTTTTGACTGTATAACCGAAAATTATGAAAATTTGTCAGAGGGATATCTTGGTTACTGTGCATTAGAATCAGTGGTCAGAACTACTCAACCGTGAAATATATGATGTCACATAAGGAAAGTGGTAAAAAGCCGAATACGTGTGCATATCGATGACGACATGTTTTTCAACACATCTCGTACCATTTGCTGCACTCGATATTTACAGTTGATTTGCATTTCTTGAAATCAAGGTACGGTTGACGGAAGTACCATGGGGTCTGGCTATTGCATTGCCTAAGTAAGGACAAAGGCAACGACAGGTTTCTGTGCAGTTTGTTGTGAATTTTTCCACAATAGAACATCTTACTTGTCCTTCGAGAGGGCATAGATGGTTTCCAACCAACCGTGATGATGACGTTGACGCATAACAGTGCCACATCAAGATCGGACTATTCATCCTGCCACCTGTATAATCACCAACACATTACTCTAAAACTGCTATTAATACAGCAGGCTATCATAATCGTTACATTCACCCCAAAACTGAAGGAAATCGATAGCGCAATTTTGGTTTGTGAGTTCATCAACTTTACATAAGTGTTCCTCTAACTTGCGCATGCATACCTCGTTTGCTTATTTTTGGGGCATGTTAACTCCCCTCCCAATGCTGCCAGGGTTTGTCAAGATTTCCTCGAAAACAATCACATTCATCCAGTTGACTGATCTCCATCAAGTCCATCTTTTTCGCATCAAACGCCTGTAGGACTACATGGACGATAGGGTTTAAAATGTCCAAGCTGGTCTCAATCAACTAAGGGCTGCCTTCTCGGAAAAGGTTGAATAATATCCCTATTAGAAGGATAAACACACTGATGAACTCCATGCAAAGGAGAATCAAGGGTGTGACAGATGCGCGATGGAGACATGTGAGATAATGAGAATTTTCATTTTTGACTTTTGGGGGTACCATCATGTGAGTTTCAATAACTCATGAATTATTGGGAAAAATCAAATGAGATTTTGGTTACATTTTTATTAAAGATGATTTTAAATGTTAGATAGGAAAACTGGAAAATACATCTGAAATATATACATGTAACCTTATTTCACCTAAAAAGTTTACCCTGCGTTTCTTTTTCCTTTCAGTATATTTCAGGTACTAATTGAATTGGAATCATCAAACTTTGTCATTTGATGCATCTGAAGTCCTCAAAGTATATCAACTGAAAAGTAGGTCACCCTGACCCAATTTTAAAATCTTATGGCTATATTTAAATATTTTAGGTACTAATTGGCATAGAATCATCAAACTTTGTCAGTTGATGCATCTTGAGTCTTCGGAGTAGGTCAACTGAAAAGTAGGTCATTGTGACTTACGTTTTGAATTTTATGATGATATTTTAATATTTCAGATGCTAATTGTCTTAGAATCATCAATTATTTTCAGTTGATTCATCTTTGGTTCTTAGAGTGTTTTAACCAAAATGTAGGTCATGATGACCTAGTTTTGGAATTTCAAGGCTTGATGTGAATATACAGGATACTCAGAGGCTTCAAATAGAAGTGACAGGTTGTACAATTTATCAGAAGAGTGATTCAAGGCCCTTGGGCCTCATGTTTAGCATAATTTCATATACTGAGTTAGAATAAAATATTCAATTCAACAATGATATAAGATTGATTCATTGATTGTTCTAATTATTGCAGTAAGGAAAAGTTAAAAAAGATTGCCTTCATGTATTTTAGAATGCCAGTGTTGAAACAATTAAAAAACATTGGTTCAAGACATCCAGTCACAAACTATCAGATCCCAATCAAGTGGAGGATTTCCTGTCCAGCTTCAATGAAATCTCCAAAGCCTGCCTCCAATATATTGTAAATCTACAGGATGACAATGTAAGAAATATTTATGTAATTGAAATGCATCTATAAACACTGTAGATGTACATTTTTCTGTGTGGAATTAATTAATGATATGTATGGGATCACATTTTCCATGGAAATTTGTCAGAGCTTATTTAAAGTGCATATAACATATATACAATGGCTGTTCAAAAATCGGCCTTATTTTCTACCTGGGGATTATTCTATCAAATTATGACCCTGTGGAAAAAAGAATGTTTACAGTATTTTAATAAAAAGAGAAAAATGCCAAATACTCAAAAATTTCTGTTTTTTGAAATGCCTCTCCAAGAGATTTTGCCAAGGACATTTAGTCTCCTTCAAATTTTACATAAGAATATATAGGAAAATTCTTTAAAAATCTTCTTCTCAACAACAACAAAGCCACAATTAGTCATATTGATATGGAATCATCCTCAGGTAGTGTAGATTCAAGTTTGTTCAAATCATGACCCCCAGGGGTAGGGTGGGGCCACAATGGGGGATCAAAGTTTTACATAGGAATATATAGGAAAAATCTTTTTTAAAAACTTCTTCTCAAGAACAACAAAACCACAATTAGTCATATTGATATGGAATCATTCTCAGGTAGTGTAGACTCAAGTCCGTTCAAATCATGACCCCCGGGGGTAGGGTGGGGCCACAATGGGGGATCAAATAGGAATACATGTATATAGGAAAAATCTTTTAAAGATCTTTTCAAGAAGAGGAAAGCCATGATTAGTCATATTAATATGGAAGATTCAAGTTTGTTCAAGGCATCCTCCAGTAGTAGGGTGGGGCCATAATGGGGGATCAAAGTTTTACAAAAGAACATACATGTTTGTAGGAAATATCTTTAAAAATCTTCTTCTCAAGAACAAAAAAGCCATGATTAGTCATATTGATATGGAAACATCCTCAGGTAGTGTAGATTCAAGTTTGTTCAAATCATGAACCCCCCCCCAGGGTAGGGTGGCAGACATCTTTAAAATCTGTTTACAAGACTAGCAGAGCCATGATTAGTTTTATGAATATAGAAGCATCCTCAGAGAGTTAAGATTCAATTTCATTCAAAACATGGCACCTGAGGGTAGGGTATGCCCTATGCAGATGATGAAAGCTTTACATGTGAATAAATAGGAAAAGAAATCTGCTGATGAAGAACAGCAGGGCCATATTGACTCAGGTTAGTGTTGTGGCCTATGGGCCTCTTGTTGCTTTGTTCCTCTGCTCTGCCTCTGGGCATTAAGTAGTCAAACTAAGCATGCCAAGTGTATAGTTATGATGAGCAATACCCCTGCGAGATGATCATGAATAATTCATGATTTTCCTTGAATTATTCATGAATTTTATTCATGAAATGTTCATGAAGATCCTATGAACTTATTATTGGACATTTTCAAATCATGAATTTTCATTCATGAAAGAAAGTTGATGAATATTCATGAATATATTTTTACATGAATAATTCATGAAGAGTCATATTCATGAAGATTCATCATTTTAAGAATTGTCCAATAATAAGTTCATTGCATCTTCATGAACTGTTCATGAATAATTTATAAAATTTATTCAGGAATGTTCATGAATGAATAAAATTTCATGAACTATTCATGAATATTTTTGCTTATTTGTATACAAAAAATGCAATATTATTATTCACTTTTATTCATGAAAATGCAAGAAGTCTAATCAAGCAAAAAACTGTAAAAGAAGATATTTTATAATACAGCATCTTGAAAGATTTCACAAAATATCTGTTTGTTTTCCAACAATGGCAACAAAATGTTTTTTTTAAAGTAAACAACTCTGATAATTTGATAACCATAATTATGTATACATGTATATCTTATTTTACTCTTATTTAAAGCGACAAACTAGAAAGAGTTGAAGTATCTTGAAACACTGTTTACAGACAAACGTAAAGAACTGATATTAGCTGAATTTGAGCTCCCTCTTCTTTTAATAAAAATAAAAAAAAAATAGCATTCAAATGGCAACACATTTTCATAGTATTGAAGGCTTTGCAATTGCCTTACCACTTACTTGCAACTTTTTGAATGTTTTGAATTTCTTATGTACATGTAGTTCATTCCTGGTAAAATTATGAAAAATTTCAAACACGACTCTGTGCAGAATCCTAAACCTTACTTGGTCAAGAGGAGGGCGGGGTCCTGCCTCAGCATATTTCAAAGTGGGTTTTTTTTTGGCCAGAAATGGAACAGTTTTTAATTCCAGTCTAGGAGAAAAGTCTGTTTAGCAATAGGGCAACAACTTTGAGGGCTATCAAGCATTTTCGAGCAGAAATGGTCAATTCCAAGATTCTTCTTGGTTCTCCATTTGGAATTTCCAGAATTTCATCATTTAGATCCTTTGATCGAATATCATTCATATTTTCATTTCTTTCTTTTGTTTTTTCAAGAGTCCGGATTTTTTTGCAGAGTTTCTTATCTTCTGATCTCAACTCATCAACATCATTTATGAACTGCTTCTCTTTTTCCTACAAGAACAAAGATTTTCTGAAAATGCCCATGAAGATTTTTGTTACATTTCTTAACTAATGAGAATTAACAAATCTTAAACTTTAACATTTTTACACTGAAACATGGTATTATAATGAAGGTTGCCAAGAACATTCACCTTAAAAAATTCATCTATAAATATCTAGTATACTCTTTATTTAGCTGAAAAGTGTAGTATTAAAAGCAACTTTTGGTATGTAATGCTAAAAAGTTACATTTACCAAAGCAGATTGACATAAAGTTGCAAACGAAACTGCAAAGGGGATCATAAATTTACCGAGGACTACTGGGGTAGGTCATCCAATATTAAAACAATGATTCTTAAAAGTTTATCATGGCTTAAACACTATAACGTAATTAAATATGAAAAGTACAAATTTGTCTTTGTCTAAAGATTCTCTGGACCTAAATTAATGGTTCAAATCTTCAGTGACACTTTCTGAAGAAAGTGTGCCTATTAAAACAGAATTAAAAGAAATTTTCAGGCAATTTATAACAAAAATAAGATTTTTTTTCCCTAAAAAAAAAAGATATTAAAAAGGTAAGTGCAGAGAGATGCTGCAAACAGTTCAAAGGTTACTCAGTACATTAACCTGCTTGATTTACCTGTAGTATTTAGTGATGTGGCAGGTGGTGACTGCCTTTCTGTTGCTGAATGCCTTGAAAATAGTTTGCTGGAACAGGATGCTATTTAGAAAAAAATATTTTCATTTTTAATGATAACCTATTTGTGTCTGTGTAATCATTTTAATTTGTGAAAGTATAATTATTGTAATAGATTAACTTAAGAGAGTTGAACTGTTTGGCTTACACTTGAAAAGAAACTTTTCATACGTACTGATGCATCCTGAAATGTATGGTTAAATTCTCCAATTCCTTCTTTTATTTTCTCAAGATGTTTCTTGTCATCTACAAATTAACAATAAAACAATTATATGACTTTTAACTTAGAATTTTCATTTTACACAACTCTTATTACCATCCACAGTCTTGGGTCAAAACACTTTGTATGTGCCTTATCTAATCAATTAAAGCACCATTAGATTACAAGTGTAAAAGTGGTCAGGAACCTCCCCCCCCCCCCCCCCCCTTCAAAAAAAAATTTATACTCTAAAAGTTTTGAATTCTTATTGTAAATTTACCAAAATTAGGTTTTATCCCCTTCCCTGCCATTAGCTAAAGATACAGGAAAAGAACTTATACTTTTCTTGCAAGTTTTATCAATTTTAGTTTTATGCATCATAAGCAGATCTAGAAGGGGTGGCAGTTCTTCCATAGAGTAGTCCGAGAGGAAGTTTGCCTTTTTCCCTCGGCTGTCATGTTGTACCCGTCAATAGGCCTATGAATGTTTTAATAAACTAGCCTATCTATAATTAATGTATATTACTTTGGTTGGATACCCACTCAAAGCAAAGTTTGGCAAAGTCTTCATTTAAAAAAAAGCATAATAATTTAACAAATAGAGTAACATCTACCGACAGATATCTGATTAAATGATTAAATCAGTGATTGCCTACCGTTTTTTGTAACTCACCACTAATCTCTGAAGTTATGGCTGCAAAGTAGATTGATCTTCTGAATATATATATTCTTCCTTCTTCGTATTCTGTTATTTCCTTAAGAGGCTGAGAAAGAATGACTACGCTAATTATAATGCTTTCGATCCTCCTACTCTATCAATTCACATTTCAAACGTCTTGCGCGTTTCAAGTTTGCGCCTTTCGTCTTGACCAATGGAAACTTGGGTTCTTAAAAATGTAAGGCAGAGCTAGGATATAGTTTCGAATTCCCAATATTTTTATTTTAATAAATAACAAAGACTATCTGAATAATTTTTTACTGGAATTAAATTTTAAAAATCAATATAATTTTTATCAATTAATGAATTCAAAGAAAATTTTTATGTCATCAATGAGCGTCTTCGTTTCGTATTATCATAACAAGTATGGCGGCCACGGACGAGGGAACCGGAGGACAACAACTATGAGGACGTATCGGTATGGGAGACGAAAAAAATACGAATGTGGATCATGTCATAGATACTTCACAACCATGCAATCTGTGTTGTATCGTTTACACACGATGCATGGAAAAAGTATGACTTTTTAACTACATCAATATTTTTGTATGGGGATAAAGTGTTTCGACCCAAGAATAGTACAGTACGGATAAGACGCATAATTTTTTAGTTGTAAATAAATATATGACGTGTTTTAAAGAAGATTACGAAGTTTTTTCTTAATTGTTTCAGTTTCTCACAACTTGCTTTAATTTTGACATTAGAGAAAATTCGGTTGAACAAAGTACGTTGCGTTGTGAAAAATGAGATTATTTAAAGCACATTTTCAATGTAACTGGTTAATTAAAATAATAAAGGAATATGGGTAATTTAAGGACATACGCAAGGTACCTTACCTACTGATAATTTTTCAAGATATTTTTATTGTAAGATTATAGTGCCATCAGATGTTCGTAGACAAAAAATCAGCATGCATTACCAGGGGTTTTGAAAAGACATCAGTAGATGAAAATTTTTGTATAATTCAAAGAAAAATATATAAAAATTACTAAACATGTATTATAGATGTTTTGTTTATCCAAACTTCTTTTAGGAGAAGTGTACAACAGCATATATAGACATTAAAATGTAATACACAGATCCTTTAAGTATTGGAACTCTTCAACTCCATGAAAAAAGACAATAAAGTTCAAACTACGTTGCGTATGTCCTTAATAAAAAAAATTGCTGGCTATGATGATGCAGTGTTTGTTTAATTATAATCAAAACACGGAATGTTTACAGATTTCATGATTTATGTTTTTTTCAGATAGTAGATAAATGATTTAACATGTAATTAATTATCAGGTCCAGTACAAAGACTATTAATAGCTACGTAGGTATTTAAACCTACCCAAAGTAGCTATTTTTACCTACTTTTTGCAGTAACATGGTGAGTACAGTGGCGCCGCGTTTATCCGTACGCTTCACCATCCGGACAATATTTTTTGGGAACCGATTTTTTCCACGTTATTTTGTCTCATTAATCCGGAAATTCGTTTTCCTTATCCGGACGGTCAATTTCTACTACAGAAACTTAATAGTTCATTGAAAAATGACTCGTTTATCCGGACGGTAATTTTTCAAGAAACGACTTTTTCACACTTCGCTTGCAAACGTGTTAATTGTTGTAAAAACAATGGCCATGCAGTCAGTTTGAAGACGGTTACCTGTGACCTACAAACAATAGCATCTATTATTAGCATGTTTACCCTAATTCAATCACACGTTTATCTTTAATATTTAGCTTACACTGTGCATTAATTAAATAATAATCTGTTCAAAATCATATTGCTAACCGTATGTACATCGGTAAATTCAGGAGAATTTTGGAGAGTTGTAAATAAAATGAACAAATAATTAAATAACGAGCGATTTCGTAATGCTCTTTATCATGTTGATTGCGTTAGTTTAAAATACTGTTTTCCATTTCTAAAAACGTAAACATACGTACATAAGTGAAGAAATATCTCTATTTAATGTACTACCGTTTACAAACGTCCATTGCTTTAGAAAAGATAATTATATAAAACTGGCGTTACGTACAGAAGTTGATTACGTTTATCAAGGTATTTTTTAATGATCGAAATTCAAACTTAGCGTTTGTAGAAAAAAAATATGGATAATCATGAAGATGGCTTGTGTTTACGAGTGATTTTAATACTTTGAGTAAGCTTGCAGTTAATTTTATAGTAACCCTGTGTAATGAATATACGGGGAATATACAGGGTTAGTTTATATTTGAACATTTTTAATGATGATGCTGAACAGTTCTGTCATATCATATGAGCTTCAATAATTATAATATATGGCTAAATAAAACAACTGTAGATCAAAATTTGCTCAGCCCTTGAAGTCACAGGCCAAAGAGAAGGCGAATTAAAATAGGTCTCAGCATAAAATTGCCCATCCATTTTTTTTATTGTGTAAATTACATTTTAATATATTTTTTTCTTAAATCAATTACTGCTTTTAAAACAATAAACCAAAATATAATTTAAAAGTTTTTTTTCTTTGCTGTCACATTTGAAACAAGAATGTGCATATATACAATGTACATACTTAGAGAGTGCTTTTTGAGATGTGATTCAATTATCCGGACGATTCATTTATCCGGACGATTTCGTTGGGGACAGAGGCGTCCGGATAAACGAGGCGCCACTGTACCAAATTTCTAAATGCAGTCAGACTGATGATGAATACAACCGAATTTTGGCCACAAATTGATTACGTCTTAAATTAACAATTCTGCATTAATTACTATGCAAAATTGTTAATTTATGAAGTAATCATTTTTTGGTCAAAGTTTTGTTGTATTCATCATTAGTGTGACTGTAGCAAGAAATTTGGTACTCACCATGTTGCGCCGTTCGGCCGTTTGGCCACAAAATGCAAGTAATGCAAAAAGTAGGTAAAAATAGCTACTTTGGGTAGGTTTAAATAGCTACATAGGTAGAAATAGTCTTTGGACTGGACCTGATTATACCAGGGGCTTGTTCAACAGTGGACATGTGCATGCAAAAGTTGTATTATGGGAGTTATGAGTGTTTTCTGGCAATCGCTTGTGTCAATTAAGTCTTCATGAAAATTCATGAACATTCATTACCTTGAACTAAACGTTTTTTTCTGTTTTTAAACTTAGTTTTCAGAAAATTACTTATATTCATATATATTCATCATTTGTTCATGAACTACATTTTATGAATATATTCATGAATAAAATTCATGAACCATCTTTATGAACCAGTCATGAATACATCATGAATTCTCATGAACGATTCATCAAAGTTCCTGAAATTATGAATTTCATGTCGCAGGGGTAGGTGCCTCTTTCAGAATTGTGAATTTCATGGCCTCTGGTTCAAAACACAAACCAAATGTTACATGATACATGTAACGTACATGCATATAAATACATGCATATACATATTTTGATGAATGGTTTTATAATAATACTAAAATTAAAAAAAAAATTATGTGAAATTCTTTTGAAAGGCTACTACTTGTACAGTTATAGTCAGATTGCAATAAAACTTACCACACAAAGAGACAAAACATTGCAATGAAGGATTATTTTAGCTCACCTGAGCTGAAAATTCAAGTGGGCTTTTCTGATTTCTTTGTCTTATGTCTATCTGTAAACTTTTCACATTTTTGACATCTTCTCTAGAACCTCTGAGCCAAATTCAACAAAGCTTACCACAAAACATCCTGAGGTGACAGGGATTTAAATTTGTTTAATTGAAGGGCCACACCATCTTTCAAGGGGAGATAATGAAGAATTAGTGAAAATTATTGGCATCTTTTAAGACATCTTCTCAAGGAACATTAGGCCAAAAAAAAAATTCAAACATTCAAAGTGTTAGTTCAAGTTCGTTCAAATTATGACCTCTTGCAGGTAGGATGGGTCACAGTTGGGGATGGATAAAAGTTTTCCATATGAATATATCATCTTCGCTAGCCAAGGGTTTCTGATACGCTACTCTCCTCATAAACCCTTGGCATACTGTGCTGACAAAAGACGGGATTGATTTTGTCACGTGATCATGTTTCTTACCAGGTACGCACAGATTGCGTCATCGACAGAAATAAAAAGCGTATTTAAAAAAATTTTGTTTTTATAGAATAATTAACAAGAAGGTATCGAGTTATGTTAATTTTTATTTAAACATGTAAAAATGCAAATCTACATCTTCAGTATAGATTCTTAATCACATATTTTGCACGTAGCTTTAGATATTGGATGACACCATATAGCTATTCATAGAATGGCATGTTATCTTACGGATCATTGTTTACTTGTGTTTTACATTACCGATATTAAAGAGTCAAGATATATCCCGAACGCAAATATCGTCATTTACAAAAAACAATTGCTGATTGGTCAAACGATGTTGATCAACTCTAATCACAACTTGAGAAAAAAATCCCAACTTTTTTTAACACCGTATGACAAGGGCTTATGAGGAGAGTATTGATCAGAAACCCTTGGCTAGCAAAGATGATGAATATATAGGAAAAAATCTTCTCCAGAACAGCAAAGCCATGGTTAGTCATATTGATATGGAAGCATCCTCAGGTAGTGAAGAATCAAGTTTGTTCAATTTATGATCCTCTGGATAGGATGTGGCAATAGTCAGGAATAAAAGTTTTACACAGGAATATATGGTTAAAAAATCTTCTGCTCAAGAACAGCAAAGATGTGATTAGTCACATTGATATAAAAGCATCCTCATGTTCAAATCTTGACCCCCCAGGGTTTGGGTTGGACCATAATTAGAGATCAAAGTATGACATGGGAACATATTGGAAAAAATCTTTTAAACATTTTCTTGAGAACAGCAAAACCATGATAAGTCATATAGATATGGAAGTATTGAAAGTAGTGAAAATTCAGGTTTGTTCAAATCATGACCTCTGGGTGGGGCCACAACAAGGGGAAATGTTTTGCATAGGAATATGTGTTTAAATATCTTCTCAAGAACAGCAAGACCGTCGGTCCACTTAAAATTTAAACACTGTATTTAAAAACACAGTAAAATTCCTTTTTTCCTAAAAATCGACATCCGTAAATCAAACGATTCATTCATCCAAACTTGTTACAAGAAATGAATATGGTAATATTTGTTTTAATCAGGAGAACCTAGTGACTAATTATGTATTTTACATATAATATTGATGACTACAATAACAATAACATTGAGATGCAAGAACATTCAACACGGACCTTGAAAAAGAAGCATGTAAAATTCGTGCCCGATTAGTCAGTCAGTCCTTTGTTTGTTTAATGCACAGAAAGGTGTGAAAATGTGCACTGGGTAATAGGAAATCACTTCACACCTGAACGCACACTGATGGCCAGGTCTAGAGATAATTAGAATTGATTTACAGCTGTATTTATATATGCATTGTTTATATTTTAGATCTTCAAACAGGTGTGATTTATATTTTATGAATACATTACATGTATCTGCAGTTCCTGTTTTTTTTTCTGCTATACATAATATCACATAAAAGAATCATATGATCGCAGTTTATTTGAATGAATAATAATTAAAAATAATAATAAATAAATACATATAAATAATAAATAAACACATATACTTTTGTTTTGCATCGTAGTAAAAAAAAATTTAGCCATAGATACATGAAAAATTCACTTGTTTATATGAACAATTAGGATTTAACTTTTATCTACCGTTGGAAGCGAAATAAATGCAGGTTTTTACCATTGTTTGAAGATATAGATTGTGTTCTTTTTTTAATTATTGAAAATATGTTTAACAATATTGTTGAAAACTCCTGACTAATTGATTTGATTCTGTTGACTGGTTAACTTATACTTTATTAGTCTGACTGGACTGGGTACATAAGTTAGTTTCAAGCCTTGTGTAATGAATTCATTCATTAATTCAAACATTTATGAAGGTCCCCCAGAATTTAAGAATGTCCACCAATAATTTTTGACTATAGTGGACCTGCGGTCCACCAAGGTAAAAAAGTTAGTGTTGAACCCTGCATTTGTGATTAATCATGTAAATATAGAAGCATTCTCAGTAATGTAGATTCAAGTTTGTTCAAATTATGATCATCATGGTAGGATGGGATCATAAGAGGAATAGAAGTTTTACATAGGAATTTATGATAGAAAATATCTGCTGATGAAGAACAGCAGGGCTATATTGATTTTGGTGAGTATTGTGGCCAATGGGCCTCTTGTCTTAGTTTCAAGTCCAAGTGCTTTGTCATAAGTAATTCTTATCAGAGACTTCTGGTTGAATTTTAACATACCTTCCTCTATCAATTTATTTTGCTTTATTATAAAATTATCAAGTTGCCATTCCATGGATCATTTATGGGGTTGTATTATACTTGTGTGACTTTAAAGTCTGTCAGCCTCTGGTTCTGTAAAAGGATATTTTCATTAAAGTATATGAAAATGTCTTAAAAGATTAATGAGATAAAAACAGAAGTTCAAATTCTTCATGGTTTATGTATAAAAATGTGATCTGTTCATATGGTATATTGTTATAGGGTAATACAGCCATACACTATGCAGTGTCCCATAGTAACTATGACATAGTGAGTTTACTGCTGGATACAGGTGCAATTGATCTGAGCAAACAGAACAAAGCAGGATATACTGCCACCATGTTGGCTACATTGGCTTACCCACAGACAGACAGACAACAGGATGTTATCCAGAGACTTTTTTCAATGGGAGATGTCAATGCCAAGGCTTCCAAGGTAATACTGTATGAGATGAAGAGAATGTTTGAATAATCATTCACTCAATATCTTATTGACTGTATTGTGGCTTCCAAGGTACTTTTAAATTAATGTGGAATGGAAAGCATGTTTGAATAATAATACATCCATATTCTGTAGGCTGTATTATGGTTTAGTGTTTTCTTTCTACCAATTTGTTTAAACTAAGCATTTTTGTTTTCAAATCATAAACATTGCAAGATCTGAAATTATCAAACCTATAGTTATCTGAAGAGTTGAACATATTTTATTGATAAAGAGTCAAAAGGATCAGACACAAGTTCAGAAACTTAAACTTAAATAGTCTTCTCCTAATGCAACATTTTGTAAATTGCCAAAATATAAATACATGTACATCTGTTCTCTGATATATCTTTGTGGTTGGGTGTGTTGCAATCTGAAAGAAAGTGATTCTAACTGTTTTAGCTCACCTGAACTATACCTTAGATGAGCTTTTCTCATCACCTGCAGGTCATGACACAGCACTTTTTAGTATATGGGCAGGTCCATTGAGATTAAGAAAATGTCTACAAAATATGATACACTGGACTCAGGGTTTAACAAAGGTGCTTTGGGCATCAAGTATCCTTGGGTTAAGGGGATTTAGATTAGTTGAAATGAAGAGTCACACTCTTTTTAAAGGGGAGATGTCTTGAAAAGACATAATTAAGTTGGTGTCCTATGATAATGTATCATACACCACTGGGTCAGAAAAGATAAAACTTTTGTGAAAACTTTCTGTAATTTTGTTCAAATCAAAAAGAAAAGATTTTTTTTAATCTTCTAAAAAAAAACCCATCATCTTGATTAGTCATATGAAGATGCAAGCATTCTCAAGAAGTGCCGATTCAAGTTTGTTCACAACTTGACCCCTGGAGGTAGGATGGGGCCACAATGGGCAATCAAACTTTTACAGAAGAAAACATAGGGAAAAACTTAAAATCTTCCTCTTAAAAACCAATGGGCCAGAAAAGAGGAAACATGTAAAATATTCCTGATATAGTGTAGATTGAAGTTTGTGCAAATCATGATAGGATGGCACCACAATAGAGGAAGAATGTATAGAGGAAAAATCTTGAAAATTTCATCAAGGACAGCAGGGCCAATATTATTTACATAAGTGTACCTTATTTTCTTAAGTACTCTTGAGTCCTTACCAAAGTATTAATTTTCATCATACAAGCCCAGAGTTTCACATCCAGGTTGGAGTTAACTGATCATAGTGTGAGAAACTCTTTTTCTCTTGTTGAGTAAGTCAAAATAATGTGGTGCCCAATTCAATCTGATAGTGTGTGAATACTATTAACAGCACAAGTTTTACAACCATGTGTTTCCTAGGATGGACAGACAGCACTCATGTTAGCTGTTAGCCAGGGTAGGAAGGAGATGGTTCAGATGTTGTTAGATGTTGGTGCTAATGTGAACGCCCAAGACAATGAAGGCTCCACAGCGGTGATGTGTGCATGTGAACATGGTCATACAGATATTGTCAAAATTCTGCTGGCTCACCCAGATTGTGATGCCACTATAGCTGATAATGTAAGAGTTACACATATCATTTAGTGGGATATTATACATATCCCTTTAATGCTTCCTATGTTTAAATTAAGTCAGTCAATTGATCTTCATCTGCACCAGGTCACATGTTGTATACTTCTTGCATTTTACCAAAAATTTGCCTCAAAGTATCCTTGATTATGTTTAATATATAAAGACTAAAAGTCTAACTTTGTCACCCTCAATTTTTAAGTTTGACCTTATGACATGTTTTACAAATGTTTCACTTGAAAGTTCTGAATTTTGTTTGAATTAAGTATTTAGCAAAAGTTGATGTTTTTGATATGTTTTAGCGATCTTACTTTAAGAATTTAAAATCAGGGAAGGTATAGCTGATCAAAGTCTTTCAACTTTTTCTAATTGAAAACATTAAAATTGGTATCTGTGTGGATAACTCTGTATGTTTAAAAATTGCAACCCTAACTAAATAAGATTTACTTTATTTTGAAATCCAGATTAATTCTTTTTAATTAATATAAGTTTTAAAAATTGCCTGCCTTTTTGGCTTAATTTTTTTTCTGTGGGAGGAGTAAAATGTATTTCTTCTAAGATATTTTTTAAAAGTTTGAATAAAGAATAGCATTGTCAAATCGGACAATTTTTAGTAACCGGTTACTCACTTTTCCGATCGAGTACCCAGTTACTCGGAGATTTTTTTTTTTTACATTACACCTGAACATTTGAAAACATCCTTGCTCATGATATACATTTACTATAGTAACTGTAATAAATGTAACTTCTTTACAATTTAGCTTATCTTTTATTTCAATTATAAACACAGATCTTTGATATAAATAGATTTTGTTCTCGAATGTCACTGGAAAAAGTGCAGTTTGTTCAAGAAAATACTCCATTATAGCTGACTGTTTGCCTGCTTTTAATATGATTCCATTTAACATATTTACACTGCACAGATATAAAATCAGCCTTTCTTTGAAAATATCTCAATGAGTTTGATGTTTTGAGTGTCATTTTGGTTTATAGGTATAATTAATGAGGTTGGTAATCAAGGCCCGTAATTAATTACACTGTGAAAACGAATCAAAACAAATCGATCGTATTTAGAAAATGTGAGACTGAGACTAACAGTTAATAAAATTGGTGACATGTTGGTATACCGTATTTGGCTGAATATAATATGCATTGGTGTAAAATACGCACCCCCGTTTTTTTGGCTTCAAAATTTGGGAAAAAACACAGTTTGGTTGTATTATACGCTGTCAAAAAATTGACCAGGCAGTAATGTTGTCTTTTTTACATCGCGGTAATTTTAACTTAAAATCTTTGTGGGAATAATGTATTGAAAATATAAGCACGGTAACTTTTCGTATGCGGACTTTGTTTTCAGAGCTTACGGTACTTCTGAATTTAAGCATGGCAGTATTATTCATGGAAATAATAAATTTTGCATTATAAATCATTTTTTAAGCTTACGGCAACATTGTCTTAAAAAATTGCGGTATAATTTTATTAATTTTAACAAAGCACAAAATGTCCCATTAAACGGTGCTGTTAAATCTTCGTGTGATAATGATTTTATTCAAGAAAGCACGAAATATTATTGCATTTTTAGGTCACCTGAGTCACTCAGGTGACCTATTACTATCCGTTTTTGTCCGTCGTCGTGCGATGTGCGTTAACATTTGAACATTTTTAGCTTCTTCTCCGAAACCGCTCAACCAATTTCAACTAAATTTGGCATATAGCATCTATGGGTGAAGGGGAACAAAAATTGTGAATTTCATGGTCCCTGCCCCCCTGGGGCCTGAGGGGTGGGGCTAAAACCACCAAAATTAATGAAATTTTTAAAAATCTTCTTCTTTACTCCTGGACATCAAGCAGTCAAACTGTTGGCATCATTGTAATAAGCATTGAGTCCTCTACCAAAATTGTGAAATTCATGGCTCCAGGGTCAGGGGTTCTGGTGCTAGGGCGGGGCTATATAGATCATATAATGAAAGTGCATTATTTCTTTGAAAATCTTCTTCTCTGCTCCTGGGTATTAAATAAACTAACTAAGTATATAGTTATGATGAGTAAGAGTGACTCTTCCAAAATTGTGAAATTCATGGCCCCAGGGGCAGGGGTTCTGGTGCTAGGGCGGGGCTCTATTGATTATATAGTGAAAATGCATTAGTTCTTTGGAAATCTTCTTCTCTGCTCCTGGGTATTAAATAAACTAACTAAGTATATAGTAATGATGAGTAAGAGTACCTCTTCCAAAATTGTGAAATTCATGGCCCCAGGGGCAGGGGTTCTGGTGTTAGGGCGGGGCTCTATTGATTATATAGTGAAAATGCATTAATTCATTGAAAATCTTCTTCTCTGCTCCTGGGTATTAAATAAACTAACTAAGTATATAGTTATAATGAGTTAGAGTGCCTCTTCAAAAAATTGTAAATTTCATGGCCCCAGGGGCAGGGGTTCTGGTGTTAGGGCAGGGCTCTATTGATTATATAGTGAAAATGCATTAATCCTTTGAAAATCTTCTTCTCTGCTCCTGGGTATTAAATTCAGTAACTAAGTACATAGTTATGATGAGCAAGAGTGCCTCTTTTAAAATTGTGAATTTCATGGCCCCTGGGTCAGGGGTTCTGGTGTTAGGGCAGGGCTCTATTGATTATATAGTGAAAATGCATTAATCCTCTGAAAATCTTCTTCTCTACTCCTGGGTATTATTGAAACACATTAAATACATAGTTATGATAATCAAGGATGCCTCTTTCATAATTGTGAAATTTGTGGCCCCTGGATCAGGGGTTCTGGTGTTAGGGCGGGGCTCTATTGATTATAAAGTGAAAATGTTTTAATTCTTTAAAAATCTTTTTCTCTGCACCTGGGTATTATTTAAACAAACTAAGTACATTGTTATGATAAGCAAGGATGCCTCTTCCAAAATTGTGAAATTCATGGCCCCGGGGACAGGAGTTCTGGTGCTAGGGCGGGGCTATATAGATCCTATAGTGAAGGTGAATTATTTTTTTGATAATCTTCTTCTCTGCCCCTGGGTATTGCTTAAACAGGCTAAAGTACATTGTTATGATACACAAGGATGCCTCTTCCAAAATTGTGAATTTTATGACCCCAGGTTTAAGGGTTCTGGTGAAGGGAGGGGGGGGGGGGCTTCTATTGATTATAAAGTGAAAAAGCAAAATTTCTTTGAAAATATTCTTTTCTTCTTCTGGTTAAAAAAGCAAAGAAGCTAAGTGTATAGTTATGATGAGCAAGTGTGCTTCTTCCAGAGTAGTGAATTTCATGACCCCTGGGTCAGATGTGCTGGTGTGAGGGTGGGGCTCTTGATAATTTAGTGAAAATGCATTAATTCTATTAAATAATCCTGTTTGCTCCTTAGTGTTAAGAAGATAAACAAAGTGATGATGAGCAAACATATGGTCCCAGGGTCAGAAACTCTGGTGTTTGGGGGGGGGGGGGGCTCTATTGATAATATAGTGAATCTGTAGTAAAAATGCATTATTTATTTAAAAATCTTCTCCACACCTGGGCATATCTGAGGCAAACAGAGTAAAGTTTTTATAAGGAAGGGAATTTTTACCAGATTTTTGAACTTCTGGACCATTTGGTCAAGTGTTCTGGTCCTGGCCAGGGCTCTATTAGTTTGTATTCTACTGAGAGGAGTTATTCCCCTTTGCCATTTACTTTTGATAATTTATCACTGTAAATAATGTACTTGAAAGGTAATTAGAATAAGAGAATTATGCAAAAACTTTTATTGTATAATACAAAAAGTACTTTCATAGTTTTAATGATCAGATAGACTTGTAAGTAGTAGATAAATAAAAATGAGACAAGAATAACTTGTCTTATTAAATATTCATCAAAGACCAAGAGATGCCAATGTAAGAGATTTCAACAAAGGATTAAAATAGTACAGAAGCATTGATAATTTGTTAATATACTGTATAGTGATAGTGATAAATGGGGAACAGATTAGAACCTAATTTATTAACTGTTAATGAATATTAAGACCAATTATTTTGTTGATCATGATCACCCTATTTTTCTTGCTTTTGGGCAACAAAGCTTCACCTTTCAGTTCATTTTATACTCTATGCATCCTTGAAATTGTTTTATTATACTCAGGTGACCGTTAAGGCCCTTGGGCCTCTTGTATTTTATTTTTAGCTAACAGCAATCGTGGCATTACACGTTGTCTTTATCCTTAATAGTTTTATTTCAACAAAGCACGAAATACTGTTAAATTTTAGTTTGAACAGATCGACACGGTATAAATCATGTCTTTGTACATCTAGGTAAACTTCGCAGATGTCTTATTTTCTACAGAGCACGAGTTACTATAACACTTAAGTTTTAACAGATTCCATATTTGTCCATTTTACACTCTTAATTAATTTAACAAGAGGCCGATAAATATAAGGTAATTAAAATAAAATTATATTTAACAAGTGTTTAACTGTTTTATGTGTCATAATCAACACAAGTTCATACGAAAGATAATGTACGAAGGCTGAAAATCGACCCCTGAATTTTAACAAAGAAAACGATCAAAGCCAATAATAAGGGCAGTAAATAATCAGTGCTCTAACTGTAAAAACAATGCTAAGGAGTTGGTAGACAATCTATTTGCCTGGAGGGACATGTTGAGATCAAGTGACAAGCGCACGTGTTCACAACATTGGCTTCGGTTGGGACATATAGTATACAGTGGTATTCATGGTATAGTAGGGTGTTTATGTTGAAATGAATTTTCACCGCGTTATTTAAAACCCAAAATGAATGTTGATTTATTGTATTTCATTATAAAATTGCTCAATTATTTTTTTTTTTCCCAACCGAGTGTCTGATAAGGTACATGTGTACTTTGGTTACGCAAGCACGTGGCGAAGGAATGTGTGATCATCTATAAACAAGCATTCTGAGAGTATTGCGTTAGCAATACTTTTCCCCTACTGGCAAGTGTAATCTGGTTCCCTTTAAAAATTGAAAATGCCATAATTCCGTCAAAAATCAATAAGCAGAATGAAATTCAAACTTGATCTGTAACTCATCAAGGTTAAGTCACATACCAAAAATCAGCTCAATATCTGAAAGCGTTTAGAAAAAAAATGCGGAAAACCCTGAAAAATTGAAAAGGCCGTAATTCTGTCAAAAATCAATGAAGTGGAACGAAATGAAAACTTGATCTGTAACTCATCAAGATACACTCACATACCAAAAATCAGCTCAATATCTACAAGCGTTTAGGAAAAAAGTGTGGAAAACCAAGTGGGACAGACTGACAGACAGACGGACGGACAGACTCAGAGGAAACCTATAGTCCCCTCCGGTTTCACCGGTAGGGGACTAATAACATTGTCAATGGCGGCCTACATGGAGACGATGAATATGCAGCTCAAATTAATTGTAACTTGTTTTTAATATCACTTAACAACAGATTATCATTATCAAAAGATTATAAATATAACATTTTCAACAAGCCTACGTTCCAACAATAATTTTCCGAGGTTTTAAATACAGCGATAAACAACATGAAATTGCCCATGTCTCTAGGTAATACTACGATATGTCCATATGATAGCCATGTTTCACCTGAAAGAAAAACTATCAAAATCCTATTGTGGTGTAAAATACGCACCCCTTTCTCACAAAAACATTTTCTAGGAAAAAAGTGTGTATTCAACCAAATACGGTACATTTAACAACAGAATATTTTTATTCTTATATACACATTGAAATATCTGTATATCCGAGTAACCGAGTAGCAGTTTTATTAATCAATACTTGCATCGTTCAACAGTTAACCAGGTACTCGTTGACAACACTCATAAAAAATAAGAATGAGAAAAATTTCCCTCCAAAGAAATGAAATAAGTTTTTAAAAACTCTTAAAAGAGTGTTTGTTTGTATGTTGTTTAATGTCCCTTTTCGAGAATTTTTCACTCATTTGGATCTTAAAAGAGTGAAATTCAATTATTTTGTCTTTGTATTTACATTCCAATGCATCCCTCAGGTCTTAGTTTTCAAGGCTTTAAGCGATTATATTGTAAAAATTGCTATTGTAGACAAAAATTCTGTCTCTTGGAGCCCTCTAATTTGGTCAAATATGACTGCCATCAGAAAACAATCAGCTTTTACATCACCCTTAAATAATCCATGAATACTGATCTTTTATGGTAGATTTTATCATATTTACTTAATTGCATGCTAAAATATTTATCACAGCATGTTTCTATTTTTTCACAATTGGACATACCAAGCAAGATATATGTTTAGTGCAATTGCCCCCCCCCCCCCCCCCCCCCCTTTCAACCTTCTTTTTATAAAAAAAAAATATTGGAAAATTTACTTTTTTTTGAAACAAAATGATTTCCTTTTTTGTTGTCTTTATTAGTTTTCTGGAATAATGACATCCAGAATGTTCAAAAATCATCAAAATTTTGTCCATTTATACAGAAATTTTGGCATAAATTATGGAAGGGGTAACATCCCCAACACCCCCAGAAACCAGGTGACGGGCAGGTACACAGCTGAAGAGATTCAGCGCTGTTATAACCAGCACACAATATATATAAAGGATCTAGAGCCCATGATATGTGACTTGATATGATTTTAATCCAAGTTGTTTGTTTTGTATCTAGGAGTCATTGACAAGGAGATAAAGAACATGCACAAGTTGAATAACAATCATATCCAATCACAAAACAAGGGAGATTCTTAATTTTTATCACATGTTTTTACATAATTTTAATGTTTTTGAAAAAAATTATTACTCCGTTTGTTTTTCTCATCAGATGTCTCATGTTATAATAATTAACATCATCAATTTTTTGCTGCTTAAAGTACTGTATAAGGAAATAGGCCCATAGGAAGCAATTTCAGGTTACTTTTGAGTGGTGGTGTGGGTTGACAACTAAACAGAAATTCCTTAACAAGCAAAGAATAGGTCAATAAACTTTACTGAAGGGACATCACAATAATTTGCTTTGTTTTCTTTTGTATGGTATAATACAATTTATCCTGCAACTACCCCTTGCATTGACCTAATAAAGGTAACCTAATAAACCAAAGCTTTATTTGGTCAATGCCCTAATAAAGCCCCGTGCATGTATTCCGACATTCTAAAGGCATTGTGATGTCATATATATTGCAATGTTTACGCCATGGCGTCTTAGTTTCAACTGCAGAGATGTACCTGACTCGGTTGAAAAATAGCTCGTTTTAAAGGTCTGATTTAAAAATATATTGCAGGATAAACAAAATACATGGATGCTGTCTTAAAATATAAGTGATATTTGGGCTCTGGTCGAAAACGTGATAGAGGGCTCGGCAAGCCTCGCCCTCTATCTCGTTTTCTTACCCTCGCCCAAATATCGCTTATATTTCAGGACAGTGACCATGTATTTTATATGTATTAGCAGAATTATTGGATAGGGGACATTACCCCCCCCCCCCCAACCTCTCCACTTGTATACTAAATTGGTCAGGAAGATATATAAACATGTGATAATGAGTTGTATATTATGCAATTTTATGTTGTATATGCATGTTGTATTCCTGTAGGAAAACTGCACTCCCCTGAAAATAGCCATGGATGCAGGCCATAAAGATATTGGGGTCCTGTTGTATGCTCATCTCAATTTCAAACAAACACAAGTGAATCTTGTAAGTCAGGTTATTATTACAAGTCATGACATTTCAGTGGAGTTTATGTAAAGTTTCATAGATTATTCAAATTAATTTTAGCTTGCATTTCTTTATTGCTTTTACTGGTGCTTGTGAATGTTGTTTATTATTTTCCACATATTAATCATTATTTCTGTATAGTTGTACATTGTTTAATACTGAAAAGAGCATTTACTAGGTGAAAACACATTAGATATAATTTGGACTGTATGTTTTTCTTGATAATCTATACACAAATTGTGTCAAATTTCTAATTTACTGATACTTCTTCCAAAATGGTAAATATTTAAAACTATTTTTCATTATTTCGAATAGTGTACAGCCTATGATCTAAAATGCAAAAATATCTTTGATAGAACTGTAACTTACATGTAAATTTATAAAGCGCAGTTTGTATCTTTCAGAAAGAGGTTTTGTGTGTGTTTGTATGTGTCAAGAAACAACATTTATTACATATACTGTAGACAAATTTAATTATGTTGTGAAAAAAAATTGTTTTTGAATTGAAAATGCATGATTTCTTGCATTAATTTTAAATGCTTTTCAGCAATTTCAATTGAAAATTACATAAGATTTGGCGTATCAAGTAAAAATAATGGTACCTACTGTTGACATGTCAAGTATAAATAATGCCACCTACTGTTGATATATCAAGTAAAAATAATGCCACCTACTTTTGACAAATGCCACCTACAGTTAACACTGTTATTTCATTATTTATCAGCCATGTGCTGATAGTTGGATGAAGCAACACTACCATTATCATTGTCTGTTTACAAACTAATTCATATAGAATTGATTTTATTTAGTTTTGGTCTTCATGATTTTTTAACACAAGCCATCTTGTTGAAAATTCAATAGATAGTTTTCAGTATAGGCCCAAATTAGCAAGAATTATTTCCCATTGGCCGCCATATTGGAGGTCAACATGCTCATATTCCTTCATAATTCAACCAAAATTAACTTTTTATACTGGCCATTGTGGGGTAGGAAGCATTGTTTTTCTGAAAAATATGGGTGAATTAAAAAAAAAATGACCAAACGCATATTTATCAACCCACACTAAAAATACATGCAATGAAAATAGATTTCTATGTCTCAGCATATGTCTTTAGATAGTGTCTAAATACCTGCCAAATATCTCGTTGATATCTCAATTAACAGAAAAGTTATGCCCAAAAATGATGCTAAAATTGTCAGGAGTGCAACACCTTTTTGTGACATTTTTAAATTTCAATATTTTTTGGAGATCTGTGAAATAAAAAATAATGCTTCATGTTGAAAATAAAGACTTTCCTGATAATATTCAAAGTATTGAGCTTTAAATGTGGACTGTCATAACTTTTGTTTACTCAAGTTGTGGTCATGGCTGATGTTTAAAAAAATGTTATACCATGTCAGGAGTGCAACAGAAAAAATGTAATGTTGCCAAAAAAAACATCAATTGTAAAATTCTCATAGAAAATTAAGACAAAAAAGAATTTTGGAAGTGTAAAATAATAACTGATATACAATTTAAAACTTAAAAATGTAATATAAATCACAAGCAGCATTAATGAGAGTCAAGTATATGTGCATACCCAAAAATGTCAGGAGTGCAAAATTTGATGTTTTGCTCCCAAGCATGAAAAAACTATTATCATTATATGACTTTCTGATTTTTATTTTGGAAAATAAAGACACTAAGAACATTTTTACCAAATAGATCTATCAATTACAGGATCTGTCTGTGCTTCAGATCCATATTTCTATGGTCAGGAGTGCAACACATTTTTTTAAAGATTCAAGTTGTGTGTCGAAAAGACTTCTATTCATGCTTAGAAGTATTCATTAATTAATAATGATCTTTTTGTATAATTTAATGCTAAATTATTGACAGTTTTATTATTAAAATCCTTCCTTTTTCAATTTTATCAATTCAGATGTGTTTTTATCTTTTTTGTGATTTTTTAATGAACATTAAAAATAAACACACTAAAACATTGTCATTAAATTCAAGTAATTCCTCCTCAACTTCACTGAAACAACAGAACAAGTTCTTATGTAATTTTCACTTCACAATTCTACTTTAAAGGCCCCGATGCTTTTGGTCAGGAGTGCAACAAATATGTTAGAATTATGAATCATCCAATAAGAATAAAAATAAAGAAAAAATGATGAGTAGAATTTTTCTGGTGGGTTACTGTGTTTGTCTTCTAAAGGAAAATATGCTTTAAAATATATTTTATCTTCTAAATATACATTTAAGCTAGTTTTATTGGCATAAAATAGGGTATAATTCCAGATAAAATGTGAATTTTAAATACTTTCATCTGTTTAGTTATGAAGTATTGGACTATAAGTATTGCACAATTTCATTACCACTTGATGTTGCCAACACTTTATGAATTTTTGTGTTCTATGGTTTTAATTTTAAACTTTACTGCAGTCAGGAGTGCAACAAAACTGGTCCATAATTACCGATGCTTTTTAACTATCTTTACTAAAAAATAAGTTGAAAAAAAAATGCTTGATACTATTTGATGTTCAAAACACTATGTCTATCAACAAATTACAGAAATTTTACAGTCAATTCAGGGAAAAGTTTTCATCATTTCACATATATTTTAAATACAATTTATATATGTTACACTTTGCAAATAATCATGTTTTAAGGTCTTCAAAATATGAAAAACCTGCTGTAAACGATGAAAAATATCAACACCACAAATTGATTTACAAAGTAAGAATGGGTTATTGTGTGTTATAATTTTTAAAACATGTCAGAAGTGCTTCACAATAATGTAACATAGGGTCACTTCAAAATCTAGTATTTTTTGTAAGAGAACTCGTATATAACAATTCTTTTTTGGCCTAGATTTAAAGAATTGACTTGAATGGACAAAAAAGTGAACTTTGGGGAATTTTATTGCTTCATATTTTTTTCATATTAAAACTTTTCAAACCAGAATTGAAAAAATAATGTAAAATAACAATCAAAAAGCCAATTTTTTGTCACATGTACAAGAGAAGATACTCATTCAAGGTCTAGATTTAATCATTAATACCCCTTTTACCATTTTGAAGCATAAAAAACTATAATTTCTTGTGATTATGTATTTTAGAAAGTCTTTCAAGGTGTAATGATATTTTCTTTTTTTGAAAAGAAATTTTACTAATAAAAATTCTGAAACTTTTTAATCCAATTGTCTATTCCATTGCCACTTCAGGATTTTAAACTAGAATGCATTTGCAATATAATGATATAAGTGAAAAATATGTTATAAGTAGTTGAATTTTGCCAAAAAAATTCAGTTTGGTGGTCATTTTTTTTTATTCACCCATATACATTTGTTAAAGCCTCCTTTATTTCATTATTTTAATTCTATAAAGATTTTTCCCCAAATATTTCTGCTACATCCTCTTAGATTTGGTAGGACAAAGAGGAAAAATTACCAGGTTGACCACCAAGATGGCGGCCAAGGGAAATAACTTGGAGAGAAAATACGTCATATGAAAACTATCTATTATAGTTGTCCTTATTTCTTCTGTAAATAACCACTGAATGCCCACCTGTTGATCTCCCAATTAAAATTAGTAATAGTATTATCAAGTAGCATTTATGAGGGCTGTTTGATATGTAATGTGTATTGTACCACTTTGAACGTGATAACGCTTTGCACACTTTCGTGGATGATGATACTCTTGAATAGCTCTATTCAATACCTTTCCAACAGTATAAAATGAGCCTTAGTTCCACATAGTTTTAAACTTATAGTCATCTCAATAGAGCCAGTCATTGACCACTGTTGTAAAAATGGTTGGGAAAGGGGTTGAGAATATTGAAGAAATTAGAGCTTATATAAATTTAGTACTTAGTGATGAAACATGGGTTCACTATTTCGAACCAGTAAGAAAAATTGGAAACAAAGTATGGCTAACTAAACACAGTTAAGAAGGCCTGTAGTTGCCAAAAGATTCATAAGCACTGAGAAGGTTTTTTATTGCATATTCTTCTCATGTGATGGTATAGCCATACAAAGTCCGGTGCAAAAGTGTTACAGGTCAGTATTACCGAGATGTACTAAAAAAGCTTGAGAAATATCATAAATGACGCCATGTGGCTGGATTTAGGCATGTTCATCTACTTAATGACAAGGCTCCATCGCATGCATCTGAGCTTGTGAGGCAATTTTTAGGTCACCTGAGTCACTCGGGTGACCTATTGCTATCTGTTTTCGTCCATCACCGTATGTCGTCTATCGGTCGTAAACTTTTGAACACTTTTTAGCTTCTTCTCTGGAACCAATTTCAACCAATTTTGGCAAATAGCATCTATGGGTGAAGGGGAGTAAAAATTGTGAAATTCTTAGCCCCTGCCCCCCTGGGGCCTGAGGGGTGGGGCTAAAACCATCAAAATTAATGCAATGTTTAAAAATCTTCTTCTTTACTCCTGGACATCAAGCAGTCAAACTGTTGGCATCATTGTAATAAGCATTAAGCTCTCTACCAAAATTGTGAAATTCATGGCCCCAGGGTCAGGGGTTCTGGTGCTAGGGTGGGGCTCTAATGATTATATCGTGAAAATGCATTAATTCTTTAAAAATCTTCTTCTCTGCTCCTGGGTATTCAGCCGATAAACTAAGTACATAGTTATGATGAGGAAGAGTGCCTCTTCCAAAATTGTGAATTTCATGGCCCCTGGGTCAGGGGTTCTGGTGTTAGGGCGGGGCTCGAATGATTATATAGTGAAAATGCATTAATTCTTTAAAAATCATCTTCTCTGCTCCTGGGTATTAAGCCGCTGACCTAAGTACACAGTTATGATGAGGAAGAGTGCCTTTTCCAAACTTGTGAAATTCATGGCCCCTTGGTCAGGGCTTGTGGTGTTAGGGTGGGGCTCTAATGATTATGTAGTGAAAATGCATTAATTCTTTGAAAATTTTCTCCTCTGCTCCTGGATATTAAGTGGATGAACTTAGTACACAGTTATGATGAGGAAGAGTGCCTCTTCTAAAATTGTGAATTTCATGGCCCCTGGGTCAGGGGTTCTGGTGTTAAGGTGGGGCTCTAAATGGTTATATAGTGAAAATGCATTAATTCTGTGAAAATCTTCTTCTCTGCTCCTGGATATTAAAAAAAGTAACTAAGTACATAATTATGGTGAGCAATAGTGCCTCTTCCAAAATTATGAATTCCATGGCCCCTGGGTAAGGGGTTCAGGTGTTAGGGTGGGACTCTATTGACTATATGGTGAAAATGCATTAATTCTTGAAAATCTTTTTCTCTGCTCCTGGGTATTAAATAAAGTAACTAAGAACATAGTTATGATAAGCATGGTTGTCTTTTCAGAAATTTCAAATTTTATGGCCCCTTGGTCAGGGGTTCAGGTGTTAGGGTTGGGCTCTATTGATTATATAGTAAAATTGCATTTATTCTTTGAAAATCTTCTTCTCTGCTCCTGGATATTAAATAAACTAAGTACATAGTTATGATGAGCATGGTTGTTTCTTCCAAAATTGTGAAGTGCATGGTTATGATAAGGAAGAATGCCTACTGGTTATAAAGCAAAGAAACAAGTGTATAGTTATGATGAGCAAGAGTACTTCTTCCAGAATTGTGAGTTCATGGCCCCTGGGTCAGATGTTCTGGTGTAAGGTTGGGGCTTTATTTATTTAATAACATTTCTTTGAAAATCTTCTATGCTTCTGGGCATTTTCGAGGCAAACAGAGTAAAAGTTATAATATGCAAAGGTATTTTTACCAGAATTTTGAACACCTGGACCATTTAGTCAAGTGTTCTGGTCCATGGCCAGGGCTCTATTAACTTGTATTCTGCTGCGCAAAGTTATTCCCCTTTGCCATTCACCTTTGATAATTAATCACTGTAAACAATGTATTTGAAAAGATAGATAGATACTAGACCAATTATTACCAATTATTTTGTTGATGCTAATCATACTATTTTTCTTGCTTTTGGGCAACAAAGCTTCATTTATCAGTTTATGGATCCTCTAGGTTGTTGTATTGTACTCAGGTGACCGTCAAGGCTCTTGGGCCTCTTGTTTAAGTCAGAGAAGGTTACCATCTTGCCACACTCACCATACTCTCCAGATCCCCATGCGATTCATTTTTCCAATACTCAGAAAGTTCTTATCTGGTCGTCGTTTCAAGTCCCGACAAGCCCTTGGCTCAGCCAAGTCAGTGCATCAGAGGTCTACCTAATGATGCATTTCAGAAGTGGATTCAGAGATTGAAATTATGTATTTCAGACTGCAAAGAATACTTTGAAGGGATGTAATGTTCATTTCACTATTTGAGGCGAATGCTTTTGAGATATTGTACAATACACATTATATAGCGAACAATCCTTGTACATTGTAAACTTGTTTTTTAGGGACCCTCTATACACAAATTAAAGGAAGATATTTTTTTGGATATTTTGAAAATTATATCATATTGAGCTTTAGTATTTCAAATTATTCAACACAGGTATTCATCCTCGGGAAAAAATGTTCAAAGATGATAAAGTATTGATGACCAGAAATCACTGTTATTAATCTGTGTTGGGAAAATATATGCAAATAAAGTGTTTAATTTGTTGATTTGATTGATTTATCTTGGCCTATAAAAATAGTAGAATCGTTTGAATTTATTTCAGTTGTTTTGTAAATGTAGATTTCATTTTTAATCACCTGAGCTGAAGTTCCAAGTAAGCTTTTCTGATCAAACTTTGTCCATTGTCTGTCATTGTGGTCATTGTTGTCATCATAAACTTTTCATATTTTCACTTTTTCTCCAGAAACATTGGACAAATTTCAACCAATCTTGCCACAAAGCATTCCTGCATAAGGGGGATGAAGTTTTGTTTCTTTCAGGTAGAGATAATTAAGAATTAGTGAAATTTTAATGTCATCTTTCAAAAGTCTTCTTCTCAAAAGCCACTAGGCAAAAAAAAAAATACTTTTGATAAAGTTTCATAGCTTACTGTTAATTCAGTTCTGATCATAACATGACCCTGGGGGTAGGAAATGACCAAAACAAGGGATCAAAGTTTAACATAGGAATAATTAGAAAAAATCTTTAAATATATTCTCAATTACTGCAAATCCTGGGTAGATAATTAGTCAAATTATTTCAGAAGCATCCTCAGATAGTGTGAATTTAAGTTTGTTTAAATCAATGAAGCATTCTCAGGTAGTGTAGATGATGCCTGGAGGTAGGGTGGAGCCATAAAATATCTTTACATATTAGGAATATACATATACACTGTATTTATATGGAAGCAAGTTGTTAAAGTCACCTCCCTGGGGAAAGGGTGGTACCATTCAAATATTTAAACTCTTCAGTACTAACTGATTTCTGCTTTTCTCTAACCAAAGTAGTTAGGTGAGTGATATGGGTTTTAAAGTCAAAGGGTAGATAACTCTAGCTTCATAAAAATACCAAAATCAAGAACTCAGTAGTGAGCAGTGTGTAGAGGGTTTTAAAGCTAACATAAGTTGTTTCAGAATCAAGCACAGAATTAAGTCTTGTAGAAAATAATATTAGCAGATTTTAAATCAAAATCTCAGATGCAGTAGAACATAACTAAACCTATAGTTAGTCTAGTTCAGGTGTAGTTATATGACAAAAATAAGGCAGGTGTTGAATACAAGCAGTTATAAACTCAAGATTTTTTTGGTATGAAAAAACCCCAGCATTTATGGCTATATTTCGGTATAGCTCAAGCTGGGCTAGGAACAGCATTAACACATCAGGTTAATCTTAAGGCTTGGTAGAAACTGTCTACTTGTTTCAACTGTTTGATGTTTTTTTATTATCAAATTTGATATTGTTAAGTAACTGTACCATTTTTAGAAGCTACCTTTTATTTCAATTTTCATGTATTTTATTTGCACCAGTTTTGTGATAAAAAATACAGATACATTATACACAAAGCAGCTTTATATTTACACGAGTGAGGGTACTGGTAAAATGATTTATGGAACACAGTCTATTGAAATATTGAATAATATTGTTATGTTAAAAAATAAAGTAACTTGTGTCTGAATTAATTATGTTGCTTTCTCCCATACACAAAAATAACTAAATTTAATCCAAATTTAATCCACAACAAAACAAATTATGTCTACAGTATATATGAAGCAATTCCTTCATTCATTAAAGGATTTTTATCATTATACTAATTTTTAGGTCACCTGCGTCACTCAGGTGACCTATTGCTATCCGTTTTTGTCTGTGGTTGTGCATCCTCCATCGTGCTTTATGTGTCGTGCATTAACATTTGAAAATTTTCAACTTCTTCTCTGGAACTGCTAAACTAATTTCAACCAATTTTGGCTTATAGTATCTATGGGTGAAGGGGTACAAAATTTTAAACTTCATGGTCCCTGTCCCCCTTGGGGCCTGAGGAGTGGGGCTAAAACCACCAAAATTAATGCAGTCTTTAAAAATCTTCTTCTTTACTCCTGGACATCAAGCAGTCAAACTGTTGGCATGATTGTAATAAGCATTACACCCTCTACCAAAATTGTGAAATTCATGGCCCCAGGGTCAGGGGTTCTGGTACTAGGGCCTGGCTATATAGATCATATAGTGGACATGCATTATTTCTTTGAAAATCATCTTCTCTTCTCCTGGGTATTAAACAAACTAACTAAATACATAGTTATGATGAGGAAGGGTACCTCTTCCAAAGTTGTGAATTTCATGGCCCCTGGGTCAGATGTTCTGGTGTTAGGGCGGAGCTTCTTTGATTATATCGCAAAAATGCATTAATTCTGAAAATCTTCTTCTCTGCGTCTGGGTATTAAATGAACTAACTAAGTACATAGTTAGGATAAGCTATGTTTAAATATTTCAGATACTCAGTGTCTCAAAATCATCAAACTTTGTCATTTGAGGCTTCTTGGTTCTTTGGAGTGTGTCAAGCAAAAAATAGGTCACTGTAACTTACTTTTAATATTTCATGGCTTTATTTAATTATTTCTGACAATGAAAGGCTAGGAGTCATCAAACTTTGGCAGTTGATGCATCTTGGTTCCTGGGAGTGTTTCAACCAAATAGTTGGTTATCATGATCTACTTATAATATTTCTTGGCTATATATCTAAATATCTCAAATAATAACAGACTTAGAATCATCAAACTTTGCCAGTTGTTCTCTTAGGTTCTCGAAGTATAACCAAAAAGTAGGTCACCTTGATTCCATTTTGGAATTTCTAATTTTTATTTCAGTATTTAAGATACAAAGAGGCTTAGAATCATCATATTTGTTAGTTTAACTCATTTGCGTCCTCAGATTATATTATGTCAATTAAAAAAGTAGGTCAGAATGACCAACTTTTCAGACAAGGCTCTATCCAAATACTTTGGATAAGAAGCTTGGAATCATCGTCGTCCGTCGTGCTTTAACATTTGAACATTTCCGCTTCTTCTCTGAAACCGCTGAACCAATTTCAGCCAATTTGAGCATATAGCACTTATGGTAAAGGGGAACAAAATTTGTGAATTTCATGGTCCCTGCACTGCTGGGGCCTGAGGGGTAGGGCTAAAACCATCAAAATTAGTGCTATCTTTAAAAATCTTCTTTACTCCTGGACATCTTACAGTCAAAATGTTATCATGATTGTAAATAAGCATCAAGTCCTCTACCTAAATTGTGAAATTCATGGCCCCAGGGTCAGGTGTTCTGGTACTAGGGCTGGGCTATATAGATCATATAGTGAAAATGCATTATTTTTTTGAAAATCGTCTTTTCTGCTCCTGGATATTAAACAAACTAAGTACATAGATATGATGTGGAAGGGTGTCTCTTCCAAAATTTTGAATTTCATGGCCCCTGGGTCAGGGGCTCTAGTGTAAGGGCGGGGCTCTATTGCTTATATAGTGAAAATGCATTCTTTGAATATCATCTTCTTGACTTCTGGGTATTAAACTAACTAACTAAGTACATTGTTATGATGAGCAAGACTGCTTCTTTCAAAATTTTGAATTTCATGGCCCCTTGGTCAGGGGTTCTGGTGTTAGAGTGGGGCTGTATTGAATATATAGTGAAAATGCATTAATTCTTTAAGAATCTTCCTTTCTGCTCCTTGGTATTATTTAAACAAACTAAGTGCATAATTATAATAAGCATTGATGCCTTTTCCAAAATTGTGAAATTCATGGCCCCTGGGTCAGGGGTTCTGGTGTTTGGGCGGGGCTCTATTGATTATACAGTACAATTCGTTTTTTATCATACCGGTTTTATATCATACTTCTTTTTTTATCATAGATATCTGAAACACAAAACCATTTCTTAATAATTCATTATAAATTTTGTCTGTTATTATCATAGGTAAATGTATATACTTCGCTTACTATAATAGAAAATGTCCGTCCGTAATACTTTTTTCACACCTTTTCACTCTTGGGACAATCAACAAAACAAAAGATAACACCTATCTACACCTGTGGTTCATGCACTGTCGCTTGTCTATACACAATGGCTTGATTTTCACTTTGAAATTTGCCGATAGTGAAAGACTGGGGAGATTAGTCACACTTCAGTGCACTTACCTGAGCGATTGACAGGGAGTCTGTTTATTTCATGAAGTACATGACAGGATAACACGAACTCTTTTTTTTCATAACTTATTTTCTTCTTATGTTAATCTTGAATTGTACGTTCGTAATAAATACGTTTTACCAAATGTGTTGAAACTAAATTTAGTGTCAATATTAACCCAAGCTTTCTTACGCTTGGTGTCTGGATCAATGTTCATAGTTAATTACATTTACAAAACTACCTGATTAATTAAGAAATAATTAAGTGAAATTAACTCTTTCACCAGTCTGTCCAAGCGGCTTTGAATGCATATGCTCATCAGTGTATCAATTAATTTTAATTATACGGCGACATTAAGTGTAAATAGGTAATTTTTTTTATGTCTACTTTGGATGAATAAAAGAAACAATTTGAATGCATGCTTTGCTGCTGTGTTAATTTATTTAATATGCGACCAAAAAAAAAAAAACAAAAAAACAAAAAAAACAAAACAAAAAAAAAAAAAACGAAACGAAACATTGGTAATTTGAATTGACCATAAATTAAAAATGAAAGTAGATCAAAATAAACAAGATGGATGCCAAGGGATCTAGAAGATTGAGTTTGAAGCGTATTAAGCTTTATTTAAGTGAATTTATTTATAATAAAAAGTTGAAACAGTAAGTAAATATTGTGAAATGATATGTCAATTAACTTGTATTTCAAATAAACCTAAAAAATCGAAATCATATGTAACGTAAGATGTATAATACATCCAATAATTTACACAAACGTCGTATCGTCAGCCGTCCGACAAGAATTTCAGCCGACTATGGTTATTATAAAAGTCGCTTATTATAAAGTTTTGGCCTGACAAATAAACTATGATAATAAACGAATTGTACTGTATAGTGAAAATGCATTAATTCTTTGAAAATCTTCTTCTCTGCTCCTGGATATCATTTAAACAAACTAAGTGCATGGTTATGATAAGCATTGATGCCTTTTCCAAAATTGTGAAATTCATGGCCCATGGGTCAGGGGTTCTGATGTTAGGGCGGGGCTCTATTGATTATATTGTGAAAATGCTTTAATTCTTTGAAAATCTTCTTCTCTGCTCCTGGATATTTTTTAAACAAATTAAGTGCATGGTTATGATAATCATTGATGCCTTTTCCAAATTTGTGAAACTTATGGCCCCGGGTCTGGGTTCTTGTGAAAGAGGGGGGGGGGGGGGGGGGGCTCTAGTGAAAAAGCATAACTTCTTTGAAAATATTCTTTTCTGCTCCTGGTTAAAAAGAAAAAAACTAAGTGTATAGTTAAGATGAGTAAGAATGTGTCTTCCAGAATTGTGAGTTTCATGGCCCCAGAGTCAAATGTTCTGGTGTAAGGGTATGGCTCTATTAATTATATAGTGAAAATGCTTTAATTGTATTAAATAATTCTGTGTGCTCCTTAGCGTTGAGCAGATAAACAAAGTGCATAGTTATGATGAACAAGGGTGCTTCTTACAAAATTTTTAAAACTTGTGGTCTCTGGGTCAGGGGTTCTGGTGTTTGGGGGAGGGGCTCTATTGATAAATTGATATGTATATAGTGAAAATGTGTTGATCTTTTGAAAATCTTCAACTAAGTGCATAGTTATGATGATGAGAATACCTCTTCCAAATTTGTGAATTTCATGACCATGGGTCATGGTTTCTGGTGTTAAGTTAGGGCTATGTTGAATCTGTAGTAAAAATAGATTGATTCTGTGAAATTCTTCTCTGCTCCTGGGCATATCGGAGGCAAACGGAGTAAAAGTTTTGAGAGCCATTATCTATAATGACTTGAACTTTTATATAGGAGCTGTGGCACACATAGTCTCAGAATTTCTCCAAACTCTCTGTGATAAAAGTCTTTGATACCGTAAACTCAAATCAGGCAAAAATTGGTTGCTACATGTCATGGTTACAATAGCAACATGTCCTAAAGTTTGAAAAATGGCATTTTTCATTTGTTTAGAGTCCCATAGTTAACGTTTGCAGCAAAGCAAACAAGTAGCAATGACTGTTTTTGGAAGTTGAAGGCCTGATGTCTTAAATGCATGATAAACATGTTTGGTAAATCAACTTTATCATACATTACTAGTGATGGGACATCGGTTAATTTTCATAATCGATCATCGGTTGGAATCGGTTACTGCTTCCGATGCGATTTTACCGATTATAATCGGATTTCATAGTTTTGTATACAAAAAGCATACAATTACAATTATTTCATATTATTTCTTGAACATGAATATATAAAATATAGGCCTATAATATATTATTTTCTTTGTTGTTTTGCTTCTTTTACACTTTCGAAGCCTAAAAAAATTTTTGTTTGTTTGTTTCCTGTAACATTCCCAAAAATGAAGGGTCGAGAGGTCGGGAATTTTTTTTTTTTTTTTTGTTATGAATAATGGGGTCAGACATCTCGGGACTAAATTATCCAGGTGTTATATTTACAGTGGACACCCAACATGGCTGCCTAGCAGCAGAAAACGAACCTCAAAAAGTTGTGGGGGGGAATTGATTACTCTTTATATTTAAGGTAAATGTTGACTAAGTTGCATATTTTATATTTCAAATAAAAGATACAATTAATATTTTTTTGAATAAAGAGAATCAGCTGATTGATCAAACCAAAGAGCAAACACAGATTTGGCAGAAAAAAATCCACCCGGGGGTAAATTGAATGGGTCGATCGGGTTACAGGAAACAAACAAATTTTTTTAGGCCCTATATATGCACCTTTCGGTTCTTAATCACCTCTGCTTCATGCTAGTTGGCTAGTATCAGATGCAGACGCCATTTTCTTTCATTAAGAAGAAATAAAATTTAAACCAGAAATGGATAATTGCATTAGAAGTATGTTTCCGATGATCGATTATGAAAAATTATAATCGATCATCAGAATCGGTAGCATTTTTTCATCGACAATCGATGTTTTCTGATTATCGGTACAACACTATACGTTACTATGGAAACAAAGTATTCAAAAGTAATAATTTTGTTCGTTTAATTTTATAGAGTTATACACTTAAGAATAAAAACAATTATAGGTTGAAATGCAAGCAAATAATAGACAAAAGATCCTTGTAACAAATACCAAGGGCGAAATATGATATTTCTTATAGGATATCAACAGTTGCCATGGTTTTAATACCATGAAGGTATTTTAAATTTACTCTCTTAGTGTTTTAATTTTATCCCATCTTTTTAAAAAGCATATTTCTACATAACTGATGATCAATTTTTAAAGGTGTTGGTGTGACCCTAATTTTCAGATTTCAAAAAATTCTAATTCAATTGTCTAAATAGAGCATTGCTATGGAAATAAGCCAAAAAAATATACATAAAAATCTGAAAAATATTCTGTTTCCTTGGATACCTACTCTTGTATGTAGATTCCCAAAACTTTTATGATTGATATTTATGAACAATTAACTTGACTTTCAATTTTGACTACCACCCAATCTCTGTTTGGATGCAAAAAGCTGGCACATGGGGTTTAATATTGATATAAAGTTAACAAAATTGAACATTTTCCTTTCTTGGTAACCATAGCAACAGTGTTGTATTTTTCATCAAACTTTATCAATATATGATATTCAACTTTAGTTCTACCAGATAAGTACTATTCAAGGTGAGTCAAATAATATGTTTCTTGATTAAAGGGTAAGTAAATTCCTAAAGCAACAAAAAAGTATCACTTTAAACAACTGGTACGTTGTTTCCATGGTTACACTGCAAGGTAACAATTAATCCCGATTTTTCTTATGTTGTTGGTGTTGCAAGGTCCTAAGGATGTATATGTGCCAATCATGAATTTTATTGTTTTTCCTCAAGATAGTAGCATTAACCCAATCTTAGCAACGAATTTTGCATGGTTAAAAGTTAAAAGATAGTACAGAAGCACAAGTACATTGTTAATAGTCTGCATGGTGATAGTGATAAATGGGGGACAGATCAGAACTTAATTTATGAGTTGTTACTGAATACTAGACTAATTATTTTGTTGATCATGATCATCCTAATTCTCTTGCTTTTGGGCAACAAAGCTTCATCTTTCAGTTTATTTTATACTCTATTGATCTCTAAATTGTTGTATTATACTCAGGTGACCAATAAGGCCCTTGGGCCTCTTGTCTAAATGTTTATGATACCAAGAAGCTTTGAGCAGAAGTGATAGAATTGTACAATTTATCAGAAGAGTGATTTTAGGTCCTTGGGTCTTTTGATTTATATATTAAATTGACAAGCCAGTAAAACCATCCATTTTTGCTAGAAAATTAGGATTTTAGTGCTTTAGCATTTACATGTTTGAATTTCTTAATATGCATATTTTAATTGCTATTGCTCTGATGTCATAGGTGTCAATCCTAGTCAAGCAGAGAACTTACTGTTTTTACAAAACAAAATCCATTCTTGTGTCTTGTAAACATGACAAATAAAAAAAATAATGATAATTGGATCATTGACAGTAAGTACAGTGTAAATATAGTGGTACAAATGTATTTGAATCAGCACAGAGTTCACTAGAGAGGATTCAGGAACATCTTTTTATGTGCCGTAGACTTTGCAATCATTTGAACATTAATAATTTAGACACTAAATAAAGGGGAAACTTAAATTTCTCATAGCTTGAAATACTTACAAAGTCAAAATGTAAATCGTTCCATTCATACGATATCATGAGTTGTCATCAGCTCCTTCTTTGGTTTCATACTATTTGTTGGCAAATTTACTTGGTTATTTCTTTATGATAGAGGTTCATGCTTAAAAGATGTTCTTCCAAAGGAATACTGTCAATAACATAGTTCCAACTACCTGCAGATTTTGGTTGATTTATTCAACACCAAACCTATTCATTGTATTTATCCTTACAATTAGCTACTCAAGAATTGACACCTATGATGTTTCAGTACCATGTGACTCTCTATCTAATTAGTGGAGATTTTTTATTTCTTAGACAGTAGATTATTGGCATTTTTCATCTAATTATGACTGTTTTCAACCTAATTAAATGGTAAAATGATAGTTATATGAAACAAAATTATTTTTAAGAAATTTAAAAGTGTGATAAAAACCCTTTAACAAAATTTTTTTCACCAGATATCGGCTGATGAAAATTATTTATTTATGGCCTTTGCACAAGTCTTAAAGTTTACCCAAATAAAGTGTTTATCAACAAGAACATTATAATATGAATTTCATTTTTTTAGGGCCTTGTCAGAAAAAAAGTTTCCAGTACTACCTCACCTTTGCCAAGGTAAATTCTTCAGCTATCTTTGTTCTGTAAATCTGGTTCATTGTAATCATTATGATATCTTCACATTTGAGTCATGCTTGAAGGGATTGCAATGCTAATTTTGACAGAATTTTTAAAAAGGAGCATAGACACAATTTTGAAGTTAAGATCTTTCAAATTTTTTGTACAATGTAATGACTTCCATGTTGTGAGATCATTTCAGATCAGTATATTACAAGAGCCTGTCTGTAAACTTATTATATCTGAAAATTGTTAAAACTACAAATTTTAGAGGTGTTTAATTACTACCCATTCTTGCCCTTTCAATTCAATTGTGTCTATACCCTTAAAGAGAGCTTTTTTCATTATCTTTCCAAACAAAGAAATGAAAGGACACTTTATTCAGAAAATAATTATTTACAGGTTTTTGAGTTTTTAGCTCACTTGAACAAAAGTTGAAAAGAGCTTTTCTGGTCATGTTATATGTCATTTCTCTGACCATCTGTTAACTTTTTTATATTTTCTACTTATACCCATTCTCTACTTCGAGGGAAAGTTATTAAGAAATGGGAAATTGTGATATATTTCGGTCTTTTGAAAATCTTCTTTTCAAGAACCAGTGGGTCAGAAATATGAAATTTGCATTAAGTGACCTCAGTTAAAGGAGGTTCAAATTTATACAAAATCTTGACCCCTGGGGATAGGGTTGGACCACTTTAGGGGAAAATATTTGCATAAGTATATATAGGACAAATATTTCAAAATTTTCTGAAGAAGAACATCAAAGGTCATGGATAGTCATATCAGTACCCAAAGGTAGGGTGGGGCCACAAGAAAAGATCAAACATCAACATGGAAATGAAGTTACAAGACTGTAGCTCTACTGGATTGAACTCATAACAGAAAGAGAAAAGTAGCATTTGGAATTGAAGCTTTGCTACAACAATAAATAGAAAAATGATCCTTGGTTTAATCTCTTTTTGTGACAAGATTTATTGCAATCAGAATAAAGATATAGGAGAGGTAGCTTTTTGAAATAATTTCACAATTTTTTTTTAAATTTTTTTTTTTATTTTTATTACCCCATCACATGAATATGATAATCAATAAGTTTACAGCCAAGGTTGGGGAGCCTTGGATTCTGCAAACTAATTTGACAAAGTTCTTATACTAAACATACATCTTGTGACAGGTGAATTTTTATATAGGCCTACAAAAAAAAAAAGAAGAAAGAAAAAAACAGTCACACCTCAGTCATACAAGACATGTATATGCAAGCTTAATTATTTAAATTATACAAAAAAAATCATTGTTTCAATAATAAGTAGTTTGAGCAGCAGGGGGTTCAGCTCAAACAGAACAATTATTCAGGACTTGTTCTAATGGTAGACAGTTCCATTTTCTGTCAAATTTCTCAATATCACAGTTTTTTCTTGTAAATATATTTCTCATATTTATAATAATACAAAATTTCATTTTTAGCTCCTTCAAATGAAGGAATTTGTTTTAAACATCTTTTTCGGTATATGTGCTTCTTTACAATACATGTTATCAGATTTGCAATGTTATAATACTTATCATATTTTCCAATAATAATGTCCAATTTATTCATTGCAATATCAATTCCAGATAGTTCTTTTATCCAATCTTGAATTTTTTCCCAGATCTCACTTACATATTCACATTCTCGAAGTAATGTCCCAGTGTTTCTGGATGTACATTACAAAAAGTACACAATTCTGATTCTACAATCCCAATCTTGTTTAAAAATGTGTTTGTTGCAAGATTTCTGTGCGTAATGTGGTATTGGAACCATCTAATTTGCATGTCATTTGTAACTTTAAAAATAAGACTATATTTAGTCTTCCACCAATTACTGTTCACATCTAGATTAAACTCTTTTTCCCATTTCAGTTCACATTTAGGTTTTTTCCAACTATGATTCAAAAATACATTGTAGTAATCCTTTGAACCCTTTTTACTTTTTCTTATTATTTGTAAAAATTGTGGGTAAAAAGGTAAGTTATTAACAATATACTCTGTATTGTAATAAAGTTCTAGTTTGTTTATACTATTTATAATCCCGTAATACAAGGTAAATGGTGGATAGAAATTGTACTGATTACAGAACTCTTCATAACACATTAATTCTCCAGTGTAATTGTAAAAATCTAATATGTAATAAACACCTTCTTCAAACCATTGTTTATAAAATACACTTTTGCTATTAATACATATTGATTCATTAAACCACACAGGACTCAAAATACAGTGAGTCTCGATACACTTTCTTAATTCTAAAAAAGCTGAAAAAACATCAATCCAAAAAATATTTGTACTGGTTTTAATATATAAGCTTTTGCAAAAAAAGGTCTAAAAACTGTTATCTGTGATACATTAAAGCAAAGTTTCAATTATCAAGTGTTTCCAGCCGGATTTACATGTATCATCATAAAAGCGGCGAACCCATGTAACTTTCAAACTTTTAGCAAAAGTTTCAAGACAAATCATTTGGAAACCTCCATTTTCGTAGCTTTGAATAATATCACTTTTTGCAACTCTTGGAGTTTTAAAGTTCCATACATACCGATAAAAAATAATTTAAATTTCTTTTAATATTTCTTTTGGGGGAGTTGGTAAACTAATTAACAAATGTGTAATTTTTGGAAGAATCAATGATCTAACCACAGTAATCCTTCCTACAGTTGATAAAATTCTGCGTGACCATGAACATATGAGTGCTTTTATTTCTTTAAGTTTGGGTGTGAAGTTTAATTCAAACATAGAGATACTTTCTAGGTTTCACAACAATTTTGATTTTAGTAACCATGGCAACATCATTAAATTAAAAAAAAAACAATAAAGACAATTATGTATCTCAGTGTAGTCTACGTGCTTGCCAAGTAATAATAAAATCAGACCAAAACTGTAGGAGGAGTAATGTTTTGAAAGGATTTCACAGAAATTTATATTTTTAGTAACGATGGCAACACTGATTATCAAAATTAAAAACCAATAAAAAAAATTATGTATCTTAGTGCAGTCTACTTGTGTGCCAAGTTATATTGAAATCAGACAAAAACTGTAGGAGGAGTAGCGTTTTGAAAGTATTTCACAGAAATTTTTATTTTTAGTTACTAGCAACATAGTTCATCGAAATCAAAAACCGATACATAGAATTATGTATCTTAATGTGGTCTACTTGGGTGCCAAGGTATATTGAAATCAGACCAAAACTGTAGGAGAAGTAGTATTTTGAAAAATTGTTTACAAATGGACAGACAGACAGACGGACAGATGAAGAACATCTTACCATCGCATAAGCTCTTCTGGTCTCTGACCAGTAGAGCTAACAAGATGTGTTCATGAAACACTGATGCCCCCACATAACAGCTTACGGCAAAGTTTAAAGTTTCTCAAATGCAAGTCAAACTCAAAGCTTAAGCTCAAGAGATCAGAAGATGTTTGTACCTAAAATAAGGACTTGCCTTAATGAATATACCTGTGAAATATGAAAGCTCAAGCACAAATCATTCAAAAGTTACGAAGGTTAAAGTTTTTTTTTAAAATGTATCGGACTCCAAGGTCAAGGTTAAAGGGTCAAGATTAATGGTACACAGGGAAAAGTCTTGTCACAAAAATACACACATGAAATATGAACTGTTTTGACCAAGGTTAAAGTTTTTCAAAAGTTGGTCAATCTCCTAGGTCAAGCTCAAAAAGGTCAAAATTTTTAGTATCTGAAGGAAGGTCTTGTCTCAAGGAATACACATGTGAAATATGAATGCCCTAGTTTTAAAGATACATACCACAAACAAATTTTCTTATCTCCCACACAGAAGAGTTACACTGGTATTTTTTCAATATTTCTTTCACTGGAAATATAATTAAGAAATTTTAATTGTGCAAAATGTAAATATACACTCTTGAAAATGTCCCCAGAAACTTTGCTGTAAGAAAATTTTACAAGTTTCTTAAATTTTTCAAAAAATATATGAAACTGTTAAGTTGTATTTTCTCACTTTTTATCAAATTATGTGGCTTGGCAAAACATTAAGCTGTTCAACTAAACAAATATCACTTCTGAAGTGAAAGAGGCACCTATTTTAGCAAAGATATTTGAATTCAAAAGAAAAAATGTTTGTGTTATTTATCTTTAATGTTCAAAAGTTATGGCCAAGGTTAAAGTTTTTTAAAAGTGAATCAAACTCTAAGGTCAAGGTCAAAAGGTCAAATATATTTATACATAAGGAAAGGCCTTGACACAGTGAATTCACATTTATCTTTCGAAAGCCCTAGCACCAACTGTTCAAAAGTCATGGCCAAGGTTAAAGTTTGGTACATTTTTGCAAAAGTGGGTCCAAGGCCAAGGTCAAGAGGTGAAATATGTTGGTACCTAAAGAAAGGACTTGTCACAAGAAATACACATGTAAAATATGAAAGCCATAGTTTCAAGCAATCAAAAGTCATGGGCTAGGTTTGAAATTTCAAGGACAGATGGACAGAGCAAGAACTTGTGTGCCCCCGAATCTTTGGTTACAAGGGCATAAAAGAGTTCCATTATTACTGGGTAGTCAAAAATAAATATGCAGATTTCTAGGGTTATGCATATTCAAGTTTGTCCAGATCATGGCCCTACAGGGGTAAAGATGGCCACAGTTAGGAATCAAAGTTTAACACAGAAACATTGTAAGAAAGAAATCATTAAAAATCTTTTCTAAGTAACAGCAGGGCCATGATAAGTGATACTGACTGGCTTTTGTAAGAAGCCCAGACTTTTCAAAATTTGTATTGAACTGTTATTTAAATGACATTTTCCCACTTTTCACCAAATTTTGTTTTATCTCAGACTTAGACATTTGAAAATGTAAATATTAAAAGATAAAAACAGGTTTTTAGCTCACCTGAGCTGAAAGCTCAAGTGAGCTTTTCTGATCACCCGTTGTCCATCGTCCGTCCATCCGTCTGTAAACTTTTCACATTTTCAACTTCTTCTCAAGAACCACTGGGCCAATTTTAACCAAACTTGGTACAAAGTATCCTTGGGTGAAGGGGAGTGTAAATTGTTAAAATAAAGGGCCAAGTCCCCTTACAAGGGGAGATAATCAAGAAAAGACAAAAATAGGGTGGGGTCATTAAAAAATCTTCTTTTCAAGAACCACTGGGCCAGAAAAGCTGAAACTTATGTGGAAGCATCCTGGGATAGTGTAGATTCTAAATTGTTCAAATCATGACCCCCGGGGGTAGGGCGGGGCCACAATAGGGAATCCAAGTTTTACATTGAAATATATAAGAAAAATCTTTACAAATCCTCTTCTCAAGAACCACTGGTCCAGAAATACTGAAACTTATATGGAAGCATCCTGAGGTAGTGTAGATTCTAAATTGTTCAAATCATGACCCCCGGGGGTAGGGAGGGGCCACAATAGGGAATCCAAGTTTTACATTGAAATATATAAGGAAAATCTTTACAAATCTTCTTCTCAAGAACAACTTGGCCAGAAAAACTGAAACTTATATGGAAGCATTCTGGGGTAGCGTAGATTCTAAATTGTTCAAATCATGACCCCCGGGGGTAGGGTGGAGCCACAATAGGGAATCCAAGTTTTACATTGAAATATATTGGAAAAATCTTAAAAAATCTTCTTCTCAAGAACCACTGGTCCAGAAAAGCTGAAACTTAAGTGGAAGCATCCATTGTTCAAATCATGACCCCCGGGGGTAGGGCGGGACACAATAGGGAATGCAAGTTTTACATTGAAATATATAAGAAAAATCTTTTAAAATCTTCTTTTCAAGAACCACTGGTCCAGAAATACTGAAACTTATATGGAAGCATCCTGAGGTAGTGTAGATTCTAAATTGTTCAAATCATGACCCCCGGGGGTAGGGCGGGGCCACAATAGGGAATCCAAGTTTTACATTGAAATATATAAGGAAAATTTTTACAAATCTTCTTCTCAAGAACAACTTGGCCAGAAAAACTGAAACTTATATGGAAGCATCCTGGGGTAGCGTAGATTCTAAATTTTTCAAATCATGACCCCTGGGGGTAGGGCGGACCCACAATAGGGAATCCAAGTTTTACATTGAAATATATTGGAAAAAATCTTTAAAAATCTTCTTCTCAAGAACCTCTGGGCCAGAAAAGCTGAAACTTAAGTGGAAGCATCCATTGTTCAAATCATGACCCCTGGGGGTAGGGCGGGACACAATAGGGAATGCAAGTTTTACATTAAAATATATAAGAAAAATCTTTAAAAATCTTCTTTTCAAGAACCACTGGTCCAGAAATACTGAAACTTATATGGAAGCATCCTGAGGTAGTGTAGATTCTAAATTGTTCAAATCATGACCCCCGGGGGTAGGGCGGGGCCACAATAGGTATATTAAAAGGGGGGAAATCTGGTAAAGAACAGCATGGCCTAAGTTACTCAGGTGAGCGATGTGGCTCATGGGCCTCTTGTTGACCTGAGTATTTTTTAAAGGACATTACTACTTCGGTATCTCAAACACCGATATCTTGAATACCATGGATATGTCGAAGTGATTTGGAAGTCTTAACTACTCACTCTTTAAGTATTTTGCCCTCGAATATTGGATATCTCGAAGTTTTTTCTCAGTCCCATCGTGTTCGAGGTAATGAGATTCAACTGTAATTGAATATGCATTCTTTATTTAATGAAATTACCTGTAATGTTCAAAAGCCATGGCCACAGTCAAATATAAAAAGTTTTTTCAAACAGATCACAAGGACAGTCAGGACAAACATGTGTCCCCTGATCTTTGGCCTTTGGGGGCAATGTGACTTGGGTGAGGATTGTGGTCCATAAGCCTTTAATATGAAGAGAATTGGAAGTTAAGTTCAGTGATCTCTCTAGTGATGGTTTTTCATTTCTCCTGTTTCTTTTAGCCCTACATTCAGATAGCAGCTCTCCTTGAGATCAAAGTATAGCAAATACATGGAAAGGAAACATCTGGTTCAGAATTATCCCATAACTACAACTTCTACAGAAATTGTAAAGAATGTCACTAAACCAAGTCGGTCCTACAGCCATCACTCAGGCCTCTTGTGGATGAAACAGGCAGTATGCACCTTGTAATTACTGTTATCCTGATTGCTCCTCTTCCGAGTTCAGTTTTGAGGAGCCATCATGTATCACTGTACACCTAGGAAATACTCGTATGTTTACAGGCATTTTATCTGGCTCCAGATCATGAAAGATATTGCAAGATTAAGTCGGAATATGCTTATTGCAATGAAATTATGTTATAATTTAACAATCTGATATATATATATATATATATATGTCATTGAGTATTTCATCTGCAAATTTAGAATTACAGTTTACAATTAAGACATCCCTTACAGATGATTGAAAGTTTGACTTGAGTCTAAGTCTTCTTCATGATCTTGGGGCCTGAAATTTGTTTTTTATATTTATATGTTTTTGTACACTCAGTTATAAAGCTTGTAGATTTTATGAGGATGAACTCTTCTGATGAACCAAGTGTTTCTCAGATTGAAAATATGCATGTGTTTGTGTATTTTTTTTAAAATATACTCTGTGTAGTTTTTCCAAGTTGCATTTTGAAGGTACTTCATGACCCCATGAAAAGCAAAGTTTATATCTTGCAAAAACAAGATGCTATTGAAAAAATTGATACATGTATATGATTTATAAAAGAAATTATACAGATATTTAAAAAGGAAACAATTTTAATTCTTTTTAATATCTTATAATGTACTATATTTTTGCAAGTAAAAGATTTAAAGATATGTTTTGAAATTAAAAAAAAAAATATTAGTACATGTAATGCATTCTACCAGACAAACTGTTCATATATTTATAAATGAGCAATATGACTTCAATGCAATTGTGATTTTGATGAAGGGGTTCATGCCTCATGGTTTGGCTAACATATACTTGTATTTTTTTTATCCAGAACACATAACTTATTTATTCCTCTGTCCATTTCTTTTCCTAGACATTTTGTTTGTTCCATTCTATTTTAAAATGAAAAGAATATTTTATATGATACATGTAATTATATACTTATTGAAGTTTTTCCTATCAGACACAAAAATTATTTTAATAACCAAAATTAAAATTTGATTTTTTTTTAAGGATCTGTCAATTTATACAGTGTAAGTAGATATATATTATCATTATGGTGTTACGATAAATTGGAGCTCTTTGCAGTAGGTTATAAACTTTAAAAGAAAAAGTAAAAAAGTACATATGTATATTGTATATTCTTTTAAAATTTTAAACATGAAAATTTGCTTTTTTTATTATTATCATTATTATTATTGGTTATTATCTGCCTACATCCTAAGTATCTATCATTTTTGTAGTACATACTCCATGAATACTGTAAACCAGCTTTTACATGTATTTGCATGTGAGAAATATCTGCTAGTTTCACGACCTACTTTAACTCGAATATTAATTGCCGCAAACCATTTATTTTGCTTTATATTTATAGAAAATATTTTCTGTCGTGAAAATTAGTTGTTGCGGATTGATTTCAAACTGATGAATTGCGAATGAAAGATGACGTGAATAATAGTTGGTTTACAGTATAGGAAAATTTCATTAATTTAAAATTAACCCCTCCTCAAAAGATCATACATTAGAAGAATTTTGTGTTTCTAATACCCTCAAATGGGGGGGGGGTGTCAGAGTTTAACATATGAATGCAATGTAACTATTGAAAAAATCAACAAGAATATGCCCACATTTATTATACATTTATGGAAAAATTCCTGTATAGTTGTAGTTGACAAATCATGGCCTGGAGGGCTAAGGAAGGATCACAAAGGGGGGGGGGGGGTCAAAATGTTATCATGTAGCCTTTATTTTTAATGTTCTGCTTTAAAGGACACATTCATACTGATATGCAAAAATCTGCATATGATTCAGACTTGTTCAAATAATGTTCCCCCTGGGATAAGTATGGGCAACAATAGGGGTGAAGGTCTTTGGCTTCAGGTAAAATCTTGTCCTCAGATGCCACAAGTAATATGTTGCACTCAAACTCAGACACTAACTATATAATTTACAATATATATAAAGATGTGTTTTTTGCTCAAAAACAGAATTTAAGGGTCAGAGTTTTAAATTGTGTAAATCGTGGCCTTTGGCACTAGTTATTGGGGAAATCTTCAAAAAGTCTCTCTTATAAAGCAGCAAGGGCAGAATTTACTTTAATATTCCAGCATCATGTACTGTAGGTTCAAATTGTTTAAGGTGTCACAATGACCCTTTTAAGCTATTCATTTTAATTCCTTTTAAATTGATATATATGAGTTCAAGGATCCATCCAATGATGTTCATGGTTATTGCATCTTGGTTTGTTACAAACGAGTGAACTTCTTTTAAGCTTTATGGCTTTCATTTCAAATACATGTATGTTTAGATAATTATCACTGACCCTGTGAGTCCAGGAATTATATCAAACTTTGTTGGTTAATGCGCCCAAACAGATTTAAGGGTAAAAATAGCTAGCTTTATTTTGTAATTAGCTCACCTCGACGAAGTCGAGATGAGCTTATGCTATACCCCAGCGTTGGCGTCGGCGTCCCGGTTAAATTTTTAGGAGCAAGTCCATTCCCAAGTAACTATAAGCCCTACCTGGACCAAACTTGCATGGATGATGCATCTAGGGATGGACACTACCACACTTGCTTCGGATGCTGGATCTGACCTAGATTTTCCAGATGAGTGACTAGCTTAAAGTTTTTGAAGCAGGTCCATTCCCAAGTAACTATAAGCCCTACCTGATCGAAACTTGCATGGATGATGCATCTAAGGATGGACACAACCACACTTGCTTCGGATGCTGGATCTGACCTAGATTTTCCAGATGAGTGACCATGTTAAAGTTTTTGGAGCAGATACATTCCCAAGTAACTATAAGCCCTACCTGGACCAAACTTGCATGGATGATGCATTTAGGGATGGACATTACCACACTTGCTTCAGATGCTGGGTTTGACCTGGATTTTCCAGATGAGTGACCAGGTTAAAGTTTTTGGAGCAGTTCCGATCCCAAGTAACTATAAGCCCTACCTGAACCAAACGTGCATGGATGATGCATCTAGGAATGGACACTACCACACTTGCTTCGGATGCTGGATCTGACCTAGATTTTCCAGATGAGTGAATTTTAGCCATATTTTAATCAAATTAGCATGGATGATGTTTCTTAGGATGGACACTTTCAGACTTGTTTTGGATTCTGAATCTGACCTACATTTTCCAGATGAGTGACCAGGGTTATGTTTTTGGAATAGCTATATAATATTATGGCATGTTATGATTAAACTTGCATGGATGGTGCATCTAAGGATGAAAACTTCAAGACTTGCTTTGGATGTTGGAACTGACCAAAATTTTCTTGATTAGTAAACAGGTTTAAAGTTTTTTGAGCAGGTCTATTTCCAAGTTACTATAAATCCTTCTAAAACCAAACTTGTATGGATATTGATCTTGAGATGAACACTAACTAGAAAAAATATGATGTGAGATTTGCCTTACTTATAGATAACCTTCGTTGAGGTGAGCTTGGTAATCTTTGATTACCTATGTTTTTTGCATTTGACTGAATATAATAGTTTATCACATGTTTAGTCCTTTATACAGTGGATATAGCTCATAGGATATTGTTTTCATATCCACGGTTGTGACGACACAATGGATTTTGCAATGATTTGATCAAGTCAAATATTGTGTTTTTGCATATATAAAACAGTATAAAACAGAAACTGCTAAGTGTAAAACATGATAAAAAGAATCTCTCTTGGTTTGTGGTTGGATAGGATTTTTTTAGCTCTTCTGAGCCAAAGGCTCAAAGAGCTAATGCTATGACCATTTGTGCGGTGTGCGTAAACTTTTTAGAATATGGACCATATTTCAAGAACCCTTCAGCAAATTTTCGTCAAATTTGTCACAGAGTATGATTGGCCCAAGGGCTCTCATTTACGCTAAAACTAGCGATGTAACCCTTAAACAAGGGGAGATAATTAGGAAAATAAAAACAAAAGTATTGGTTGTTAAAAAATCTTCTCAAGAACCACCAGGCAGATTATCGCCAAACTTATACACAAGGATGAGGATATGTTGTAGATTAATTTTTTTTCAAGGTATCACCCTGGGGCAAAGGGCATGGTCTCAAGGTCACTTCAAAGATGACCAAAAATTATGTTTTGTTTCACTTACTACAAGGACTAGGATCATCAAATTCTGTCAGTTTATGCACCTTAGGACCTCACATAATGTTGACTCAAAAGTAGGTCACTGTGACCTACTTTTTTTTTTTTTGAATTTTGCAGGCATTTGTTTTCAATTTGATTTAGAGGCATATTTTGGACACTTTCAGGTGTATGATCATCAAACTTTGTCAGTTGATGCATCTTAGGTCCTTAAAGTACATCAACTGAAAAGTAGGTCACAGTGACCTACTTTTGAAATTTTATGGCTATATTTAAATATTTCAGGTACTAATTGCCCTAGAATCATCAAACTTTGTTAGTTGATGCATTTAGCATCCTTGGAATAGATCAACTGAAAAGTAGGTCTCCGTGACCTACTTTTGAAATTTATTGGCTATATTTAGATATCACTGTGACTTACTTATGAAATTTTATGGCTATATTTAAATATTTCAGGTACTAATTGGCTTATAATCATCAAACTTTGTCAGTTAATGCATCTTGGGTCCTTGGAGTACGTCAACTGAAAAGTAGGTCACTGTGGCCTAATTTTGAAATTTTATGGCTATATTTATGCATTCCAGGTACTATTTGGCTTAGAATCATCAAACTTTATCAGTTGATGCATCTTGGGTTCTCAGAGTACGTCAATTGAAAAGTAGGTCACCGTGACCTACTTTTGAATTTTATGGCTATATTTAAATATTTTCAGGTACTTACTGGCTTAGAATCATCAAGCTTTGTCAGTTGATGTATTTTGAGTCCTTAGAATGTGTCAACTAAGAAGTAGGTCACAGTGACCTACTTTTTGGAATTTCAAGGCATTATCTAAAAAAAAAAAAAATAATAAGATAACTAAAATCATTAAACTTTGTCAGTTGATGCATCTATGGGTCTTGAGGTATGTTTACCAAAAGGAGGTCACTTTGACCTACTTTTGGAATCCCATGGCTATATCTGAATATTTAAGATATTAATGGTCCTTGAATCATCAAACTTTGTCAGTTGCTGCATCTTGGGTTCTCAGAGTGTTTATTTTTTTTAGAATGTAGATCATGATGACCTACTTTTGGAATTTCAATCATTTTTCTAAATGTACAGGCTTCAAATAGAAGTGGTAGGTTCTACAATTTATCAGAAGAGCGATTCAAGGCCCTTTGGCCTCTTGTTACACAACTTACTGGATAAAAAATCATATCCAACTACAAGGCATTGGAAATCCTATATATATGTTACCTATCTAATATACTAGATGGATATGCCTCCAAATTTACACAATAGACAAGATTATAAATGCACATCATTTATGTAACATAATGATTAAGAAATTAAAAGGGATTATAATAACATGCCATATTGAACAAAATGCTGTACATAGATCTAGATTCACATGTAATTCTTCTGCAAGACAACATGGCTACAGAGACTACAGTTTGTAAGCTTAACTTCAATCCTAAATATGCTGAAGTCATTGGATAATAATGAACATATCTATCTAAATATTTTTTATTCATCAATGTGTTCCCATTTTTAGAAACTTACCGGTAATGAATGGAGTAAGTTATTATTTTACCAACATTTACTGTTCATTAAACTGTTAAAATACATTATCAAGCATTCATTTGTTAAGTATGAATACATTCCATATTATTGTTTGTACGATTTGGTTATGGAATTTTAATGGGGTGTTGCAAAAACAAAAATATTTTTGATATACCATTATAATACAACATGTATTATTGCTTTTATATACATCAGCTTGCTTTTCTCCTAAACATGTAGTAAACTGTTATTCATGAAAATAAAGATAGTAAAATTGGTTTGAAATGCAACTTTTTGTGAGATATATTGTTTTTGCTATTGGTGCGTAGCATTCTTATGCCTCACCATGAATATGGCAAGTACTTATACTGGATTCCTAAACTTCATAAAAATCCTAACAAAGATACAAAGTACTGTACTACAGTGTATTTGAAAATGGCGTAAATCAGATCAAGGAACTTTTAGTAAATTTCATTGCAAAAGCTCAAAGATTTAAAGATTTTGCTCGGAAACAAAAGCATTACACAGAAACAGTCTGTATGAATTTATAACCTGACCTTTGACATTTTGACCTCAAATTTAAAAGGGGGCTTCTTTAGTCCAGATGTGATATATAATTGCATTGCAAAAGCTCAAGGACTTTTTTTTTAAATATTGTCTAGAAACAAAAATGTTATACAAAAACAGTGTCTGTGTGTAGCACTTTCGTTCCCGAACGATATCTCATGAAGTCTTTGAGCTGAAATTTTATTCCACAACTTTCTATGGCCTAAAAAAGACTCCTATTGATTTTGAGGTCAACAGGTCTAAGGTCAAGGTAATGAATTCCTACATTCTTTGGAAGCCTTTCAGCTTTTGCAATGAAATTACATATCACAACTCCTTATGTGATAAACAGGACTCCTATTGATTTTAAGGTCAATGGTCAAGGTATATTTTACATTACAAAAAAAAACAAAAAAACAAACAAACAAACAAAGCATTTTCCAGATTACAATTAACTTCAGTTTTCTTTGAGCTTTCTTCAATAAACTTAAATATCACAACTCCCTGTGAAGTAAAGAAGACCTCTCTTTTCTTTTTTTAAACCAAAAGGTCAGAGATCAAGAGAATAAATTTAGACAATAATTTAAATAAATATTATCAGCATAACTTTATGTGAAAATTTCATTTTTATCGCCTTTATATGTAATATATGATTCACAATCAGGAACAAATTCAGGATTTTCAACTCTTCACCACACAAACGTAAATCTTGTATCTTTGATGATGAGCACTCATTTATAATTAATAATACACACAGACAAAAATACAGCTAGACGGACGGACGGACAGATAGACCAAAATTAATATTCTCCACTTTCAGTAAAAGTGGGAGGCAAAAAAAAATTTCTGCATCATGTAAGCAGTACTGGAGGAAACTCTTTTTTTTTTTTTTTTTTGATAATTAATCCTAAATTTTTAAGTCAATTTTTAAGTCAAACTTTCAGCAACTATTTTGATACGGTCTTGTAGAGTAGGCTTTCTCTTCTAAACCCCCCCCCCCCTCTCTCCGGAAAACTGACTCTAGGTAGGACCCCCCCCCCCCCTCCCCGGAAAATCAGAACAAAGGTTCTTGAGTAGAATTTTCACCAACAGGAAAAATGACTCTTTGAGTAGGATTTCCCCTATGAAAATCCCAAATCAGATTCAATTTACTGGGATGGGGGAGGGGGTCCAACTCTGCGTTATAGACTGCGATTTTCCCCCAACCCTCCCAACCTCCAGTAAAATGCATGTATCATGGCTGTACTTGTGTACATGTTCATGAGGGGGAGGGGCGGCAGATTGTTTCAGTGTTCCTTCTTCAAAATAGCGACCAGTTCCATTGAATCAAACGGAGTATTTTAAATCTCGGTAACTATCCAACCAATCCTTTTAAAGCATTTAAAATCAAAGTACTGAAAGTACTAATTCGAGGTGACGTCTTCCAGTAAAATATGAAATCTATCTCCAAGTTGACTGGCTTATACAAAACCTTACATCAAGAGAACCCTTAATGAAAACCATTGGAAAGCAATAAGTGAGCAATACGACAAATGCACTTTGTAACTTATTTGATCTATAAAAAACTGAACAAATGCGAAAATACTAACAAACGTATCTTTGCCATATAAATGTGTAAAAATTAAAAAAAAAAAGGGGGGGGGAATCATGTGTCATATGTCTTTGAAATTCCAGGCCCTGGGGCCTTAAAACTTAGATGAGCTCACTCTTGATTACAGTTTCTTTTTTCCGCTAATAATTCCTTTTGTAAAAGTGAGACTGGGATCACGGTCTCTTTTTTCCGCAAATGATTCCTTTTGTTTGTTTATTTGTTTGTTTGTTTAATGTTTAACGTCCCTCTCGAGAATTTTTCACTCACATGGAGACGCCACCACTTGCCGGTGGAGAGCTGCAAATTTTGACCTATACTCAGCACTCAGGGCCATTGAGCAGTGAGGGATCTTTTTCGTGCCAGCGCCTACTGCGACACGGGGCCTCGGTTTAAACGGTAAATTCCTTTTGTAAAAGTGAGACTGGGATCAAAAATGAGCTAGTCTAAGTTTTATGGCCCTGGAGCCACATTAATCACTGATACAGCTAGCATTTTATACAATTTTTTTTTTCCAAAAGCATGCTTGTTTAGACATTTTTTTTTCAAATAAATTGGTATAATCTATTTTATTTAATCATATGAAGCATTGTAGACTCAAAATACCTTCAGATCTGTAGCACACAAGTCGAAAATGATGTTCAGATAACTAAAGATCCATGCATTCTTTCTGAGCACAAAAATGTACAAAATTTTAGAGCTAATTCTCCGTATTTCAAGACAGTGAAATCAAAATGTAACTAGCCCTTTTCCCTAAAATATTGCTTTGCTACATGCATATGCTTTCAAAACCAAATCAATCCCACGATAAATTTTGTATGAAGCCCTTTTGTGCATTTGCTTGAAACTATTTCCAATATCATTTTCTCCAAATACATTAACTGTGCTTGTAAAAATGTGTAATACCAATGAAGTGCAAAAATGGAATTCAAACCATTGTTTTCATTCATATTATTTTTTTAAAGCAAAAATTGAATTTCCAAACTGATTTTAATACTTTCAGTTTAAATTACCCCCAAATCCGAGTACATCATAACCACTTCAATTATCACTTTATGAGTCCGTCAGTTAACACCTGCAGTTAAAGCCAGCCGTGTAGGAAAATGCCATATTTAAAGAAAGGCAATTATACCGCATTCTAAAATCTGACTTATCAAATAGACAGTGGATTAGGTGATCCATGATTTTAGTGATGGACCGGATTTAGTCCAGCATTCAAAATCTACAGCTGTAAGGCTTCAAGATCGAAGGCAAATTATGAATACATCTATCAAAATACTTAGCATAAATGTAACGAATGGACAAAAAAAACTTATATACATGTAATACATGTAACAATTTTAAAAATTATGGAAATGCCACTGACTACATTTGAAACGCAGCATTCTGTTTTAATTGCTGTTAATCCTCCCTTTAGGAAGATTTCATTTATAACACCTTTATGGAAATAAATGTTTCCGCCACAAGTCCATCTGCGAGTGGAGATTACTATACACTGTACATGCATTTTTAAAATTAAAAAAAAAAAGAATAACAAGTTTCTTAAACCGGTAAATACAGAGAAACAAATTTGTAAGCTCTGGGACCGACCTACTAACATAGACAAAATTTAGGGAGACATCATTTCTCCCTCAAAGAAATTCAGGGAGAAGTTTTAAATTCTACGGAGACTTCTTACTGAACATTGATCATTATTTAAACTTTTAAAAAAATAAATACATGTTAATGTATATACCTTTTATATGCTAAGAATACTTAAAGAGACAAAAAGGTATATTTAAAAAAAATTATTATTTGATATTTTCCAATAGCAAGGCATATACATGTCTACCTGGAAAACAAAATTATACGTACATTGTCAATCTAAAGTTTTCAACTGACAGACTTAGGTTTATCAAAGTTATTTCATTTCTTGCAAAGATTAAAACATTTTTCTCTTCTCATCTCTCCATATTTTCAGAGCCTTATCAAAGTAATAAATTTCAATGTTACTTTCTCTTCAAAGCTCATTTTCAAATTCCTTATTATTATTTCTTTTTGTGAAATGTATATTTATTAATAAATGAAAACAAAGAATTATAAATAAATTACTATATTATGAAAACTAGAAGATCTACTACTGCATGCCGACTGAGCGACTTTATCTTGCAATCAGCTTTTTTTTTCACATGTGTGATCGCCAAAGACAGTTAACAGCTCAAAAATATATGTCTGTATTCATGGCATGAATTAATTTTTGACAATAAAAATAGTCGAAATTCATCTCCAACATCTTTGGTATGATATCGATTGAGGTCCAGCTGTTTGTTGTTGTGTATAACTTGTAACAATGTACTTTTTAATATGCAGAAGCGGAAATTCTAGAGGAGTTCCTGTGACAGTACATATTGTCGTTTTGTACATATTGTCGTCGGCGACAATATGTACCTACCCTCACTGCACATAATGTCGTCCATCGGTACATATTGTCGCCGACTGAAAGGTTACACATGTACATATTGTCGCTGGCGACATTATGTGCCTCACCCTCACTGTACTTATTGTCGCCCCACAGATATTATTGCTAAAAGATTTCTTCTGTTATGTTATGTTAGTTTTGTGAATGTAATTGGTGAGTGAATCACACTGACGTGTCCCGTATGCTATTTCATGCAGCGTGATTGTGACGGTACATTTTGTCGTCTTGTTCTTATTGTTGCTGGCTGTCTCCCTCCGAGCGTATACATGTATATCTATATATATATATCTATATATCTATATATATATATATATATATATATATATATATATATATATATATATATATATATATATATATATATATATATATATATATATATGGCGTGTAAAACGTTGCTTTATTCGACAATCTTGTGATGTATATTCAAAATCTTGTGATGTATGTTCAAAATCTTGTGATGTATATTCAAAATCTTGTGATGTATGTTCAAAATCTTGTGATGTATATTCAAAATCTTGTGATGTATGTTCAAAATCTTGTGATGTATATTCAAAATCTTGTGATGTATGTTCAAAATCTTGTGATGTATATTCAATATCTTGTGATGTATATTCAAAATCTTGTGATGTATGTTCAAAATCTTGTGATGTATATTCAAAATCTTGTGATGTATGTTCAAAATCTTGTGATGTATATTCAATATCTTGTGATGTATATTCAAAATCTTGTGATGTATGTGCAATATCTTGTGATGTATATTCAAAATCTTGTGATGTATGTTCTATAATCTTGTGATGTATGTGCAAAATCTTGTGATGTATATTCAATATCTTGTGATGTATATTCAAAATCTTGTGATGTATGTGCAATATCTTGTGATGTATATTCAAAATCTTGTGATGTATGTTCTATAATCTTGTGATGTATGTGCAAAATCTTGTTATGTATATTCAAAATCTTGTGATGTATGTTCTATAATCTTGTGATGTATGTGCAATATCTTGTTATGTATATTCAAAATCTTGTGATGTATGTTCGATAATCTTGTGATGTATGTTCAATAATCTTGTGATGTATATGCAAAATCTTGTGATGTATGTTCTATAATCTTGTGATGTATATGCAATAATTGCATTGTGGGTAATATTCGACTTAATTTCGATACCTTTGTAAAGACATTTTTCATTGGTCTCCAAAGTGAAAGTAGAAACGCTGTGAAAAGGAGAGTCCTCAGTCCGGGCTTGGGGTCTGTAATTTTATTTTACACTGATAAAGTCGATAACTTTTGCGCAAATCTGAGAATCCTGTTACCAGTGAACATGTCCTAAAGTTTTTGTACAACGAGGAAATTCTGCATGTCCATCCAGGCGTAGATGAAAAGAAAGTTGTACAAAGTCACTGTAGGTATAGGTACGTATAGGAGTGCACTTTTGATTAAAAAAAAAAAGGGAATCATCATGATCATAAACATTTTTTTTATGAGAAAGTGATTGTACGCGTACATGATTACGCATTTTAGATTAACCCTTTTAAATTGTAAATTTACTTTTCCATGACTTTTTCATCGAAGAAATGAATGTAGCCCAATATTTTTTTCTTTGACCGAAGTATCAAACAAAAATTTGGATGGAAAACTTTTTCATCCTACGCGCATTGATGACGTTTTCTGTCCAAATTTTTCTTTGATACTTCGGTCAAAAATTTTTTTTTTTACATTCATTTCTTAATTTATTTTACGCCCCCCCCCCACTCCCCCCAGAGGTGGGTGGATCAAGGCAGGTCTTTACTTCCAAATTTTCACTATGATTTTTATATTTTTTTTATTCCAGTTAACTCTAGTTACGCAGTATCTGCTTGTACTGTGAATGCCCATTGGATAACTTCATATGACATCATTTTGAAACAACCTCTGCACCTCTGTTGTATGGGTAATTATAAAATATGTATTAAGATTTACATGTACAGTACTTATAATTTAAATGAACATCTACTTCTGTTGTAAAGTGAAATTAATTTGATTTTTTTTTCCTCGATCAGTTAAGAGGTTAAAATGGAAACTGTATAAATTAACGGAATCAGTTAATTATTCTTGTGTATTCTGTACTAATTTGTTTTATGAAATTAATTATAATTATTTTACTCCCCGGTTGAAAAGTGGGGGGGGGGGGTGTTTAATGATGTGTCCATCCATCTGTCCGTCCATCTAGCTGTCCATCTTTCTGTACAACCATCCATTAATATATATACTTTGGGGTACCCATTTCTTATCAGCATCTCCTCTTATACCACTGAATGAAATTTGATGAGACTTTTACAAAATCTTTGTTACATATAGTGCCATTTTGCAACCCCTATTTTACTTTTAATTGGACACATATTTCAGGTTTCCCATAGCAAAATATGGACTTTGCCATTATAATAACATGGGAGGCAGGGGGTATCATTTTGTGAGCTCAGTGCTCACAGTACCTCTAGTTTATTTTTATTTTCATTTTCAGATATAAATGCATGCTGTGTATGTAAAACATATGTAAAGTGTTGGTGGCTTAAAAATCTGAAGACATCAATGAGAAGGAACACAAAAACCATGGTGCATAAGTTATGTCCAACAAGTCCTTTAAAATACAGGTAAAAATTACAGTACATTAATGAGCAAAAATTTCTACTTTTAAGGATCCTTCAATCACTTTTCAACAAACAAACAAATTATCCTTGCTATTTTTGTCTCACCTGCAAAGCAGAGTGACACTTAGGGATCACTTTACCCGGTGTCTGTCTGTCACACATTGGATTTGATATTTTGCACAAATTATTTGCATCGCACAATGACTTTTGTAAAATACCATAGTTACAAACTTTGAGACCATTGAATGTGACCTTTGACTACTTTTTTTAAATAGTTCATAATGAATGTATCCGGTTAGGCTTTTGATATTTAAGAGGTAAGTCTATGCTATTTAGTATGCGCACTGATTGTTGTCAATACCAACATTATGTGAACAGTCTACATGTCCTTGATCTTTGACCTACTTTGCAAAAAATACTCCAGACATTTAATTCAACATACATGTATGCCTTTTGAGTTTCGAGAGGTAGGGTATCAATAATTAATTAGCATTTTAATATGCCTGTTTATGAGCTCATGACACTGCACTTGCTGGATTATGTACAGTTACCACACACATTGAAATTTAAATACTCATATATTTCTATCAAAGTCTTACACACTTGACTATTCATGGATTTTTTTTTCTTAGCAGGCAATAAGAACTATAATGCTAGTAGGAAATAAATACCTGACCACTCTTAAGATTATTTACACTTTTAATGATGCAATATAGGGAAGGTTACACTTCTTTGAAACACTCTAATTATATTATTCTGTATATTTTAAATTAAAATAAAAGAGCATTAGATATGTCATTTGATAATAAGTACAGGATTTTCCTTAGAAAGATATTGGCAAGGCTTGTCAGGTTTATTGTTAAAAATTTGGAACAGTGTATGAATGATTTTTTTTTTTTAGCTCACCTGACCTGAAAGCTTAACTAAGCATCTCATGTATTGTGATGAGGTTTTCAAATTTCTAAACTGTACAAATCATGACCCCTGGATGGTAAGATGGGGCCTTTCAATTGGGGATTAAAGTCTTTAAAAATCTTCTACTGAACAACTTACTAGGAAAAAAAATGAAACTTTATAGAAAGCTTCCTGAGGTAGTGTAGATTCTAATCTGTTTTAATTTAATAAATTGTTGCCTCTAGGGGTAGGGTTGGTCCATAACAGGGGATCAAAGTTTTGCATGGAACTATGTAAGATTTTTTTTTTGAATGAAAAGTAACACATTAGAACCATTAATTTGCAAACATTCCCAATTTTTATACTTTTTTAGCTCACCTGAGCTGAAAGCTCAAGTGAGCTTTTCTGATCACATTTTGTCTGTAGTCCGTCTGTCTGTCTGTCTGTCTGTCCGTCTGTCCGTCTGTCCGTCCGTCTGTAAACTTTTCACATTTTCGACTTCTTCTCCAGAACCACTGGGCCAATTTCAACCAAACTTGCCACAAAGCATCCTTGGGTGAAGGGGATTCAAGTTTGTTCAAATGAAGGACCACGCCCTCTTCCAAGGGGAGATAATTAAGAATTGGTGAAAATTTGGTGTCATCTTTTAAAAATCTTCTTCTCAAGAACCATTGAGCCAGAAAAGTTTATACTTATGTGAAACCTTCATTACATAGTGTAGATTCAAGTTTGTTCAAATCATGACCCCTGGGGGTAGGGTGGGGCCACAATGGGGGATCAAAGTTATACATAGGAATATATAGGGAAAATCTTTAATAATCTTCTTCTCAAGAACAACAAAGCCACAATTAGTCATATTGATATGGAATCATCCTCAGGTAGTGTAGATTTAAGTTTGTTCAAATCATGACCCCCGGGAGAAGGGTGGGGTCACAATGGGGGATCAAAGTTTTACATAGGAATATATAGGGAAAATCTTTAAAAATCTTCTTCTCAAGAACAACAAAGCCACAATTAGTCATATTGATATGGAATCATCCTCAGGTAGTGTAGATTCAAATTTGTTCAAATCATGACCCCTGGGGGTAGGGTGGGGCTACAATGGGGGATCAAATTTTTACATAGGAATATATAGGAAAATTCTTTAAAAATCTTCTTCCCAAGAACAACAAAGCCACAATTAGTCATATTGATATGGAATCATCCTCAGGTAGTGTAGATTCAAGTTTGTTCAAATCATGACCCCCGGGGGTAGGGTGGGGCCACAATGAGGGATCAAAGTTTTGTATAGGAATATATAGAAAAAAAATCTTCTTCTCAAGAACAACAGAGTCACAATTAGTCATATTGATATGGAATCATCCTCAAGTAGTGTAGATTCAAGTTTGTTCAAATCATGACCCCCAGGGGTAGGGTGGGGCCACAATGGGGATCAAAGTTTTACATAGGAATATATAGGGAAAATCTTAAAAAATCTTCTTCTCAAGAACAACAGAGCCACAATTAGTCATATTGATATGGAATCATCCTCAGGTAGTGTAGATTCAAGTTTGTTCAAATCATGAGCCCCGGGGGTAGGGTGGGGCCACAATGAGGGAACAAAGTTTTGTATAGGAATATATAGAAAAAAAATCTTCTTCTCAAGAACAACAGAGTCACAATTAGTCATATTGATATGGAATCTTCCCCAAATATTGTAGATTCAAGCTAGTTTAAGGCATCCTCCAGTGGTAGGGTGGGGCCATTATGGGGGATCAAAGTTTTACAATAGAACATATACAGAAAATATCTTTAAAAATCTTCTTCAATCTCAAGAACAACAAAGCCATGATCAGTCATATTGATATGGAAGCATCCTCAGGTAGTGTACAATCAAGTTTGTTCATATCATGACCCCCCCCCCCCCCCCCCCCCCAGGGTAGGGTGTTAGACATATTTAAAATTCTGTTTTAAAGAACAGCAAAATCATGATTAGTTATATGAAGATAGAAGCATCCTCAGAAGGTTTATATTCAATTTCATTCAAAACATGGCACCTTGGGGTAGGGTATGCCTAGAACAGGCGATCAAAGCTTTATATATGAATATATAGGAGAAATATAGGAGAAGAAATCTGCTGACGAAGAACAGCAGGGCCATATTGACTCAGGTGAGCGTTGTGGCCCATGGGCCTCTTGTTTAAATTATGAACCACAGGTTATAGAGTTAAAATATTAATTGGCATCATCAACTAAATGTTTTTAATATTTTCAGCTATGGATTGGATTCAGCAGCCAGAGTCACATGAGCACCAGATCCTTCTTGCTCCTATGACAGAGGGTCCTTGACTTGTGTGAAATTTACTGAAGCAGATGCTCCATTTGTCTGGTTATGCTATGCAATGATTCTGTCCAAATACTACAGAGGCACCAAAAGGGTATTGAACAAATCTTATGGGGGAAGTCATGAGGACACAAAGGATAACTGTCTCCAACTTTGAAGCTGTGCTTAATTTTGAGTGAAAAAGGTAATGCATGTGCACATCTGCAAATGGGTGTCTGAACTTGTATAGAAAAAGTATATGTAGCCATGTACAAACAATTTAAGAGCCCTCTATACACTGCACACTAAAGAGTTCTGATTTGTGGTATTTTTATGCAGATAGAGTAATCTGCCCTTTGATCTAGAATAAGATAAATTGACGTGTACAGTTTATTTCTTAATTTGTGATCAAATAAAGCATTTATAACATTTTAATAGGCTAAGATGAATAGATTGAACACTTTAATTTGCTGGTATTTTGCCCATTTAAGTAAACAACAGTGATTTTTGTTCATCAGTACTTCATTGTCTTTGAACATTTTTCCTGGGGGTAAATGCAAGGTAAACTATGTTGAACATGTAATAGATAAGCTCAACATTTACACCTTTACACACTATAATTTTCTCAATGTCTCCAAAAAATCTTTTCCTTTAGTGTATAGAGGGTCCTTAATGCAATGAAATTTAAATTTTAGTGTAATGTTATATATTTAAATGTTTATGAAAAAATCAATGAATTAAATCAGATAAAACTGTTTTGTTTTATGCAAAAACTAATTAATTGCAGACTAGCTGTTTTTAGCTCACCTGAGCTGAAAGCTCAAGTGAGCTTTTCTGATCACCCATTGTCCGTCATCCGTCCGTCCGTCCGTCTGTCTGTCTGTCCGTCTGTCTGTAAACTTTTCACATTTTCTACTTCTTCTCAAGAACCACTGGGCCAATTTTAACCAAACTTAGTACAAAGTATCCAAGGGTGAAGGGGAGTTTAAATTGTTAAAATAAAGGGCCAAGTCCCCTTACAAGGGGAGATACATGTGTAATCATGAAAAGACAAAAATAGGGTGGGGACATTAAAAAAATCTTATTCTCAAGAACCACTGGGCCAAAAAAGCTGAAACTTATGTGGAAGCATCCTGGGGTAGTGTAGATTCTAAATTGTTAAAATCATGACCCCCGGGGGTAGGGTGGGGCCACAATATGGAATCCAAGTTTTACATTGAAATATATAGGAAAAATCTTTAAAAATCTTCTTCTCAAGAACCACTGGGCCAGAAAAGCTGAAACTTATGTGGAAGCATCCTGGGATAGTATAGATTTTAAATTGTTAAAATCATGATCCCCAGGGGTAGGGTGGGGCCACAATAGGGAATCCAAGTTTTACATTGAAATATGTAAGAAAAATCTTTAAAAATCTTCTTCTCGTGAACCACTGGGCCAGAAAAGCTGAAACTTATAAGGAAGCATCCTGGGGTAGTGTAGATTCTGAATTGTTCAAATCAGGACCCCCGGGGTAGGGCGGGGCCACAAAAGAGAATTCAAGTTTTACATTGAAATATATAGGAAAAATCTTTAAAAATCTTCTTCTCAAGAACCACTGGGCCAGAAAAGCTGAAACTTATGTGGAAGCATCCTCAGGTAGTGTAGATTCTAAATTGTTAAAATCATGATCCCCAGGGGTAGGGCAGGGCCACAAAAGAGAATTCAAGTTTTACATTGAAATATATAGGAAAAATCTTTAAAAATCTTCTTATCAAGTACCACTGGGCCAGAAAAGCTGAAACTTATGTGGAAGCATCCTCAGGTAGTGTAGATTCTAAATTGTTAAAATCATGATCCCCAGGGGTAGGGCGGGGCCACAAAAGAGAATTCAAGTTTTACATTGAAATATATAGGAAAAATCTTTAAAAATCTTCTTCTCAAGAACTACTGGGCCAGAAAAGCTGAAACTTATGTGGAAGCATCCTCAAGTAGTGTAGATTCTAAATTGTTCAAATCATGACCCACGGGATAGGGCGGGGCCACAATAGGTATTACAGTGGGGGAAATCTGGTAAAGAACAGCATGGCCAAAGTTACTAAGGTGAGCGATGTGGCCCATGGGCCTCTTGTTTACCTTCTTTTTGACCTTACTATTTTAAACTAAATTTAAAAGAAACCATTAAAGATATTTTTATCTTTATCACATATAATAAAACTTATTGGTGAAAACTTGCCAACTCTGTCCATTATTTTTTACCTTGTCCTTCCCCATGACATTTTGACTTTACTAATATTAGTTTGAAAGAAACTATTCTCAAGATTTTCTTTAAACGTCATTCACTAACACAAATTGGTCACAGCTATTCAACTGTGTCACATCTTTCTGACTTAACTTTCACTGTGACCTTGACCTCAATATTTCTCATTTACCTCATCTTTAACAAAGAAGCAAAGCACATTTCTTTTCATGTTGCATTACATTGAACACTGGGCAGGGCATTCATGTACTATGGGCATGGTTTTAGTTTTCAATGATTGAAATATTTTGGTTTACTTTTCAGGAATTTGGCTTGATGGATTGATTGGGTGCTTAAGGTGTTTCACATAATTTAGTTCTGCATCCCCCTCTCTGTGAAGTATCTTACCAGACTCTGTATGCTAGGACAGCAATTTCCAAGTTTGTGCAAGTCAAGTGTACCTACTCTGCTGCATTATTAACAGCTGAAGATGCAGTCCATTATCTGAAAGACTTATACTTAGGTACATGTTATTGTTTATAATATAAAAAGGTTTATTACTCCAGTGCACCTTTGGGCTATCACCGACTACTTGGCGAAATTTATCTGTAAAAAATTTACCTTAGTTTACATAAATTCTATTTTCATATTTCAGAATACGGGGAAGATTCTTTACATCTGAAAACTGACCTTGCCTACTACCACCAGATTCAAGGTCAACACATGTGTAACAAGACATGTTGCATCTTCTTGGTTGGGACCCTGGTCAACAGTGTCATTAATTATTATAAGAATTGTGTAGGATAAGGAATGTACAAAAAATATTGCACTGCTATAAATTTTTACTACAGTACCTATATTCCAGCACCAAGAGAAAACTAGAAACTTTGACAAACTATGTTGGTCTCTGTTCTGTTCAGTAATTGATATGACAATGTAAATCTGAGATAAACTAGTTATAATTGTAACGGGGACCGTTACAGATGTTCCCCAAACACTCCCCAACACCCTTTTGGTGTCTTATTTCCTGTAAGCTTCATTAAATAAGGCAATGAAGTATATTGGTCGTTTTTCGCATTTCACGCGCACGCACGTGCATGCATGTGCAGGATGACCATGTCTTCCCGTCTATACTATTAATGCATCTTTACATTCTCAGTATCAAAACATTTCATAAAAAATATATAAGTTCCGGCTATATCAAGTATATTGGTCATCTTAGCATTGCGCGCATGCGCACCTACATGCATGTTCATAATGACCACGCCATCTTGTCTACACTTATAATTTGTCTGTTTATTCTTAGTATCAAAGCTTTTCGTCAAAAATTATAAAAGTTACGGCTATATTAAGTATATTGGTCATTTAACATATTGCACGCGAGCGCATGTGCATGCATGTGCGTGATGTCCATATTATCTTGTCTACACTTTTATTATATCTGTATATTCTTAATATCAAAGCTTTTCATCAAAAAATATAAAAATTACGGCTATATTAAGTATATTGGTCATTTAGCACATTGCACGCGCGCGCACGTGCATGCATGTGCATGATGACCATGTCATCTTGTCTACACTTCTAATATATATAAATATTTTGAATATCAAAGCATTTCATCAAAAAGTATAAAAGTTACGCTTATATAAAGTATATTGGTCGTTTTACGCTTTGCGCGTGCGCGCACGTGCATGCATGTGCATGTTGACCATGTCATCTTGTTTACACTTTTAGTATATCCTTATATTCTGAGTATCAAAGCATTTCATCAAAAAATATAAAAGTTACAGCTATATCAAGTATATTGGTCATTTTACGCAATGCACGCGCACGCACGTGCATGCGCGTGCGCGCAAAATGACCTTCGTTCCGCAAATCTACATAACATTCCTATTAACCCTAAAAAGGTTTCACCTCAATCGGATGTGTAGTTTCGGAGATCACTCACGGACAAAAAAGTACCCAGGAAGAAAAATAATAATAACTAGACTCTTGTTGCCATGGCAACAAAAAAGTCTTCCGTTCTTCTAAATCTGTGAGAATTTGCTTTTTTTTCTGTGTAAAAAACATACATATCATATTTACTGTGAAAGAAAAAAAAAACTGGAAAAAAAGTCCTTTCAGTACTTAAGGTACTTTGATTTTCATTATCAATCTTGCATAATACATTTGGCACCTATAAGAGATATACGTATATCATTACCAATTTTAAAAAAAAATTGTTTGCAATCATTTCTAAGACAAACAAACAGACGAACGAACACCGTACTATCATAAACTTCACTGTGTGTATGTCTTGGCATAATTGTGTTGGTGTTATAAAAAAATATAATGAATTAAGTTAGTATCACATTAAACGTAAAGTCACTGAGTTTTGTAAAGTTATAATATCAAGATTTGACAGCATACCTATAAGACAGATTATTCAATTACAGTAATTCTTCAGCAATCGATTGATTGATTGATTGATTATACGTATGTTGTTTAACGTCCCTCTCCAGAATTTTTCACTCACATGGAGACGCCACCACTCGCCGGTGGAGACTGCAAATTTTTGTCCTATGCTTTGGCACTTACCGCAATTGAGCAGTGAGGAATCTTTTTTATGCCAGCACCTTCTGCGACAAGGGACCTCGATTTATACGATCTCATCCAAAGGACCGGTCTCCACGTCCCACAATCGAAGTTCATAATACCGAGATATTTTATTTTTTATTTTATTCTTTTTTTTTTCACAAGTTTGTTGCATCAGATTTACTTAAAGATCATACTTCAATATCATTTCGAACTCAGGCTACTTAACTGCAGTGCATACAGCGTCAAGTGATTTTGATTGACAGGTCAACACACCTGCACTTCCTGTGATACTTTTTAAGCTGAAAAATATACAGGATGTGACCATGACTGACTATGAAATCAGAAAACATTTAATAAAGAATGGGTGTGACCGACATAGAACTAATTTTTGGTCTATGTAAATGGATAGGAGGATCGGGATTAAGAGGGAATCTCTCTCTCTCTCTCTCTCTCTCTCTCTCTCTCTCTCTCTCAGACGTAAATTGAACATTTCATAATGACAAAGCTACCATTATAGAATATGAAATTCTGTATACATGTAAATGGTTATTATATATATTCACATGTTCCAGATTTAAATCTAAAACGAATATATAATTCAAATGCCTAGCTGCACGAGCGTCTCCAAATATTAATCAAGACGGGGGGGGGGGGGGGGGGGGGCTTCAAAGGAATTAGATAGTTTTATGTTTTATGAATTATAAGGAAAAGTACGGACGTCAGTTAATGAACATAATTATATATCATTGCATAAAATTGTGTTCATTCAGGTATACTTATCCCACATATCAACAGACCTGTGCAATTTTTTTTTCATTTTTTTTTTCAAAAGAAACATAGCGTACCATTATTTCACACAGAATCGCGTTTTCACATATTTTTTTTTTAACTCTGAGTATTTCACAAGAATCCAAGAATCGTCTTTTCACATCTTTTATAATTCCTTGGGTATATAGAGTATATATCATGTGTCATAAATAATTTAACTTTTTATCAAATATACATGTAATAACCAAATCTAATCTATAGATTGATTTTCTTTCTTTTAAGTGGCAGATATCAATTTATTTATAAAGGCTTTAAAACAGTACTGTATTACAATTTTCTATCGCTCAGCTCCTGTTTGAGTGTATGTAATATTTTTCAATATCGATCGGAAATCGGGATAATTTCAAATTCAAATCATAGAGAATAATAAATCGTCTGCATTATAGAAGGCTTATAACTATCGTATTCTGAACTTACTTTACGAGATAGATAAAATTGCATGCCTGTCCATCACTATAAATGTATATTCAGTGCTTATAATATATTTACTTGAATTAGGTACCTAGCATATATATTAATTATTTTTTTTTTAGATATATTCATGTGTAAATCAATTAACTGTCAATACAGACTTACACTACACTGGCAACTTTAAACTATACATGCACTGGAAGCGGTAACCAACGTACTCTTACATTTAGAAGAGTGAATATAGAACGTCTAAATATTTTGATATGGAGAGTGTATATGTCTCTGACGTCATCGATACTATTTCCGCCTTTATCTCGAAAGTTCTATTCTCACTTACAAGTCAGAGTTATCTTTCTTTGCCCATTGTTTACACACTAGGTAACTAGGAAAAATGACGGTACCGAAAATCTGCAAAATGTGGAATCTGATTTCAAAACAAATTATATATTTAGTATTTGTAGAATAACCTCTGTTATACATAATAATATCTTGAAAAAATGTTAAAAAACAAAGAAGTTGAAAATTGACCAAACACAAATTCACTTCCGGTTCGGACAGGAAGTACCGGAAACACACAAAAACAATTTCAAAACAAAGAGAATGTCATGATCTAATACTCCTGTAAATTTCACATCTTTACCTCAAACTGTTTCCGAGAAAAATTCCGGACAAAAGTCCATTTAAAAATTGGAAATTCGGCCGTAACTTCGGACCGGAAGTGAATTTTTCAAAAAACGGAATTTTATATAAACTTCATGTATCAGCCTACTATCATGTGAAAAATTGTGAAAATCTATCTAACCATCTCTGAGTAATCGCGCTCACAAAATTTGGGAGGAATAATAATAATAATAATAAAAAGAAACTAGACTCTTGTTGCCATGGCAACAAAAAAGTCTTCCGTTCTTCTAAATCTGTAAGAATTTGCTTTTTTTCTGTGTAAAAACATACATATCATATTAACTGTGAAAGAAAAAAATAACTGGAAAAAAGTTCTTTCAGTACTTAAGGTACTTTGATTTTCATGATCAATCTTGTATAATGCATTTGGCACCTGTAAGAGATATACGTACATCATAGAGCAAGGATAATTAGCAATCAAAAGAAATGTTTACAATCATTTCTTAGACAAACAAACAGACGAACGAACACCGTACTATCATAAACTTCACTATGTATACGTTCTGGCATAATTGTGATGGTGTTATAAAAAAAAATATAATGAATTAAGTTAGTATCACATTAAACGTAAAGTTACTGAGTTTTATAAAGTTATAATATCAAGATTTGACTGCATACCTATAAGAAAGATTATTCAGTTACAGTAATTATTCAGCAATCGATTGATTGATTGATCATATGTTGTTTAACGATTTATACGATCTCATCTAAAGGACCGGTCTCCACGTCCCACAATCGAAGTTCATTATACCGAGATATTTCATTTTTTTTATTTTATTTTATTTTTTCACAAGTTTGTTGCATCAGATTTACTTAAAGATCACACTTCAAGATTATTTCCAACTCAGGCTACTTTATTGCATGCAGTGCATACAGCGTCAGGCGATTTTGATTGACAGGTCAACACACGTACACTTCGTGTGATACTTTTTAAGCAGAAAAAATATACAGGATGTGACGATGACTATGAAATCAGAAAACATTTAATAAAGAATGGGTGTGACTAATATAGAACTAATTTTTGGTCTATGTAAATGGATAGGAGGATGGGGATTAAGAGGGAATCTCTCTCTCTCTCCCTCTTTCTCTCTCTCTCTCAGACATGTAGACATAATGACAAATGTACCATTATAGAATATGAAATTCTGTATACATGTAAATGGTAATTATAACCACATGTTCCAGATTTAAATCTAAAACGAATATATAATTCAAATGGCAAGCTGCACGAACGTCTCCAAATATTAATCAAGACGGGGGGGGGGGGGGGGCTTCAAAGGAATTAGATAGTGTTATGTTTTATGAATTATAAGGAAAAGTACGGACGTCAGTTGTATGTACATAATTATATATTATTGCATAAAATTGTGCTCATTCAGGTATACTTATCCCACGTGCACATATCCACAGACCTGTGCAATTTTTTTTATGATTTTTTTTTTTTTTTTTTTTTTTCAAAAGAAACATTCAGCGTAGCATTATTTCACACAGAATCGCATTTTCACATATTTTTTTTTAACTCTTTGAGTATTTCACAAGAATCCAAGAATCGCCTTTTCACATCTTATATAATTCCTTGGGTATATAGAGTATAGATCATGTGTCATAAATAATTTAACCTTTTATCAAATATACATGTAATAACCAAATCTAATCTATAGATTGATTTTCTTTCTTTTCAGTGGCAGATATCAATTTATTTATAAAGGCTTTAAAACAGTACTGTATTACAATTTTCTATCGCTTAATTCCTTTTTTGAGTGTATGTAATATTTTTTAATATCGAAAGTAAAACTCGGAAATCGGGATAATTTCGCATTCAAATCATAGAGAATAATAAATCGTCTGCATTATAGAAGGCTTATAACTATCGTATTCTGAACTTAATATACGAAATAGATAAAACTGCATGCCTGTCCATCACTATAAATCAGTGCTTATAATATATTTACTTGAATTAGCTACCTAGCATATATATTAATTTTTTTTAGATATATTCATGTGTAAATCAATTAACTGTCAATACAGACTTACACTACACTGGCAACTTCAAACTTTACATGCACTGGAAGCGGTAACCAACGTACTCTTAAATTTTGAAGAGTGAATATAGAACGTCTAAATATTTTGATATGGAGAGTGTATATGTCTCTGACGTCATCGATACTATTTCCGCCTTTATCTCGAAAGTTCTATTCTCACTTACAAGTCAGAGTTATCTTTCTTTGCCCATTGTCTACATACTAGGTAAATAGGGAAAATGAGGGTACCGAAATTCTGCAAAATGTGGAATCTGATTTCAAAACAAATTATATATTTAGTATTTTTAGAACAACTTCTGTTATATATAATAATATCTTGAAAAAATATTAAAAAACAAAAAAGTTGAAAAATGACCAAACACAAGTTCACTTCCGGTTCGGACAGGAAGTACCGGAAACACACGAAAACAATTTCGAAACAAAGAGAATGTCAGGATCTAATACCCCTGTAAATTTCACATCTTTACCTCAAACCGTTTCCGAGAAAAATTCCGGACAAAAGTCCATTTAAAAATTGGAAATTCGGCCGTAACTTCGGACCGGAAGTGAATTTTTCAAAAAACGGAATTTTATATAAACTTCATATATCAGCCTACTATCATGTGAAAAATTGTGAAAATCTATCCAACCATCTCTGAGTAATCGCGCTCACAAAATTTGGGAGGAATAATAATAATAATAATAATAATAAAAAGAAACAATACAATCACTATAAGTCTTCCGTTGTGAACGGAAGACTTAACAATACAATCACTATAAGTCTTCCGTTGTGAACGGAAGACTTAATAATAATAATAAGAAACAGAGTAAAAACAATATGTTCCCAAACTTCGTTTGGGGAACATAATAAAGGGAAGGAGATTTTGTAAAAAAAAAAATAAAATAAATAAAATTTTAATTCAGTACCTTTTTAGTGCATGGACATACAAAATTTGGTAGTAAATTCCATACACGTGTAGTTCAGTGACATGTAAAAATACACTTTCTGCATAATGTCTAATTTTTAATCATTCATTTGTAAAACATGATCAATTAAATATTGCAACAAGTAACCTGTGTATTTAAAATACTTATATTGTCAAAGGAATAAGTGAAGTACTCATTGCCATTGATTGCTGTCCAACTGATAAGTGTGTTTGTTTGTATGTTGTTTAATGTCCCTCTCGAGTATTTTTCACTCATATGGAGGTGCCACCACTTGCCAATGGAGAGCTGCAAATGTTGTCCTATGCTTGGCACTTAGGGCCATTGAGCAGGGAGGAATCTTTTTCATACCAGCACCTACTGTGACACGGGACCTCGGTTTGTACGGTCTCATCCAAAGGACCGGTCTCCACGTCCCACAATGGATTCAAACCCACGACATAAGGATCAACTCCTTACTTGGGGACTCTAGATGCTCTAACCACTGCACCAAGCAAATCTAGAGCAGATGCTCTAAGCACTGCGCCATGCGGGCAACCTGATGAGTGCAAGAATTTTTTAAAACACATAAAATGGTCAATTTCACTCTTAACCAATAACGAATCTACAAAATACAAAGCTTCCATCAGAAATATTGGGAGAACATAGACTTAAGTACATGTATATAATAGTTGAACAGGTGACAAAAGGATAATATTGAAGTTAAATTATGCAACTTCTTTCAAAAGAGGGACTTGCAAGTTAACAAGATGAACATAGTTGAAATATCTGTGAATTTAAAGTAAACCAAAAATGAAGTATTTCAGTTTTTGATCCTTTCATTGGCACGTGGCAGTGATGTTGTGCACTGGCAATTTTAAAGCACAATGCAGCCTCTAGTGAATGTTTAATAAAAATCCACAATGTTTATCTGTATAAATATACTGTTATATGAATATTGAAAAGCGGAAATTAAAAAAAAAATGCAGCCTCTAGTTAAGTGAACTGATATCTGAATAAAAGAAAAGCAGGCATATTTAGACACAGTCCTGATTCAATGAATGATGAATCTTTCATCAGATACATGTATGTAAGATAATTAAGGACTCCTGCACTGATTTTAGAATTTGAACCTCACTATGTAGGACTATGACAAACATCTGATGTTGAGCCAGGATATATTAGCTTTGAGCAAAATGTTATGAAGTATGATGATTTATGTAAGAGATGTAAGCCATTGCAAGCATATCTATATGTGATGGAATGTCTTGTGTCATTTTAGTAGCATCTATCAAGGCTGTAGCTGATACAACTCTGCATAAGATTTAGACAGTGATATTTTGCTTTTCAATTGACAGAGAAAAAAAGAGGGTTTTTTTCCTGACTTCCTCTAACAAGTTACAACTCTCCATGTGAAGCATGCATGTACATTGTATATTTAAAAATGACTGGAAGGCTTACAAAAAATCTGTGAGATAAGTTTAGGTCACATGGGTTTAAACATTGGGTTGCATCAAGTTGGTCATCAGTTTTAGCAATCATGATTGTAGGTGACCAATCACCATATCTCATGTCAAACCTAATCAGCTGTCTCACTACATGTGTAATACACTGAGAAAATCATATGACAGTGATGTACACAGTAGCTGCGAACTGAAAAAAAAACATAAAAAAGATAGAGTGTAGTTGACATTGTAATTAGATAAGCCTTA